>NW_006921824.1:3075482-3155008 GCF_000298275.1 Orycteropus afer afer | reverse complement strand
CTATTTGGAGGCTCAAAAGTAGAGCACAAATAGAAAAAAAAAAAATTTACAGAAGAAAAAACTAAGAGTCACTTGGATATCACATTTATGACCTCAAATGCATACCGAAGCTTTACTTCTGGAAAAAAGCCAGCTGGCTCTTTGTGTTACCATCTTAGATGTGTTCATCCATATGTGTTTAATTTCTACTATCAGATATATGAGTATCTGTCATTTATATGGATCAGGTGTTCCAGGGTTGCTCAAATAATCAACCTTTTTTCTTGGTGGATATACACGGCAAAATGGTGTTACCTTGGAAACATCTTACACTTGGGCACCAGTGCCCCAGATAGGTTAATGGTTTGTAGGAAACTTCAAAACCAGTGGTCTGCAAAATTGATAGCAAACACTAGCTCCTGCTAGCAATAGAAGGATGTTATCTCCCTAGTGCATTATACCCGCGGCCCTCCCCTAAAAAAGGCCATGCTGTACTAGTGGCATGCCTGCTGCTGTGTCATTGTGCTGTGGGTAGAAAACTGTTTTAACATCAAGATTTAAAATCAAGATGTTTGAATAAGGCCTAACTAAAGGGAGTGCTGTTGGCACAGTGCCTAAGACATTTGACTGCTAACCAGAAGGCTGGCAGTTAAAACTCACCAGCCACTCCTTGGAAGGAAGGTTGGGCAACCTACTTCAATAGTGATACTGCCCTGGAAACCCAAGTAAGGGTCGCTGTGAGTAGGTCTGACTCGACAGCACATAACAACAACAACAAAGGGGGACATCAGTCATGTGTTTTTATTACTCATGCTACATGAAAACCATTTCAGGGTCAGTTTAGTGAAAAAAAAAAAAAAAATTGCCAGAACATTGGACATGTCTTCCAAGTCATAAAGCACACTCTATATTGAAAACAAACTACTGAAAGAGCTGTAACCATATGCCCTTAAAACAAGACCTCTAGAACTAAATGGTCATGGTCCCACCTCCCCTACTTAATAAAGGCACCTATATTTCACCAGAAATAAAATTTTATTAGTATCATGTCAAATATGTTCTAAAATATAGTTACCTTTCTTCTTCCTTGCAGTTTAAAAAACAATCCAATAAAAACTCTAAATCATGACCCAAATATTTTTAAATGTGAAAAATACTTATTTAGATTATGTAACAGATACACATTTTCCCAAATAGGTGTTGTAGAACACCATCTGCTTGATATTTGGGTGCATTCCCACAGAAGTAAATTTCTGCTTTTCTTCCTTCATTAATGGTTTATGACAAATTTATGACACTATATTTCACAATAGCTATACCAACAATTTATGACCTAAAAAGAGCCTCACAAAAATCAGTTGGCATGCTCAGATTAGACGATTCATGTACCTCTCATTTACACCAATTCTCTACTCCTTTCTCAAGACACTGACCACTGAGAAGAGACAGGAGGAGATCCACAGCAGGCAAAGGACTCTCATAGAATGAAACTCCAGGTAAGGTTCACAAAAAAACGTTCACAATTCTGGTGCCACTTTTTAGCTCAAGTTTACCAAGATCTTCAGGCCGTAACGTGACTCATAAATCTGAATTTAATATAGATTGGTTTTATAAGATTTTATCATATCTGATCAAGCAAGAAATTGCCAGATGCTTATTAACTATGAACAAAATTTCATCTTTGCTCCGTTGTTGTTGTTGTTGTTGTTGTTGTTGTTGTTATGTGCCGTCGAGTCGGCCCTGACTCCTAGCGACCCCTCCTTGGGTTATCCAAGGCAATATCACTACAGAAGTAGATTGCCCAACCTTCTTTCTGAGGAGTGGCTGGTGGGTTTGAATCGCCAACCTTCTGGTTAGCAATCAAGTGCTTTAGTCACTACGCTACTAGAACTCCCATCTTTGCTCTAGTGTTACCAAATGGAGCACCCTTACTTGGATATAATCAAAAGCAAAAATCAAGAAGATAACTTTAGCATGTATCATTTCCTGAGTGACCAGAATGGTACATGATTGTGTCTGTTCTTTTTTTTGCATTTGACATAGATGCAATTCATAAGAGAAATCATTTTCTATGTATCTCATTATAGAAAATATTGCTATATTTGTGGCACATTTGGAAATCCAGTTTTATGGCTTTATCATACTTAAATCCCCTTTTGCCTTTTATATCCTTAAAGAAAAAAATTGTATGGAGAATAGACATGAAAACATATTCTTTGAATGTAGTAACAATATAGGCTTGAATGCATATTTTCATTCTCAAAGTGATGTAGTAGAGCCTTGCTACTCAAAATGTGGTCCACAGAACAGCAGCATCCCATCATTTAGGAAATTTGAGAAACGTAGACACTCAGGCTTCATCTCAGACCTACTATAAGAAATCTGTGTTTTATTAAGATTGTCAGTGCTTTGTATACACAAGGAGGTTTGAGAAACACTAATATAGATGGATGTTATTAATCCACCCAACTACAGGGTAATTCTTGGGGAAAAAACAGAATTACTTTAGCAAGAAAATTTCATCCAAATTGTTCAACCACTAACATAACAACAACTTTTAAGTGTCCACTTATTTAAAAAAAGAAAGAAAGAAAGAAACCTGAAACTTGTCACTTTGCTGATATATAGTAATGAAGTTTGAGAATGGGAATATGTAAATTGAAATACTAGATATGACATAAATATTCATAAACTTCTTGAATTACACATCATCTTTGTTGTCTTTAGCAAAACATACACAAGTATTTTCTTTAGCAAAACATATACAACTGTTAGCTATTACTGTGAACTCTAGAAAGATGAAGCTATTCTTAGTGAACAATTATTTCATGACTAAATATAGTTCCAAAAAGAATTGTGCCGAGCCAATAATGACCACATTACTATGATGAATTCTAGTTTGAAACACTCTTGAAATCTCCCAAAGGAACTTCAGCCAATACTATAAACTATTCCGTTCCTCTAAGTATCTTTGAGCAAGTCGATATCAATGTTGGGGAAAGAAAAAGGAGAAAAATTGAAACTATAATCTTTATTAAGAAGTGACTGCAAAGACTCAAGCCATGATTCAGAGGGGAATGCAGTGGGAGATAAGGAGGACAGGCTCTAGTATCTTGGGTTAAGAAATTCTGAGGTTCATTCAAGCAATTCACCAGCACAAGGCAAGTGAAAGAAGGCTACCCTTCTAAACCTGCATGCATTATACATCTCTCAAGCTGTGATTTTGAGATTCTGTTTCTCCTTCTAGGCTTTCCTTGGTATTAATACTTATGTGATTCCCCCTGCAAATGTTCGTGAAAGCTGAAGAGGTCAAGGGAGAAGGAAGTGTTCCATACTTGCCCTTGTAGCCTCACCTCCACACAATCACTTGTGCCCTGGGATGAGCTGAAGCCATACTACCCCCTGCAATACTGGCTTTCTATTTTTGCAATATGCATAAAGCACATCATCTACACTGTTTCTGGCCTAAGATCTGGATCAGTAAACTTTCCTTCTCTATGTGCATTCTCAGCCACAAAGGCCTTTGGAGGCACACACTTGACAACCATCTCATAGTTGGAAAAAAAAAAGAAATACAGGTGCTGTGCCCAATAAAGAGCTCCTACCATATAAAATGAAATTAAAGCAGCTCTGAGTTCTTTCCTCATCAGTGTGTTTCTTGGGGAAAGGGATAGTACATCATTCACCTCTATATCTCCAGCTCTGACGCTGTTCCTGGCTCACAATAGTTGCTCAATAAAAGGTATTGAATTTGTATTTATTTCCAAGTCCTCTGGCACTGAGTTTGTTAAATCGTGGGATATACGTTGAAATCTGATATTGCATTTGAGTGTATCCATGCATACACAGTCTCACCATTTGTCTTTCTTCCCAACTTATTTCCATTTTCCCTTTGCTCATACCCCACAGGGAGCTCAGTTTCAGGGGTATTTCACATTATGCCCGCGTTTCAAATAGTGCATAGGCTGACTAGTATCTAGTCTTATGCATTCTTGGTAAACGAAAGGATCAATATATCGTGGACGTCAGGTGCTTGGGCCTGAGCGGGTGTAGGAAAGCAAAATGGAGCATAGAAAGCAAGCCACTCCCATCACATGAAACAACCTTTCTCTTACTTGCTAATCCTGTTCCTTGTTTCTCTACCCCTTTTCCTCTTCTTCTCTTCATTTTCTCTTCTCGGCCCCCCACCTCAATTTTTTTTTTTTTTTTTGCTTCTTCCTCATCAGGGCTTTAGACTGGTCGGGCACCCACAGGAGTGGTCAGCATTACCAAAGGCACTCATACTTCCTGTTGCATCATGCATACCCTAGGTTGGCTCTTGTTACCTGAGAGAGTTTCTCGTGGTTCAAAGCCATTCTAACTGGCTCCCATCCTTTGGAACTAATGAAGCACGTGAGGTTGGGGTCAGCAGAACAGGTCTATATAGGGCTGCTCTCTATATGGGTTTGCCGTGGTAAAGTGATAGCAGTGTTGCTCAGGTCAGACATGTTTACCAAGTTTAAATAAAAACTATTATATTTTAAATAATCAAATAACATCAGCCAATTCCTTATCTATGAGTTGTTTATTGGGGAAAAAAAATTAAATGCTCTAAAAGATTTATTAAAGTAACCTATTTTGAAATCAAGGAGTCCAGGTTAGCACTCAGTTGCTAACCAAAAGGTCAGCAATTCTAAGCCACCCACAGCTCTAGAGAGAAAAATGTGGCAGTCTGCCTCTGTAAAGATTATAGCATTGGAAATCCTGTGGGGCAGTTCTACTCTGTCCCATAGAGTCACTATGCATCAGAATCAGTTTGACAGCAATGGGTTTGTTTTAAAATCAACACATATTATTTAAAAAAAAAAAAAGCAATTCACAAATATCACTGATTTCTAAGACAGTTGCTTCTCTACAGATGAATATATATATATCAGTGAGCTCAGTTAATAATGTCTTCAAACAAAACAGATTTTTACATATATTACTGGTTCACTTCCCAAGAGTTCTTGCTTTAAGATTTCTTACATACAATAAATACAGTTTCACACTTTCTTGGTAATCTTTTCTCTCCTTCTCTTTTTAATTCCAAGGTATGTGTATTTCTATCCTCAAGCAATTTCAATATATGGCTTATTTGTAAGTCATATTTATCAGTACTTGTGTGTTTTTCCTTATAGACATTGTCATAAACCAAACCAAATATTCCTTTCAAGAAAAAAAAATTAAACTATTAAAGTGCTAATAATATTTAAGAAATTATACAATAATTTTTTCTATTATATTTGGAATCTATGCAATTAATATCCCCATTGTTTAAAAAAATCCATATTTTTAAGAAAAGTGTTCTGAGAAATTAGGTATTTTATATAAGAGGTAAGATAAAATTTTTGAAAGTTGGTGCCAAATTTTAATCTTAATTTTAAAAAATTTATACTTGTATTTCAAAGCAGGTTCATCATTCATACTAAATTTCCCAAAAAATGACCATGAATCATAATTTTTCAGTTTGCTCTAAAGCATTTTTTCCTAATTTTGAGCAATTAAATATAAAACTGTAATTAAATATAAATATGACACTTCTACCAATTATATTTCTAGAGTCTCCAATTAGGGCACCAACATTCTTCATTTCAAATCCATCCATGTTAATCATGACAGTAGTTCATTAGAGGGAGCAAGTAGTGAATCAAAACTTAAAACTCTCAAATAAAAAAGACCTACAAGTTGGCCTTCAATGAGGGAAGATATTATGTTAAAAAGTCATCATATATAAATTTGCAAGGCATTTGATTCCTGAATACCTATATATCTTCATATAAAGCAATGTCCTTGATTATCATTATTATCTATAAAGTACCCTGAAAACACATTAGTAATCAAGTAGTTCTGAAACCTTTTAACAATGTCATTCTATGTACTGTGCAAGCTATAGTCTCAACTGTTATCTTCGTTACCATATGCTCCTTAACAATCATCTTTAGGTCTTTGGTATTTTCTTCAATATACCTTTGGCACCTAGTTTTCCCAATCTGTTTGATCAGCCAATGGCATTTCTTTAAATGATGTGTTCCATTGGACAAAATTCCAGACACTGAAACCATACTTCTCACTCAAACCTCAAAGAACACCATGAACCACTTCAAATAATCTCATGAGTCTATCTAAACTTGTTAAACAATTATCTTTCCAATTGCAAAATATAGGGAATTATCTAAACTTCACCACCAAAGGCATTCTGAAACATCATGTCAGATGGTGAATGGTCAACTATGGTACAACAATCAGTGCAAAGTTTCAGCCAGGCAACCTTGGCAGGATGAAGAAATAACATCATGTAGAATTTCTGTTGTTCTCATCCATTTCTGCAGAAAGATTTTTTTAAATTATCAACCAAAAAAAAAAACAAGTTTTACCTGCCTACCCTTTTCCTGAGCTTCACAGCCTATTCAAAAAAAAAAAAAAATTACACCATTATTAAAATTTAAAGTCTTAACTAATGGCCCACCACAAATTTTAACCAATCCCTAGAACTTAAGAGATAAGTCCATCTATGAGGCTATTTTATTAAATTTCATTTTAAAGAGAAATATCTACCAAGCGAAAATAAGGGGAAAAAGAAAAGAAAAAGAGTAAATTGGACCAATTTGGAGTAATTCAGTTGTTTCAATCAGCAGTGAAATTACAATATGTGCTTTCCCCATCTTGAATTGTCACTAATGGTGAAAGAGAATGTCATCAACCCCTTATTTGGCACTATACTTGACAAGACAAAGCATTTCAGAAAGAACTCACCCTTCTTCTCATCATTTACAGATAATTAAATTCATTCTGTCCTTAATCCTCCAGGGACACATTATCATTTTAATCTGTTACCTTTTGTCACTTTCCACTAAAAGTGGCAGAATTTGAAAATAAGGGGCTTGAAATGTTTAAATCAATATAACAACTTGATATCGTTTCCTTCCTTATCTTAAAAATAATAATAATAATAACTTGGCTTCTAAAGGACTCATTCACCGACTTTATAATATGTGAACATATTTTCAATTTGATTTGTTGAGACTAAGGACTGCTGAATAATAGCCTAATGACCAGGGTTCTCTCCAATCAGTTCAGCATGCATCTCATCTTTGATCTCAAGTGCATTGGCAATTAGCGCCTTAAATTAACATCTTCATTATAAACAGTACAGGCATTTAGAAACAAAGGATCAATGGACTTAACAATTACTTTAATTCATTTTATAAATCAGCAACCGAGGGTTTTGCCCCAGGTGGTCGCTAGTGTAGCCCATCCCATAAATGGCATTCTCCGAAGCATAAGGCACAATATGATACGAATGCAGCTCTTCGTAATAGAGAGACTGAGAACAGCATTCCTGTACCATCAACTTCAGCCGTTTTCTTGTATCAGAATAAGCAGTCTTATAACAGGGGGCTTCTTTAAAGTATTCATAGCTCTCTTTCTCCGTCTCTAGATGTATCTTCCTCAGCAAATTGTTAATTAACACAGACCTTCTTAAGTAGGTTTCTGGGTCTTCAAGAAACCTAAGCTTCTCCAGAGAAAGTTTGAGGATGCAAGTCCTGTCCTCAGGGAGTATCAGGTGCTAGAAAGCAAACACAGCCATTAAATTTACATTTTAGCAAAATGGACACCAAAGCTTTATGCTATTGACAAGAATCATAAAAATGAAAAATAAGAATAAATGGGCCCTTACTTTTGGAAAATACCCATGGTAATCTTGATGTAAATCTTCCTCTTCTGCATATTTTCTCTTGAAGTAGGCTACTTTCGACGTTGTTAATGTATATGGTAATACGTTTAGTGGATAAGCTAAAAAAATAAAACAATTGGAAAAAGTCAGATTTTAAATGGCCATGAGTATTTTGTGATAGAAGTTGTACTTACAAAATGAAATTCATGACTCAGTAATTGATATTATTCTCTCTTCATTCGCTAAACAACATGAAGCAGGCAGTGGCAATTGTCCTATGAATGGGAAGCAAATACTGTCAGCTAGCCACAAAAGATGTTCTAACTTGGAGATTTCTGTTTATTTCCTTTAACATCCTCTAGGAAATCAAATACTTACTATACTCCATTGAATCTCCTGCCATTTAATGTCACAACATACCCAAATTTGAAGTTGATTCATAAAATACAGTGAAAGGAGATCCATGCTTTTTCATCATCTTTTTAGTTAAACTGCCTGATTTAGAGAGGGCATTTAGTGTTGCTAGTTAACCAAATTGGCATAAAACGATTGGTTACCCAATTACACTTTAAAGAAATAACTGTGTAGCTACAGACAAAATCCTATGATGAGGTTATAATATAATCACCCTATAACACATGGCTTAACTGAGGTTAATCATAAGTAAATGAAATATTTAGCTAAGGCTCTGATAGCCATGGTAAGCTCAGTCCTTTGTTTTCCTATTTCAAACGCTGTTGTTGAAGATTCTTGACTTAAATTAAGAAAGGACAGTTCAGAACAGAGCCTTGGTTTAAAGGCCAGTGTCCTCTAGGTGGTGCTCATACCACAGACAGGAGGAAACACAAGCCAGCTAACCTCCTGGGGAAAGCATTAATGAATCTTGAATGCAGACTGAATCCAGTTCAGTACTCATTCCACCTCAGGGGGTCAGACCAGAAAGAAATTTAATTTTGAAACATCATCTTCTTTTTACCTTTGATCCACATCCTCACATGCATTGAAACTATTTGATTGGCAAAACAATGTGCAGTTTATTAATGTGTTGTTTAAATAAATTTATCATGAAACATTCAATGCTTTTCCTCTAAAATCTTGTTTTAAGTCTTAAATATTAAAAATGTACTCTTCAAGAACCTGCATCTTCTAGTTTTGTTTTGTTTTTTTTTTCTCCAACATGGTAGCATCTATATAAAGCTTCCTGGCTCTGGTAGCATAGTCCCTAAGGTATTTGACTGCTAACCAGAAGGCTGGTGGTTCAAACCCACCAGCCACTCCTCAGAAGGAAGACTGGGCAACCTACTTCCGTAAAGATTTACTGCCTTGGAAACCCAAAGGGAATCATTATGAGTTGGAATCGACTTGCTAGCAGTGAGTTTTTCTTTTAGTTCTTTATTTACCGTTAAGTTTTTTTGTTTTATAAACATTAAGATGGACTTGAAATTAGCAATCTTTAAAGTCTAATACAGATTAATATCCTCTGGATATCTTGGGAGCTCTGGTAGCGTAATGCCTAAGGCACATAACTGCTAACCAGAAGGCTGGCGGTTCAAACCCACCAGCCACTCCTCGGAAGGAAGATTGGGCAATCTACTTCCATAATGACATTGCCTCGGAAACCCAAGGAGGGGTCGCTATGAGTCGGATCCGACTTGACGGCAGTGGGTTTGGTTTGGTTTACAGCGTTTTGTATTTCTTCTGAACCAGTAGGAGAAGCAACAAAATAGATATCTAAAGCATTCCAGATTCTCACTGGCACCACTGCGGGTTATAAATCTAGAGATCCTTATGTTAGAATTGGCATGTTTAGTAAGGGAATCAAGAATTTCAAACCACTGATGTGTCTGATCTAAAAAGAGATGAGTGTGTAATGGCAATTCACCATGAAAGCATAGACAATAATTGCTACTATATGTGTACAGAAACCCACTGGCTTCTAGTCGATTCCAACTCAGAGCAGCCCTTTACAACAGAATAGAACTTCCTCATGGGGTTTCCAAGGCTGTAAATCGTTATGGAAGCAGACTGCCTCATCTGTCTCCGGCAGTGTGGCTGGTGGGTTCGAACCTCCGATCTTTTGGTTAGCAGCCAATGACTTAACCACTGCACTACCAGAACTCCTTACTATATTAAAAAATAAAATAAAATAAACCAAACCCACTGCCATCAAGTCAATTCTGACTCAGAAGTACCCTCATTGGGTTTCCAAGGTTGTAAATCTTTATGGAAGTAGATTGCCCAGTCTTGCTTCCACAGGGTAGCTGGTGGGTTTGAACCACCAACCTTCTGGTTAGTAGTCAGATGTCTTAGGCACTTTGCTACCAGAGTTCCTACTATAAGTATAATAAAAACAAAACTGACTACTGTGAAATCAATTTGACTCAGAGACTTCTCCTTAGGTTTCCGAGGCAGTATCTCTACAGAGGTAGATTGCCCAATCTTCCTTCTGAGGAGTGGCTGGTGGGTTTGAACCTCCAGCCTTCTGGTTAGCGGTCAAGTTTCTTAGGCACTACACTACCAGAGCTCTTTAATTCAATAAGCAAAAACTTGGCACTCATGGAGTTTTCACTGATTTCAACAAGTTAGGGAAAAAAGAAAAAATCATTTTAATGAAAACAAAGAAATCATCGGTGAACTCAGTTTTCTGTGTTTGTCAGTAGACTCCATTTTGTTACCTGTATTTTGAAAGGACTTAGTCAAATAATTAGGTGGCATTTTGGGTTATTCCATGTTGACAGTTAATGGTTGTGACCGGTTTCTTTTAAACTGTTTCACTAGTTCTTGTCATGGTATTTCTCAAATGTTAGCCCACATCACAATCACCTGGCAGGCTTTTTCAAATACAGATTGCTGGGCCCCACCCCCATAGCTTCTGATTCAGTAGATTTGGGGTTGTTCTTATATGCTTTTGAGTCATAGCGACCCTATAGGGCAGAGTAGAACTGCCTCCATAGGGTTTCCTAGAGAGTAAGCTTTAAAGGAGCAGAGTATTGGCATTTCTAATAAATTTCAGGTAATGAGCATACTGCCAGTGCTACTCTGGGGACCTCACTTCCAGAGCATCGATATTATAGCATCGGGCAGGTGTGGGAGAGTTATAACAGCAAGCTGGAAAGCAAAACATTCAATCAACTGATCCCTTATCCAAATGCCAAGTAATTGGCTTCATTGATTTTTGTTGTTGTTGTTGCTATTATTTCCTTATATTGGCTTAGACGCTTTAGCATCATGAAGAAAGCCAGGCTACATTTTAACTAGAGTGAAGAAAGAATGAGGTCACTTTTCAACATGAATTCCATTAATTCATATTTAGAAGCATCAACGACTAATAGTAGCACTATAGCTGACAGGTCACTAATTTTTTTCTAGAAGATGCAATGCATTACTATATTGTAGGAGAGGGTGAGGAAAGACTTGGAAATGAGAACAGTGACTTTACTATAAGCAAACATTACTTTCTTGTCTATATCTTTTTTTTAAAATGCCTGCTTGATTTATCTTCCTAAGTAATGTATCGTCTACAGCATTTATGACCAATTAAAAACCTTTCAATGAATGACACAGGGGAGCGCAGGTGGTAGCTTTGAGAACCAAATGTCAAATAAACATACTGTTCTGGATCCCAAGAGAACCTTCCTGGAAGATATTTTGATTTAACAGATCAAGACCACAAAATTGTAATAAACGGCTCCCAGGTACATAAAGATTCTGTCTGGCTATGTTCAAGCAATGAGCCTAGGACACAAAATGTATCAGACCCTGGAAATACAGAGTAAATTCTTGGGAGGTCCAGATGGGAGTCTTAGCTCCATGGGCAACACACTTAGCCACTTAGTTTATTGCTCTCAAAAAACACCCCCATGGGTTGTTGAAATTCTGAAAAGCTTTCACAGCTGGTATCAGTTTGACAATTACCTCTTAACAGGCTGTTTAGCTATTTGGAATGTTTCGACATCAAATCTTGGAGGAGGCTTTTTGCCATTTTTAGGCTAAAATATACAGCAAACGTAAGTTTCTACATCTGTTTTCTTGGCTGGGCTCAGAGCTGGAAACTATTGATCATCTGGTTCAGCCCCCTCAGTTTACAGATGAGGAAACTGTGGCCCAGAATAATTCAACAGTTAGCAGTCTGGTGTGTGGCTATGAGTTTGGGTTTTGAAGTCAAATGGAAATGGGTTTGAATTCCAGCCTTGCCACTTCCTAGTTGTGTGACCTTCGGCAAATTACATAAACCTCTCTGAGTGACCTCATTTGTAAAGTTGAAGTAGAAATAATACTGGCTCATGAGATCATTGAAATAATTCATGGAAAGTTACTGGCACTGTGCCTAGCACATAGTAAGGACTCAATCAAACATTACCTCGTATCTGTGGCATAGATCTACTACTGCACAGAGCAAATCCTAGCCTTTTAGCTCTGACCCAAAGATTCTTTCCACCACCCAGCGTCCCACAGATACTGGATTCTGATTAGGCAGTTAAAGGCTTGCAAGAGGATATTTTAAATGGTCAGATTGAAAAATACAGTACAGATACTGTAACAACATCAAGAAAATGTTTTGGGCAAAGGAAATATAAACTATTTTTGAGACATCCACATAATCCTTTGGAGAATTAATTAACATTAATCTGAATATTTTAAAAGTTTGCCTGTTGTAATCCACTAAACAAGTGTAAATCTGTTTATCATCCTCCTGCAACCAAAAAGCCTAATTCAACCCATCCTGTTATTCAAATACGCACTGTCATCAATTCTGACTTACAGAGACACTACAGGACAGAAGAGAACTGCCATCGAGGGTTTCCAAAGCTGTAAATCCTTACAGAAGCAACTACCTCATTTTTCCCCTGTAGAGTGGCTGGTGAGTTTGAACCACCGACCTTTTAGTTGGGAGCCCAATGCTTTAACCACAGCACCACCAGAGCTCCTGTTATTAAAACAAAGCTAATGAAATAGATAAGAAAAAGTGAAATAACTTTGTCTCCATAGCCAGTGTATGAGCTCTGAGAACAGCATGTAAGTAATAAAAGTGAATTAAGCTGAGGCTAAATTTATCTCTGAAGGTAAAATGGCTAACGCTGGCTTGAATATTCAAATTGATTTCAATACTGTAACCTCTGGACACATAAAATATCTGCACCAGGCTACAAGCATTTCGAAGCATAAAATTTCAACAAGCAACAAATTAAAAGTCAGAGAGGAGAATGACCATCCCTGTCATCAGGTTCTGGCAGTACAATTTATAAACATTTTTTTAAATAAATGTTTAAAACATAATTCCAAATGATTGCTCAACTGTTCTTCCTTACTGTTCAGCTTCTGCCTCCAGACAACTAAAATCCTATTATTATACAAGTGATTTCATTTGGTACACGGCCCAGGGGCAGTACATTAAGGAAAGATCATCAGCAAATTAATTTACAAACACTTCCAGAGAACAGACAACAACAAAAGAACAACTCCTCTCAGAGTCATGGGCAGTTTCGCTGCCCAGATTGAAAAGCCTAAGAGATGGTAGAGTGGTGATGAGTTTAATGTATCCTAATTTTAGGAAGGTTTTCATTTTCTTCCCCACACATTTTAATCAGTACACTGCAAAAACAGAGTCGAGACCATCCTGATATGTGTACAATCACAGCCTCAGGCATAAAGGATGGAGGTTGATTGAGGAGAAAGAAGTTCTAGTTTCAGAACAACTTGCCGTGTTATAGACAAATCGTGTGCCTCAGTTTCCCACTCTCTTATCGATACCTTTGTATGGTATTAGTCTAGCAGAAGTCTTTAAAAGCTCATGTGTCCCTATCTATCAAAATAACACTTTGCTGATAGCAACAGCTACCAGACAACCCCCGCAATGGGCTATGATGACTTTTGTTTGGAAAGAATTATGCCATCTGTTATGGTTCTGTTAGCCACATTCTGAAGCCATGCTGTGTGGTTGAAAATACCTCAGCATGCCTTCTAGTGCTGCCCCACAGCACTAGTTCAAGTCTCAGCTCCATAATGTATTTGCTTAGTGATTTTGGGTAAGGTTATTTAACCTCACTGAGCTTGGGTTTCCTCTTCTTTTAAATGATGGTGACAATATCAATTTCATTGAGTTGTATGCAGATTAAATGAGATGATGTTTAAAAAGCTCTTACTCAATGCCTGTCAAATATGCTCATATTTTCTGCTCAATAAATGTTAGATATTATTACTTCAGTAACATTCTAAATCATATATGTGTGTGTGTGTGTATGTGTATGTACATACATATATATATATACACACACATACACCCTATTCAGCAGCACTATCATATATAGGATATTTGTCCTCTCTTTAGTGTTAAACATGGGTTGCATGAAACATTAAAGAGTGTATTCAAGAAGATGGATGAGTGCAATAGTCATAGCTGTAATGCTGTCTCAGGAGCTCTGGTAGCAGAGTGCCTAAGGCACTTGACTGCTAACCAGAAAGCTGGCGGTTCAAACCCACCAGCGACTCCTCGAAAGGAAGGTTGGGCAATCTACTTCCGTAGTGATACTGCCTTGGAAACCCAAGGAGGGGGTCCCCATGAGTCAGATCCCACGAGATGGCACATAACAACAACAACAATGCTGTCTCTGCTGTAGCTTTTTAGTTTTTTGGTGTTTAGCAATATTCCATCAGCCATCTTTCTTCTCCCTCACAACTATCTGCCTAGAACCTTTCTGGACAGTATGCTCTGTGGTAGCAGAACTCAGTGCCAGATTTTAGCTCTGAATCAATGGAGCAATGTTTATCCAGATTTATCATCAAAGAACAAAGCAGTTTAGAATTAGCAACAAGTTGTAGCTCCTGGAAGCCATTCTTAGGAAATTCCAGGGATACTGACAGCCAATGAATTAGAAGGATTTCTCAAGAGATCAACAGCTTTATCTAGTACCAGATTTCATCTCCCTTGGGATAACCTCAAGTATGAGCATGAAACATTAAATAAAACACCTTCAGTGCCACAAGCTCCTTTTGTTCCTCTAGTGACGGTCATTAAACAAACAGAACACCATTAAATGAGATAAAACTAGTCATGTAATCATAAAGTAAGTTACCTTAGATGCTGCACCAAAGTCCAACATCTGCCGTGGTCTGGTCCTACTAATGATAGAGACCAAATGTGGGGTTCTGAGAGAAGCTTTGTGGTTTACTGCTCCCCCAAGCAGTATATCCCTTGTCTTTGAGGGATGATGTTTTCCTTTACTCCGCCATTCACTTTAGAAAGTGACACGAATGAGAAAGAAAACTGACCATGCGACCAGACTGAACCATATTGGTGAGAAAAAGCTTACCAATAAAACCTAGGAAGATGTTATAGTGTCCTTAGAACCCAATACTGGTGCTCAGAGAGGAGGGTTTTAATGCTTAACATATGGAGAGCACTGCCCTTTTGAAAGGAACCTGATCTAAATCACCCACATCAGCTTCCACTTTGAGACCACCACCACCACCCCATGTTTGGGTGTATCACCAGAAACACCTATCCAGTCAATGTAGCTTCTGGTATCCCAGGGTACTGCAGTAAAACACAAAATAGAACAAATCCTTAAATTTTCTAGCCAAGAATATATGAGAAATTTACTCTGGTGTTGGATATCCTCTGCCCTTGCTCTTATAGTGCCTGGTTTGGGTGCCACTGGAATTGCCCTAGTGGTGAAATGCTCATTCACAGGGCACCTTTCCTTAAAGATCTGTAGGAGCTTTGTTAAACTGCATTGTGCTCATGCTCAAACAATCCACATAAATAAGTAGATGGTCTTATCCATCCCACCCTTGCATTCGATATGTATGGAAAAACTGAGGCATTAAATAAGGAGCTCTGGTGGTGTAGTGCCTAAGGCATTTGACTGCTAACCAGAAGGTTGGAGGTTCAAACCCATGAGACACTCTGTGGAAGAAGACTGGGCAATCTAGTTCTGTAAAGATTTGTTGCCTCGGAAACCCAAAGGGGGTCGCTATGAGTTGGAACTGACTGGATGGCAGTGAGTTTGGTTTTGGTTTTGAGGCATAAAATAGCCAAACAAGCACATAGGGACAAATATGAAATTCTAGGCTCTTGAGTCCTAATTCTTTTTGTAATATACACAACTTTTCTTGATGCTTTGCCATCCATGCTCCCTTTGGATAAACATTTTAAAAATAATACCCACTCTGATACACTCTTGCAGAGGGAATGTCCCAACTTCAAATCTGAGCTTTTTCCCTTCTAAGCATCACTAATGTTTAGTAGACTTATGTGTACTTACCAAAAGTAGCTTTTGGTGTGCTTTACTTTCTATAGTTACAATTCAAACCCAAAAAAAACCAAATTCATTCATCAAGTCGGTTCCAACTCATAGCAATCCCCAATGGGTTTCTGAGGGGGTAAAGCTTTATGGAAGTAGATGGGCCAGTCTTCCCTCTGAGGAGTGGCTGGTGGGTAGGTATTTCTATTTGAGCACAACACTATCAATCCATCAGTGATTTTCATTCATCTCCCACTACACCACTGTGAATTATTGTAGTGAAATTGATGTCTGTTATTACCCCTTTGTATAAGTTTAATCGAGAAAATATCAAAATAATTATAGATTAAAAATGGAGATATTAAACCTAATGTACCAAAACCAAACCAAACCTATTGCCTGAGAAGTGGATTTGGACGGATAGTAACCATATAGCACAGAGTAGGACTGCCAGCCACTCCTCGGAAGTAAGGTTGGGCAATCCTACTTCCGTAGTGATACTGCCTCGGAAACCCAAGGAGGGGTCACTATGAGTCAGGTGTGACTCGACGGTACACAACAACAACAACAGGACTGCCTCATAGTATTTCTAAGGCTGTAACCTTAGGAAAAGAGGTCTTGTGGCACAATGGTTAAGTCCTGGGCTGCTCCACAGGAGAAGAAGACCTAGAGATCTGCTTCCTTAAAGATTTCAGCCTAAGAAACCCCGTGGGGCAGTTCTACTGTGTCCCGTAGGGTCACTATGAATTGGAATGAACTCAATTGCAAACAGCAACAACAATCTTTATGAAAGCCACGTCTTCTACCACAGAGTGGATGGTCGTGGATCCCACCTGTCAGCCCAGTGCTTCATCTCTGCACCACCAGGGCTTCTCAACCTAATGTATAGAGACAATAACATCTACATATGTCTACTTAAGTCTGTACTACACAGACAACAGTGATTTGTTTTTAGGAAAAAGGAGAGAATTGGGCAAGGCTTGGTTCCTCCTAAGACCTGAAGTTGCGCTTCTCCCTTAGTTTTAGTGATGACTGGTTATGCTAAGCAACTCCTACCTCTGCTTCTCAGGATGGTTATTTTATTTTAGTGTTTTCTGGGGTTTTGCAGCCTATTTGCTTTGACACTGGTTACTCTGGCTTCAGAGCTATTGGTGGGATGGGTTGATGCTCAAGCCAGCTGTCATGAGTTCTCAGTAGAGAGCACAGGTGTGGGGGCAAGAGCCTCAACATCTTCATACATTTTTTTTAAACATTTCTCTGTGTTTCAAAGAATCTTCCAAATCCCATGAAAGTAACACGACATAAAATTAAAGCTGTCGGGTTCATAAATGTCTGAAAACTTCCAAAGAGAGTACATGAGGAAAGAAGAGAAAAATCAGAACTTAGTTCCACTTTAAACCTGCTTGATCTCAATCTTATCTAAGCCTTATACTTCCAAGTACACTCCCTCTTTAGAACCCATGATAGATACAAGTACAGTTGGTGTTAGCACTGATGAAAGTGACTAAATCCTTATGTACAAATTGAGGGAAATATTTTTTTCACACTTTAAGTTGGATCCTCTGTTGGTTCTAGGATTAAATGTTGATTATTATAAGCATACCATTTGGTTTCTTCTTATTTATTTAAAGCTACATAGCACTATATGATTTTCTGAGGAAGGACTTTGAAATATCTGTTCTTCAGAACTGCACAGTATATATTCTACACATTGTATATTCATGATAGGATAAAATTTAAAATTTAAGAACAACTTTTATTTGACCTTTTTGTTCTGACAGTGGTCTCCATGAAAGGGCAGACTCGTTCATATAAATTAAAGGGCACTCAATGATTTTTCACTTCTATGCCCATTACATAAAAGATGTGTATAAATTACTAATGCACAAGACTAATGCATATAAATGAAACAATCATCATGGTTGCTTTACTCACACTTTCCTCAGACTGATAGCATGAAAAGAACTCTGTATATATATCATACCAGATGACAGCAAATCTTATTGGTCTCCTTGAATTTCTTTCTCTTTGTAAAATTATAAGAATTATCATGGTGCAATGGAGAAGAGTGAGTGGCACTAAAAGCTAGGGAAACTAGTCTCAACAGCCTTTTGATGGTTAAAATCATAATCTTTAATG
The DNA here is from genome assembly GCF_000298275.1 of Orycteropus afer afer. NCBI lineage: Eukaryota > Metazoa > Chordata > Mammalia > Tubulidentata > Orycteropodidae > Orycteropus > Orycteropus afer. The sequence continues at coordinate 3,136,951 of NW_006921824.1, read as the reverse complement.
CTTAAAATTATTAAACTGCATATATATCAGTAAATGACTAGACCAATACTTTTAAAATTTCATGATATCCATTAAAAACTATACAACTAGACCAGTACAGATTTTCTAACACTTTTCTAAATTAAAATTTTTAATCATTTATTTTTGTAAAAGGAGGTAAGGAAAGGGGGGGGGGGAATGCAGCATGATATCTCTTCATGAATTTGACTGTAATTTCATTGTAATTTGCTAGGCTGGTTACCCACAGGAACTGCACTCTGATAGCCTGTTGTTGTTATATGCCGTCGAGTCAGATCCGATTCATAGCTAACCCTCCTTGGGTTGCCGAGGCAGTATCTCTACGGAAGAAGTAGATTTCCCAACCTTCCCTCCGAGGAGTGGCTGGTGGGTTTGAACCACCAGCCTTCTGGTTAGCAGTCAAGTGCCTTAGGCACTATGCTATCAGAGGTCCCCACGGATAGCCTAGTACATGTGAAAGTTACACAAACTGGAAGACCCGTTCCCATTGGCAAGTTCATAGGATAGAAGAGAACTGCTCCCTAGGGTTTCCAAGGCTGTAATCTTCACAGAAGCAGGCTTCCATGTCTTTCTCTCATGTAGTGGCTGGTGGGTTAGAACTGTCAGCCTTCTGGTTAGCAGCCAAGTACTTAACCACTGTACCATCAGGGCTCCTAGTGCTGGAAGGCTGAACACTAATTCAAAGTCTATATTAAGTCTTAAAAATTGAGTTTAAAGTATTTAAAACTCATGGGTTTCTAGCATCATGTAAATTAAATTTAAAACAACATCATAATCTCTTTTTGTGATTTGTAGAGTCCCCGGAGTTCCCTTCAGTCAGACATGCAACAGTGTGCTCACGAGGCCTCTGCCTGATATTTTCCCGGAGCCAGCCTACCTAGTTTGGCCCATCCGTTTCACATGGGTCTGAGAGAGAAAAATCTGCCACAAATGTCCTTTCTACAGAAAACCTTTATTGACTTCTACCCAGCAACCATCTATATAAACAACCCCTTACATTGATCTTGTAGGTTATGGTAATGCTACATTCACATTTGTTTCTCCAGATACGTATTTAAACAGTAATATTTCTTTAAGCTAGAAATTACCTGGTAATGCCGAATCAGTCTGAGAAGTGTATTTTGAAGACAGCCTCAGAAAATCTGTTGAGAGTCTCCCTCTTCAGAGTGAGCATTTCTCACAGCCTCAGGCTAAAATGATCGGTTCGTTTATATGTGTTGGTCTTGTGCATTAGTAAATGGTTACCTGAAAGAAGAAGACATGCACAAATAGCATTGGAGGATCAGGACTGAACTGACAAGAACTGGTCATCAAATCAGGAGAAAGCATGTGATAGGAGGACACTCTTTAAGATGTTGGAGGTGGGGCCAATCTAGACTGGATAGGAGAAATGGTGGGATGGATGGACAGACAGAGACCTTCAAACACAAAAAATCATTTTCATGTTCTCCAGATTTATTTTTAAACATGAAGAATCTCAAGTATCCTAAAAAATTTGAAAATAACTGCCTAACTGCTCTTACCAGTTATTTACTGAGAAATTATCTTTGGAAGATTTTCAGTAGGTTGATTTTTTAAAAATCAGAGTTGGATCTCCTTAGTTTGTTTTTAAATGTCAGGTTTTGTATAATTTCAGGGAATGTTTCCCTTAAAGCAACAATTCAGCAGTTAATTCAAAGCAGAGGAACTCAGTCTTTCTCTTGAAAACACACTATTTCTGACATGAGATGGCTAAATGCTACTTCTCTTTGAAGACAGTTTTTCTGTAAAGGACAATATTTAACTGCACCGTTTTACATAGATGTATGCTTACAGATCTCATCATCTTCTATATTTAGAGAGATGAGCTTTCCAAAGGAAGATAGGCAGCCAATAAGGAGGATCCCATCAAGAGAGGTGAGTTACTATGGTTACTTTTCAGGAGGTTGAGTAACAGTGAAAGGCTGTTTCTGGCCAAATGGACCCTTTCCAGAGCAGGACCCAAGAAGAATGTTGCTCCGCATAAGTGTTGATTCCATTCGTGGGGACTATACATTGTCATTTTAGCCTTAACTACCTGCTTGCTATTGCCTAAGGCACTTGACTGCTAACCAGAAGGCTGGCGGTTCAAACCCACCAGCCACCCCTCGGAAGGAAGGTTGGGCAATCTACTTCCGTAGAGATACCTCCTCGGAAACCCAAGGAGGGGTCGCTATGAGTCCGGTCCGACTCGACGGCACATAGCAACAACAACAACCTGCTTTCTATGGGTACTTGCTGCTCCTAGCTCTCCTAGCTGCACACAAGCTTCAAAGTCAAAGGAAAAACAGGAAGATTAAAAAAGAAAAAAAAAACTTCCGAACACAAACCTAACAGCGATGGGCAGGGGAATCCTCAAGAACCAATCCTAAGGTTTTTTTGAAAATCAAATCAGGTTATGTGGGGCTACCAGGTGGCTCCTCTCCAGCGATTGAAGGTGGGGTGGGATGCCAGAATGCCCTCAATGAATAGAGTCTTTCCTAAGCTTTAGAGGAAGGCACCTGGCTGGGAGGGTCTGGACATACCTTGCGAGCAGGGTCCACTCACCAGACGATCTGGGCATGCACCTGTTTCGCAACGGCGCAAGGTTCGGGGTTCGCTCCTGCTTTAGCGGCGCGGACACTCTTCAGACGACAGCTGACAGCGACAGCGGCGGCGGCGCGACAGAAGCAACGCAACCGCAGCTCGGCGGGCAGCCCTCGCTCCTGCAGGTCCGTCCCACCAGTCTCTGAAGCGCCTCTCACTCGGGCTCTGAACGCGAGGCGGGCGCGCAGCTGTTCTCGGCTCGCATTGGACCAAAGGGAGCAGATGTTACTCGGTTGCTAGGAGCGTTGCTAGGAGGCGATGACGCCCCTCCACCGGTCGCGAGCAACTTTCCAGTAGGTCGGGTGGGCTGGCTGGGGCTTTTGGGAGCAAGGTTGAAAGCAGAAACGTGGAGGGGTCGGAACGAAGAGCCCCTAACGGGGATCTGGGGGATTCTCGCCTCAGTTGGGTCTGTAGAGCGGGCGGTGGAGCTGGGGGTGCGGGGAAGTTAGGGAGCGCCACAGCTCTCCACGGTCCGCCAGGGCTTCGCTCCGCTCCCGCGGCCCGGGCTGGTGATGGGAAGGCACTGCCCCGGGCGAGATCGCTCGCAGATGGCTTCAGCTAGGTGTCCCCTATCCCGTTTTGGGACGGCGGGGTGTCTCAATGACTGAAGAAGCAGCAGGATGTCAATGCATGTTATGCCCCAGAGACATCTCCCTAAGGATGGCTGCCCTTTGCCTTGGAGCAAGACCCTGGCAAGGGGAGAGACAGAGGAGTGAGTGTGACCTGGGGTGAAGGGTGTGGGAGGCGCGGTATGGGAGCCTCTGCCTTTAGGGACCCTCCTCCCCAGTGTGCTCCTGTTTGTGCCTGCAGGTTGGAGCAATTGATACATTTCTAAGAGGGAAATGCCAACTAATCCCTAAAAATCAGCCCAGAGTGTCTTTTTGGTGCTGTCTCTGACTGCCCCCTGACATGGTGCCAAAAGTTCAGATAAAAAGGCCCCCGTGGTCTAAAATACTTCGTTGACAGTTAAGTCTTCATATTGATCCAATGGCTAATTAAAAAATAAAACCTCACGCTATTAGGCAAACATCTTTAAAACAAAAAATGCACAAAAGCAAAGATACTTTATATTTCAAAATGATAGTGGAAAAGATATGCATGTTTCAGTCATTCACACTCCACTATAAATTCACCCAAAGGGTTGTATTATCTCTGACATTTCACTCAAGGTATGTTTTAATTTTTTAACATGGACTGTTGTTATGGGTGTCATTTAATAGGGTTGTTTTGTGTGTGCATGAAAGAGAGGATGATGGGAAGATCAAGTTAAGGGAGCTTGCCAGTGAGCCAAACTAAAGAAAGGAAGACCACAAACCTAGCAAAAAAGAAAGAAAAGAAAAAGAAATGGCCAAAACTAGCCTCACAGAGGGAATCTGACTGAAGAGGAGGCACTTCACTCCCCTGGCTCCCTACAGGGTCGGGCCAGGGCCTGGAAGGAAGCTGCAACCACTGGGAATCAATTAAAAGGAAAACTTGCTATCCTTGGGGTCAGGCTAGCATGTTGTGTAGTACCTAGTTGACTCCTGAAGTGGCAGGCATTCTACAATACTAAGGAAGCCACACAAAATGGCCCTATAACTCGCAAGTGTCCTTGTTCCCTCAGGCCCCCATTACCTATCTAACACCTCTAAAAAAAAAAAAAAAAAAAAACTTGTTAGGTACCAGTCAGTTGAGGCTGATTCATAGTAACCCTCATGGGACAGAGTAGAGCTGCCCCATAGGTTCTTCTAGGCTGTCATCTGTATGGGAGCAGGTCTCTAGGCTTTTCTCCCTGAGAGCAGCTAGGTGGGTTGGAACCACCAACCTTTTGCTTAGCAGCTGAGCACTTAACTGTTGTACCATCAGGGCTCCTTCAACAAAATTTACAGTTAATAATTTGTTAATTCTAAGGCTTAAATGGCTGATAACTTAAAATATTACTCTCAAAGTGGGTTGAAGATCTGATGATGAAGTTTTAGGTTTCAGATGAAAGGGGGTTTTTGCACCTCCATTCTGGAAGATGGCCATAGCCAGAATTACACCACTGCCACTTCTTTCTCATTTACCACGAAGAAAGGAGCTGGTATCTTAATTAGCTTTGCCTCCTCCTTCAGCTCATCTCAGGAGACCCTTGCTGTGCAAAGTCCAGTCACCCTGGACTTTTTTCAGATTCCTTGAATGGGAAATGTATCTACTGGTCTCATGTGTTTTGTACATGCTGTTCCTTCTTGCTTGATGTGCCCCCTCACACCTGGCTAACTCCTATTCAGCCTTCTGGTCTCAGTTTATACCACTTCCTCATAGCACCTTTCGCTTGTATTCAGTTCCCACAGACTAGAGTAGCCCCCTAATTACATTTCCCAATAACTCTGCTGCTCCCATTTCACAACACTTATCCCACCAGATTTTAAGCTAGTTCCACCTGGCTTGCACCGTGTGCCCAGAGTCTACATCAGATACATCAAAGGTAACTAAGGGTACTTGTTAATGGGTGGATCCACCCTGCCTGGCTCGAAGTCCCGTAGCTCTGCAGCTGTCAGTTAAAGGACCTGCACAAGCAATGAGCACAGCCACTAGTTGCTATTTTAGTTCTCAAGTAGAAGAGGAAGGCTACACATAAAGGGAGCTCTGGTAGCATAGTGCCGAAGGCACTTGACTGCTAACCAGAAGGCTGGCTGTTCAAACCCACCAGCCACTCCTCGGAAGGAAGATGGGGCAAACTACTTCTGTAATGATACCTCCTTGGAAACCCAAGAAGGGGTCGCTATGGGTCGGGTCTGACTCAACGGCACATAACAACAATTACACAAGAAATTGTTTTCTGCCCCTAATGAGACATTGTGTATATTCAACAACTTTTTTTTTCTTTTCATAGCATTTTATAAAGGTCCCTACCAGAGTTTGGATGGCGTTGGAAAATAACCTAAGTGTCATTTATATATTTTCCTAACTCTCTTCTATCCATATCCTCCAAAATGCGTGTGAGTCCTCTGAGTGCAACTATCTCATCTTTCCTTAAAATACCCCTCTGCTTTAGATGAAACCAGCTCCACCATCACAGGCTGTAACTCAGTAACTCAGTAGAGGGAGAAAAAAATCTGTTTGCAGAGCAGTTGGCTAATATGGCTTATCTGGACAGCACTTCTAGGATATTTTATAAGAATAACCCAGGAAACTTTCTCTTCAGTTGCCAATATAACACACCAAATAATTTCCAAATCCCCTCTTCATCTGGAACTACTTTAAGAAAAATATGTTGAAGGACATGAAGGGAAATCTAATCTCAAAGTAATCTCAAGATCACGGACTTGGTTGCAGAGCTGGAAATAGAACACTGGTATAAGTTTCATCATTATTGGACCATTTATGCTTATAGATGTAATTCTATAAATTCTCCATTTCTTTGGGTATTTGTGTAGTAAGTGATTAGAATAAATGTTTCACTGAACAATTTTGGATTTTAAAATTAAATATTAAAATACCATACAGTTTTCACATTAGAATTCACCCAAATTCCAATCTTCTCACAACTCAATCTTGTCCCTCATGGAAAGGATCAAAGGTCTATTGTTAATCCTGTCTCCTACTCCTTATCTGTTTACTGAAAAGGATGACATATTTCATTATGGAGAATGAAAAACCACAACAAAAAAACAAATCCACTGCCACTGAGTCAGCATATTAAAATTCACTAGAGCTTGATAAGTCATCCAAGCTTCCTGTTGAACCATATCCCTGGATCTCCCTGAAGAACCTACATAGAAACTAAAGAGTTTATAAAGCTTACAAGACATAAAATGTGATTTTATTCATCAATAAAATATAACTTAATGTGATAAATATTTTTTAATTACCACAAAAGAATTTAAGGACCAGAATCATAGATGCTTGCTTCAATTATTTTAACATTTAAGGGTAAATAAGCTTCTGTTCAAACAATGTGAAAGGGTAGCAATTGTTTGTTAAATTTTAATGAACATGATGGACTCTAAGACTAATAAACTGAAAAATGTTACCTGTGCAATATTCTCCTTTTGCTCAATATATACTTTTTGCTTTACTGCTTACATTTATATAGTTCATGCATACATATTGACACACATTTGTGTGTCTGATAGTACACAAATACATTTAGAAATGTTTGCTCTTGCACCAGCTAGTGACACAAAGTCTTTTGCCCTATGGTTATGGAAATGTGAACTCAAATGGTATTTGTTTGCAACAACCCTCCTTAACAGTGTCGAGATGCTCTAAGATGACTGAAGGTGAGCATGTAGAATCCATAATCAGCCCATGATGCTCTCATGCCACCATTGGTTAGGAAGAACTGAAGCAACAAATGAGCTTGCAGCATCACACCCAGAACTAGCTCTCCTTATATAATCACCAGCACCACAGCATTCCAAATAAGATGATATATTTTTTTAAAATGTTAAGTGTGCCAGATACTGTCTAAAAGATTCTTACCAAGCTGTTTTATTTTCCTGGGCACCCAAATAAACTGCAATTCCCTGCCTTCTTCAGTATAGGTGGAGCCAGGTGACTAGTTCTGGCCAATGACTAGTTTTGGGCAGAGGTGAATGTCACCATCTCTAGGCCTGGCCCTTTAAATGTCTCATTTGATTTTTATGCCTTTTCTTCCTCCCTATTTGCACAGTAATACATTCCTTCAGAGTCCCTAAGGACTTTGAGATGGCCAAGTCACAAAAGGAGCTTTAATCCCTGAGATACTGCTAGAAGAAAGCTGCCTGGGCAAAAATCATCTGTATTGGATATAAGATTTGTGAGAAATAAACCTTTCTTATGCCAACTCACTGACATTTGGAGTTGTTTATTACAGCAGGTGAGAGCCCTGGAGGTGCAGTCGTTAAGCACTCAGCTGCTAACCAAAAGGTTGACAGTTCAAACCCACCAGTCACTCTACAGGAGAAAAATGTGGGAGTCCACTTCCATAAAGATTACAGCCTTGGAAGCCCTATGGGGAAGTTCTACTCTGTCCTGTAGGGTGGAAATGAGTTGGAATTAATAGCAACATGTTTGAATTTTCCCCCCCCTTAATTACAATAATTACAGCAGGTAGCAGTAATTATCTCAATGAATAATCAAAACTGGTGAAAATAAATTTTCCATAAAATATCTATAGGAATTTTCTGTTTCCTTTCTGCTTTGGGGATGTCACTCATGTTTTCACTGCAATAGAGGCGTCTGATTATAACAGATCTACTCCCTCTGCTTTGTGACTGCTGCTTCTGAGCCTTGTGAACTTCACCTGGGTGTACACAGAGGCAAAAGGGCTCTGAACAAGAGCCTCTCAGATGAATGATTATCTAAGCTTTGATGAATAATTACCTAAGCTTTTGTACATGTGAGCTTTTGTCTCCTCGGATATAATTTAGCTATTTCAGGTGAAGCCTACATTGATGTATCTCCTTTTTTTCCCACTTGCCGTCCAGTAGATTCTGACTCATGACTCCATAGCGGCAGAGCAAGCAGAACAGCTCCATGGAGTTTTCAAGGTTATGACCTTTTGGAAGCAGATCATCAGGACTGTCTTCTTAGGCACCTTTGGGTGACCTGAACCTCTAACCTTTTGGTTAGAAGTGGACTGCTTTACCAGTTGCACACCCAGGGACTCCATGTATTTACTACTTATTCAGTATTCTTACTTACTTTAAATCCAATCCTTTAAACTAGCATTTGAGTTGATCAAAACCAATTAGTCACTTGTTCACCATAAAAACCTATGCTAATACAGCACTCTGAAACAAGTCAATTCTATGGATCATAACTGTAGTGCATATAGTTCTGATATATATGTATGCGTGAAGTTGGTATGGTTTTGAAGTTACTGATTTTTGCATATACTAAAATAATATCATTCAGGCCCATAAAATTTGCATGTTGATGCTGCAAAAGTGAATCTTTTTTTAATATAAAAAATTTTCACACATATACATATAAGCCATCTGCTTAAACTTTATTGATAAAATCAGTAGCAGCAGTTTTACAAAATTGGAATGATTTTCAGTTTCAAACCACCATAGATTCAGCTGCAGCAGACATTTTGTACAAACTGGGGCTAATGTTTCTTCTATGTTTCTGTTTTAAACAAAAAGCAATTAGAATTTTTCCTCATGCATTTAAATATCTAATACAGAAGTAGTTTTTAGGTGGCATAAAATATGCTTTCCAACATCACTGTGAGACTGAGGATCTGCCTTAAGCCTTATTTATACAAGAAAAACAGCAAAATTCTTCTAATCATGAATTTATTCTTCATCACAGTTAAACAATTCTATATTTTCTAACACATTTTCAAAGATATTTATAACACAGGAGTACTGACATTAAGTATTTCACTGACTTCCCCAGTTAAAACACAAGACGTAACAGTCATGAACCCATTCTTACAAAATACTAAACATTACAAAATGTAGAAAGGCATTCTAGTTTTTTAACAATTTAAAAAGTTTCCAAGCCTTTTCCTATACACTAATTATGCACTGATAGAGAAAATCCAGAAATGGGGTGAGCCGTTACATTCCATAGCTGTTCTAGTAACAGCTAGAGAGAGATACATTCATGCTTTGTAAATAGAGGACACCATAAGTCAATAATAAGTCACACTGTGAGAAACCAAAGTACACCTACATGGAATGTCCTGAAGATTCTCAGAAGTATCTAAAATGAAGGTTCAATTCTTTGGATGAGAAAATACCCACCCCCTCTTTAATCCTCTGGACCACCCAGAGACGTTCTGCTGGAAAACACTGGAGGAGGGCAGTATGCTAACAGCCAGGCCTGAAAATGACCTTGAAACAATGGGAAAGGTTTGGGGCAGACTTAGAACGAGTAAGTCTGTCCTTGAACAATCAAGGAATGTCTCTAGTGACTTAGAAATCTAGAGGAAGACCAGATTTTATATTAAACCATTTTATATTAAACTACCCCCCAAATGAAATCCATAAAACTACTGACCACTGCAACAGCCAGAAACTCTGGACAGGCTAATACCCAGAAATAATGCATTAAAGTAAATATGGAATTTAAAAAGTACAGGTTTGCAAGGTTAACCTGTCTCCAGCATTCAGCTGCCAGTAGAACAGTGATACCAAGAGCATGTACTCTGTCCCAAGAAAATTATGCTCCATGTTGGGTAAAATCTCCTGGAAACAGTTACATATGTTCAAAATGAATGAATCATTCACATTTACATTTTTTCATGCAAGTTCTTCAAGGACACCCATCAAAAGTTGAGATATAAAGGAAAACCAATAAAATATTTTAAAACAACAGAGTTCACACAGTATGCATATGGTGAAACATAAATGTGTGAATGTGAACAACTGTTTCGGATGCCATATGAAGAACAAAAAAATCCAGAGTCAGATTTATCTTGCACCGTGAATATAAATAAAATATTGCCATGAAATCTTAGATGTACCTTGGAAATGATATATTTTTTTCAATCTCTACCTCGTCTGACAGATAAGAAAGGGCTTTAGGATTGCGTGGGGGAGCAAAATCACTTGGGAGAGGAGAGATAGAGAGTCTAATTCTTCAAAAGAAAAATAATAATGTGGATTGAAGAACCTTTTTTGGTGGGGGTAAGATTTTTCCAAGTACTGTATTTCTATTTCATCTTATGAGGGCAAAAAGTGCTATTCAACTTAATGTTTCTCTGTATTCAAAGTTAGATTGTTGTAAAGAGGAAAGGTCTGTATTCAACTCAAAGACTGACACACACACAAAAAACAATTTTGCTGTCAATTCCAAGTCATAGGAACTCTATAGAACAGAGGAGAACTGCCCCAATAGGGTTTCCTAGGTTATAATCTTTACAGAAGCAGATTGCCACATCTTTCTCTCAAGGAGCCTTGTGGGTTCAAATTGGCGACCCTTCCATTAGGAGCTAAGGGCTTAACCACTGCACCACCAGAGTTCCTTAACGACCGGTAAGCCTGCTGAAAAGATGGATTTGTGATCTGTTTGTCCTGTAGTTGAATGAAAGTATTAGAACCTAGTTGTTTATTTTTATCTTTTCAAAGGCTAAAGACAATCCCAACTGGAACTTTCAGTCAACCAATTACTGACATCCTATGAAGATAGCTCAAAGATTGGCAGAGATCTGAAAGTGTCAATTCCTTGAAATACTGACATAAAGAGTTGATCCAACCTTAATGTATCAATAATAAAATAGCTTACCCTCTTCAAAAACCCTTAATTTTACAAAGTATTTACCTCCTATTGCATCATATCTATGGTCCTGGTGCATAGTGGATACTCAAAGTACTTGTTATATTAGTGAAGGAATAAATGGATCTTATTCCTACAACCACCCAGTGAAAAAGGTAAAATGAGTATTAATATTCTCATCTGATGATGTAAAAATTAAGTGTTGGAGAACTTGGGATTGACATTCATTTTAGTGTTCATTAGGGAAAAACTTGGTAGTAGAGTATAGGCCTCATTCATTTTAATCCAATATTCTTTCTACAGCTACACCTTCATCTTGGCAGTAATGCCAGGTTTCAAAATTTGCTGCAGCTACAAAACAAAGGGCAGTCAGTACATAGAAATTGTGTCAAAATGTTCATCTGATATTGATCATCTGTCAGTCCTCCCCAATTACCCAGTATGATTACTAGCATTATCATTCCAACATCCATCTCCTTTGCTCATGCAGCCTATGTATTATCATGGGTCATCCTTCCATTCAGAATTCAGAGCTGCTGTATGATCCAGATGTTTACATACCACTTTCAGTTAATTTATACAACTGACTGTGACGGGCGTGATCACAAAGTTTCCCTTTCTCTTGGCAGGAGTGGTAAATGCAGTCATATAAACTAACAGCAGAAGGTGGTTTTCTATCATGAATCAGTAATAGCATAATTAGCACTTTTTATCAATGTATATGTAAATCATTGCTCAACAAAAGAAAACAGTACAGAGCTGCTAAATTGACGGGTTGATCATATCCTGACACCCGGAAGTCCTGGGGTGGCACAGATGGTTAAGTGCTGGACTACTAACTAAAAGGTTGGTAATTTGAACCCACCCCCAGGTGCCTTGGATTAAAGCCTGGTGATCTGCTTTTTGAAATATGGAACCGTTCTACTCCGTATACATGGAGTCACCATGAGTTAGGGTCAACTCGATGTCTGCTAACAACAACACAATAACAGCATCAATCCTGACAGCCACCTGAACTGTCTCTGTTTAGATTTCAAAGGAGAGAAAAAAGTCTTAGGTAGTTTAACATAAATTATAAATTAAGTGATATATTCATTAATCTTTTCCCCAAATGTAAGACAAGCCCAATATCACCTAGGTGAAATTGATTCCAGATTAGAAGTTGCTACATTTTATGTGATAGCAATTCATCTATTTTTCCTGAGAACATGCACATCAACAAAATTTACTGTGGCAATTGGAACTAAAATAAAAGTAAATGGATCGCAATCCTCTTCCTGAAACCAGAGGGACAATCTTACCCCAATAACTACTACTGCAAGTTCCCAGTTACAATAAAGTATACAAACACTAACGTCTTCTGACAAGTAAATAATGTAAGTGTTATTATTTAAATAATGAACTCTACAATAAAATTAAATTTCAGAGTTTGGAAACAGAAAATGATGATAGTTAAACAACATAATACACATAATCAATGTCACTGAATTGTACATTTGAGGAATGTTGCAATGCCAAGTGTTTTTGTTATATATTTTTACCAAAATAAACAAAAAAATTAAATTTAAAAATTCTGGAAAGATCTTTGGGTTTCATAATAACAAAATTTGTAGTTGCATTAGTATGGTGGCATAAGAAAATACTGTATTATAATTTGACAGAGTTATGAATGAATAAAGATTATCATGGCCCGCAGGGATCTGCGGCAAAACTAGCAAGCTTTGCGCAAGGTGCCAGCTAGAAGGAACTTGACAAACAAACTCTTTCAAGGGAGAAGTGTGGCCCTAGTATGGAAATACATTTACAGAAAAAAATACATGAAAATGTCTTTCTTTTAGTGTACATGTTCCATACCTAATCAGAGTTTTTATTGGTAGTCTTCTGATATCTTTCCCCAAACAACAAGGTCTTTATCAAATAAGAAAAAAACACTTTTTATTATGGGCCATCAAGTGGGCAACACTTTAAAAAAAAAAGTCTTCAGAGAGAGTTTTTAGGCCACCATATATTCTGACCTAATTTACATAATATTGAGACATGTTTGTTTAAGATGAGTTTTGTGATGTTAATAATTGCAAGCAATAAATCCATTGGGAAAACTGAAAGCATCAAGAGTTAGGTTTATACTGACTTGAAATTCTTTTTTGAAACTAAAAAACAATTAGTCTCTCTGCCAAGGGAGGGATACTCCCCGGGTTGACCTTTACCAATTTCATATGAATGCCCAAATGTGTCTACTTTTTAAAAGCTCAGACAAGCTTTAATCAAAAGAAACAGGGAAGTAAGGCAGGGTTCTTTGTTTATATTGTCACACCTTTATCTAGAAGCTATTGCTCTTAGCTCAGTCTTTCAAACATAAAAGGCAGCAATGCCCTTTACTATTAAAACACAGAGCTTATGACAGAGGTGCCATACATGTCTGTAAAACCCTAGCATTATAGTATCTAACTTACTTCCCTACAAAGGGCCTTCAACATTCAATTATAAAAGTCAAAAAACACTAAATATCCAACTTCTTTTTCATGCTACAACTCAGAGCATTTACTGGAATGAAATACTGCAGTTCTCCCCTCAAATACAAAACATAGTTATTTCTTTTGAAGGTAAGTAGAGATTGACAAACTAGTATATTTATGTCTTAACTAAAGGCATAATAAGAACTTTCACTTTCCTTAAATCCTTTTGCTTTATGGGGGAAAAAGAAACCATTACAGAAGAAACATATTAAGGTGAAAATTAAAAGATAATAAAAGATCTTATTGTTTGTCTAGATTTCTTATCAGAAGCTAATGAAAAATGGAATATTGGAAACAAAAAATAATTGCTGAACTCAAATTGTTTTATTCATTTCCTAACTCCAGACATAATATGCTCGGTACATATCTTTGGAACAAATAAATGTTGCATAAACTAAAACAATGAAAAAAATAAAAGTAGGTACTTTAAAGAGAAATTGAAGTAAACAAAAATCATGCATATATATGACAATGCAAAGAGAGAGTCAAGGAGCCCTGGTGGCACAGTGGTGAAGTGCTCAGCTGCTAACTGAAAGGTCAATAGTTTGTACCTACCAGCTGCTCCATAGGCGAAAGAATTGGCAATCTGCTTTCCGTAAAGATTTACAGCTTTGGAAACCTTATGAGGTAGTTCTGCTCTGTCCTATACGGTTCCTAACCAAACCAAACCAAACTCACTGCCATCAAGTCGGATCTGACTCATAGCGACCCCTCCTTGGGTTTCTGAGGCAGTATCACTACGGAAGTAGATTGCCTAACCTTCCTTCTGAATAGTGGCTGGTGGGTTTGAACAGCCAGCCTTCTGGTTAGCAGTCAGATGCCTTAGGCACTACACCACCAGAGCTCCTATAGTGTCTCTATGAGTCAGAATCAACTTAATGGTCATGGGTTAATAGTCAGGCTTCACATCATCCTCAAAGTGGAATCAGTAATATTAGCACTCAAGGCAGCCTTAGTGAGCAATGCACAGCAGCTAGCAAGGTTGGAAGAACATTCTAAGAACATTCACAGACCTCCATGACTAACTATGAGTTGGTTCTATAAAGCCTCAAGCTGTTTCACAGGTTCTACAGTGGCAATAAATGTAGCTGATTATTGCCTGTGTGTCTAGGATACTGCTTTGTGGCCCAAGGCAAACAAAAACAGTCCAAGCACCATAGGAGAGGAAACTCACCCAGAGCCTGCAGGGATCTCCAAAGTCACCTAAACAAAGCCGGAACAGCAACTCTCCAGAGAAAACCTTCTATGATGCAGAGAAAAATCAATGAGAGCGAAAGAAAAAAAATATCCAACGAGGCAGAGGACAGGACTAGAATGTTGTAGTTGTTCATTCTGTTTTGAGGTTACATATAAACTCTCAGACTTGGAATTTTATAAAGCCTATTTTCCTGGATGCTCCCAATCTCCTTCTGATAGAGCCAATACCTAATGTAGACTTTCCTATTCTAAGAGACTTCCGAAGACGATGATTCTGTGACCTCCCTGGCAATTCCTTCTCCAAAAAGACCAAGGTCGACTCAACACCTGGGCTGCCCAGAAACTTTGTCCAATAAATTCAGTAATATGTGTCACCTCCCCTCCCAATGACCCATAATAAGAAATTCTAGTTTTTATGGCATGTGATTATGCAAATTTAACGTGTATACACAACAACAACATACTAGGAAGCATTATTTTAATTTTGATGTCTGATTGTTTCAATTTGTAGTCACAGCACTCTGAAAAGATTTTAAGTTCTGTGCTACTCCACCCAAGAAACTCCAACAAATAAATTTTTGAATCAATGAAAAAAACACCATTCATGTACTTCTCCTAATAGCTAAGCTAAACCTCTCCTGATACCCTTTAGATGGATGCTCTGATTCTGTCCACATAGCCAAGAAGAGAAGCTGTGCAATGTCTTCTTGATAAGAGCTCTTTACAGTCTTGACAGAAATCACTCCAAGCCTTCTCACATCTCATTCAACTGCCTTAACTCCCCTACCAAAAAAAACAAACCATTGCCGTGGAGTTGGTTCCAACTCGTAAACTTCCCCAAGCTGAGAGATTCTACTGTGATTTCTTCTTGCTTCTCCTTAATTGAGAAGTTCAGCACTTGAGCCAGTGCTTCTGTAAGGGTATATTGGGAGGGCAGCCTCATGGTTCCACATCCCAGAATCATGCTTACTTTAAAACCACAAATAGTACGTGACACAAATAGTACATTGTACTTGGTTACACTGAACTTGAGATGGCATTTCCTTCCCCAGATCAAATATCTACAAATGCATTTCTAAATTCTTAATTAACTCTTCAAAGTTTGAATCACTTGAAAGCTGAATGTGCTTTTTTACTATAACAAGTCACTCCTAAAAATTATTTTTTCAATGAGTTATTATTAATTCTGATAACATTCCTTTCATTATGATCCCTTAAAGGAAACAGCGGTAAATAATTAGTTCTGAATAAAACTTCTCAGTCTATCCCTTAGATAAGTTTTGATAGATATATTATTAGACCATTTATAAATATTATCAATAAAGATATGATATTGATATAGAATATGGTAAAAAAAAATTTCCATTTTTAAAAGTGTCACTGTAGTGTCATACCATTTAATTTTTCAGAGAAAAGTTGAAATATGTACTCATGTGGCCATCTCTGCCATCCCTTTAATGAGGACAATGAGGTATTCTATATATGTATAAGGAATAAAACAATAGAGCTGAGATGAGGGTAAGGACATATGACAAGAAAGAGAGAAGACTTGTGTATAATTTATCAAAACGTGTGTATAAGCACATGTTTTGACTTCATGAGCCTGTCGTTTGTAAAGTATCTGTAAATTGTTTTTAGGTTTTTCTCTAGTGTTATTATTACTTTCACTAGAAAGAGAAAAAAGAAAAAGATCTTAAATGCTTTTTGCTTTTTGAAGGACAGTTGTGAGGAAGGATTATTGAGTGCTTACTACATGCCAGGCACTGTGCTAGGCACATTACATCTGCTATTTCATTATTATTATTATTATTTAAATCTTATGAGGTAGGAATTATTTCCATTTTCCAGTTGAAGATACTAGGACACAGGCTGATGAAATAATTTTCTTAAGGCCACACAGTAAGCGGAGTTCCATTCAAACCCAGACTAACAGTACAGCCTGTGAAACTTCACTGAATCATGTTAGACCAGTTCCATTTCCTCCCATCTTTAAGTGCTTTCTCGAATTCCACAAGTATCAAAAATTATAGCTACTCAACTTGAAATGTCTTTTGGTCCATTAATTACTCTTCCTGACTATAAGCAGTGGATGCTGAAGGTATTCAGCATATTGGTTTATTCTTTAATCCTTCCATACACATGTTGTTGTTGTTGTTATGTGCCGTCAAGTTGGACCTGACTCATACTTCGTGGTTTTTTGTTTGCTTGCTCTGTTTGTTTTGCTTGGAATTTTCTTTAGAACAAACACAATGATTAAATGTTAAGACAACAGAATAGCTGAAACATCAGGCATTGTGCAGGCAGTAAAAAACTATTATGATACTATAATAGTGGCTGTATGATATATAATTTGTCAAGCCCATAGAAAACATAGTGAACCTTAATGTAAACTACGGACTTTACTTAATAATTAAAACTATTAAATTTAAAATTACCTATTAAAATCTATTTGTCATTGAAGGGTTATATCTTGGATCAAATAAAACAAACTGTTTCCTCAAAACCAGGGAAGATGTCACAGATGTCACACAGGTTTTCTAATCCTGTTTCTTTATCAATAAAGCATATGTTTCCATTTGACTTTAAACATTTACAGATTATCCCTTCCTACTCACTTTTGTTATCTTGATAACCAAAACCAAACTCACTGCCATCAAAGTCAATTCCGACTCATAGCAATCCCCACTGGGTTTCCAACACTATAAATCTTTATGGAGCAGACTGCCTCACTGTTCTATCATGAAGTGGCTGGTAGGTTCAAACCACTGACCTTCTAGTTAGCAGGCAAATGCCTTAACCACTACCACCAGAGCTCCTTTGTTATCTTGATACACTTGAGTCTTTTGCTCTAAAGGGATAGGTGGGCTTTTGGGAAACCCACAGTTCAATGTTCACACTGCAGCATCAATTAACTCATTTAGTAACTATCAGAGAAGCACTTTCATGTACTCTAATGATAGCCTCAACTTAAATAATGCTTTATTTTCAAAGGAAAAAAAAAAAAAGGCTTCTGATTCTCAGGTAAGATAATTTAGTACATTCAAGATGGGAAGCACAATGAGTAACCAAAAGTTAACTACAATTTGTAAAATATTGGGAGATCTGCATACCAAGAAGGAAGAGGCTATGTTCAAGCCTCACTGTAGCACCTAGCACATTGGAGCTGTCAGTGTTTGAGATGGAATCACTTAACTTTCACTGAAAAGGAAATCAAAGTTAACAATATCTAAAGTGAATGATAAGGAGGAGCTCTAGTGGCACAGTGCCTAAGACATGTGACTGTTAACCAGAAGGCCGGTGGTTCAAACCCCCCAGCCACCCTGTGGAAGTAAGACGAGGCAATCTACTTCCATAAATAAAGATTTACCACCTCGGAAACCCAATGGGTATTGCTATGAGTCAGAACTGACCTTGATGGCAGTGGGTTTGGTTTCTTTTTTATGGAAACTGAATGATGGTCCCCGGGTGTGAAAACAGTTAATGCATTCTGATGCTAACCAAAAGGTCGGAGGTTCCAGTCAATCCTGAGGCACCTTGGAAGAAAGGCCTGGTGATTTATGTGTGAAAAACCAGCCAGTGGAAACCCAACAGAGCACAGTTCTCCTCTGACACAAGGGGTCACTATGAGTAAAAACTGACTCTACAGCAACTGGAAAAAACAGATCAGGCAATACTACACTCTCTTCTTCCCATTCAATAACAGTCATGATTCTTTCTCAAACTTGTGCATGTGTGGAATTCTTGAGCGTAATACATCCAAAGGCATTACAAATTCTTCTTCCATTAGGGAAGGCCAGAGCTCCCCTGACAGTTCAGCAGCATCAGCAAAACAGAGGCCAAAACAACCGTGCATCACACTGGAGCCAGTGAAGGGCAGGGGACAGGAGAGCAGGTGCTGGACTGCCTGGTGAATGGTCCATTTAAAAGCCTAACAATAGTCAGAGGGGAGCAAGGAGCGCGACCGCCACCACCGTGACTGGTGAAACCAGCACTTCCCAATTCCATGTACTCTCATGCCCTAAAAGAAGGGCACTAGAAGGCGAATCTCCATAAACTGAGTGAATCATTTGCCTTAAACAATAGTATTTAAAAGGCATGCTCTTCAGAAAAAAAAAAAAAAAAAACTATGAAAAGAACTACTCATATAACAGAAATCAATGCTTCTTCAATTTCAAATGTCCCTATGAGATATTCATCATTAGTTGGACAAAATGGGCAAAAGGAGCTTTTTCATCACAGAACCAACTAATTATCTTTTATAACTCTTTTGAGAAGCAAATGGAGATGTAAAAGCTTGAGTGAAAAACATGTTAAATGTATTTGTGTCTAGACTTTGCCAAGAAAATAGTAAGAGAGTTTAAGTGCACAAAATCAAAAGATCTAACTAAACTAGAATTTCAAATCAATGTAAAAAAAAAAATCAGCCTCATATTTGAATGTATCTTGTAAATAACATTTCATATTTATACAGCCAGCTTTATGGTAAATGTTGCCATATATTCAGACGTACAGGCATCCTATGTAGCAAATAGCGCCAGCACAGATATTGGTAAAGGTATAAAAAGTAAAAAAAGGCTTCACAGAGAACCTCTCCCCTAAATCGCTGCATGTTCCTGTAAACTGTGTCATAGGCAGACTACCGGAAAACAAATCAAACCTACAAGGATCTCTCTGCTTCACCAGCAAAAAGCCTTCAAAGTGGGGGGGAGGGGGGGTTCAAGGCAGCCGAAAAGGAAGTAGAGGTGATTATTAGGCAGCATGAAACGAGGGCTGCAGGGAAATATGAGGAGGAAAAAATCCAGGACTGTCTGTACAATATATGCAGATTTTTTTCAAATGTAAATTGTAAAGTGAATGCTGCTTTTATGTTACTGCATAAAGAGAAGCACAACGAGGCTGCTTCACTTCCCTTCAAACACAAGGGCATAAAGAGAGTAAGGGATGTGAAAAGCCAATTCTCTGTGCCACTACTTAATCAATTGCACTCAGTTCCACTTGATGTCACAGCCATGCTGCAAAGACCACTCAGCAGTTAATGGATATAATGTTGGAAAAGCACTTTGAGGCCTTCCAAAGAAAGGTAGGGTAAAAACCCAAAGGAGCATGGTATATTACTTATGCTCAACAACTGAGCACATTACCTATGAAACCAGGTCCTGAGAAGAAATTAAAACATTAATTTATTTTGCTAACTCTTATTCTTCCATATAAAATCACATCTTTCATAGATTAAAGCCAGAAAGCATAACAGAGTTCACCAGTGCCCTAGACTGGTCTTGTCAGGATAACCATTACACAGTGTAAGGAATAAATATGTTCTTCAAGTGTTACAGCCTACGCTTACAATCTGTCAAAATGTGGAGCCGAGGTGGAGTTACATGTTTTTAACTGTATACATCCATCACTAGCTATCACTCTTCCCACAGACAGGAAAAAGTCAACAATGAAACATAAAAGCTAAAAATAAATGACTGAGCAATTGCTCAGAAGAGCTGCACGTTGGGCACAATGTTAAATGCACACACATTCCTTCCTTTTTCTTACTTCTGCCAATTTAAAGTAATTGAAATTAAGGGCTCAAATGCAAGAATAAAGAAAAACAAACATGCACTACATAAATATGTAAAAGTCACTCAGAAGTAAAACCCCATGCTAATAACCATACAAGATCAGTGTTCTGAATGGCATGTGCCCAGAATGCAAGTCATGACTAATATCTGTTGTTGCAAATGCCATGAAAAATGACAGTTATAGGCACTTCAAATGCTCAAAGACAAACTTAGGGTGTTAAGTTTCATCCATACAAGCCGAAAATAGTTCTTCATTCATAGGTGCTTCAACATGTTCATGTCTGATAGCAAATCAAATCAGTATTTATTAAGGATCCAATGTGTACAATTCACTAAGCTTTAATGATCGGAGATATTGCATAAAATGAATCTGATTTACGTGCAAGAGTACATTCAAAATATATTTGAGTATGTATAATTGAATATAGAAAAAGCATAATCCACAAAGAGAACATCAGATTTAGAAAAATCGATAAACCCATGACTTAGTTTTTTTTGGTATTCTTCTCATTCAGTAAGAATTCATTAGGTGAGAAAAGCAGCATAGAAACCTTAGAAGGTAGAAGTTTGAAATGTTACATATCCAAAAGGAGAAAAGGCGTTTTACAACAGTAGTTTCTGAAATCCCTTCTAGCTTCAAAAAGACTCATCTAAGTAAATGTCATAAGAAACCCCAATATATAAATGAAATAGAAGAGGTATTTAATACAAATCTGGTTTGTAACTGCAAGTTCTTACATTTACTTATTTATTAGGTACATAAATGAGGAGGTTTTGATAAAGAGAAAAATATTAAATAGGGATTTATGGTTATAGTTACATTCTTCTATCAATCTCAGAGTCTAATTCATTTCTGTAATTTGGTTTTTGTATCATATTAAGAAAATTCTGATTTATACAGAGAAGTGGTTGCAAATAGTAACATTTAACAAGTCCCTTGCAATCTTGGGTTAGTCTTTTAACAGAGATAGCAAGGGGAAGCTTCAGTCCCTAGTCTGAACTAAAACTCAATAACTTAGCACAAATTAACTCATCATCACTAGTCTCAACTATGATAACATTTTCCATATAGTACTTGACTGGATGCACAGGTTTTTTTGAAAAAAAAAACAACAACACAGTATTTAAATCCAAATAAAACCTTTGAGAAACCCAAGAGCTCCCCACCTAGTATCATGAGGGGTCAGTAGAACTTCTATTTGAAAGCCTGTCTTTAAAAAGCCAGCCAAGATGCGTTGATTTATTGTCAGGAGTCAGCAAGACAGGTGAGCAGTGAAAACGCAGCACACAAACACACTCCTCTTGCAAAACTAGGATTCGAGCAAGGTGTGCCATCTGCAAATTTGTTGACCTTTGGTTTCCTTCATTTCCTCCCAGTGGTCTTGTTCTTCTTCTCCACTGCTATTTTGGCCCAGAGCAATCCAACCAATCATCTCTTTACGCTTCATAGTACGCCTATTATAAACTGAAATCATCAAGGTAACATCAGATAGCTGAAAGAGGGCCACTTGGAAAACAAAGGTCTCCTTATAGACCGGATTGGGCTGACCACGTCGAATGGATGTCTTGCAGCGGGACATCTCTTGGCCCACAGAATTAAGGAGAAAGAGCTTTCCATATGTATCTAAGGAAGAAAAGGGGGAGGGGAAAATGGAAAACATCAGTGCTTTCTGTTTTGCTAGTTTAGTAGTAATATTTGTATGGGCTGCAAATTGCCATTTCTTCTTTGAACATACTAGGCAGTATCCTTAGACCTGGTACTTGATGTTGGACCAATACATCTCACATGAATTATTAAGGAAAGGCATTATGACCTTGAATGCTTAATGTTTCATGCTGTCCACTCTCCACTGCATTCCTGGTACTCATTAGAACCTCTGCAAGTCAAGGGGTGTACACATGCATAGGTATGTGTGCAGTAGTGTGTGTGTGGATGTGTAATTATTTGTCCACATTTTATTTATATAACAAGATAAATACATACTTTTTGTTTCATGCTTGTTTTTCTTTTCATAGTCATAATACTGGTTTATGCCTAGATTAAGGAGTCTCTTTTCTCCTCACTCTCTATATACTCTTTGGGCCACCTCATCTACTCCCATGGCTTCAAAGGTAATTACCGAGCCCTAGCTCTAGCCTAGACCTCTCTCTCAAGCTCAAAACTCAACTGAATACCAGGCGCTTCTCTTGTACATACCACACATACCTCTCACTCAAAATGCACCCCCCCAAATTGAAAAACTTGCTGCTTCTGTGTTCTCCATCTCTGTAAAGAGTAACCTAATCTATCTAATTATGCAAGCGAGAAATCAAGATTGCATTTTCTGGCAAGTCTGGCTGTCTCACTCCTAGTTCACTCAATCAGTTATCCAGCTCTGTTGATTCTACCTCCTAAATAACAAATCTGCCTACTTCTTTCCATCCCCAATGTCAATGAACTCTCAGTGTACATGTACTGTAAGCTCAGGAGACCAGCATCTCTTACATGCATTACTGCATGTTTTCTAACAGATCTCCAGCCACTAGACTGTCCCAATCCCAGAGCCAGAGCAATCTTTGGAAAATGCGGATCTGGTCATGTCATTCTCACTAATAAATAAAGACCAAAGCTTCAATGACTTCCCACTGGACTCAGGATAAAAGCTAAACTTCTTGGAATAGACTATGTATGCCTGCTCTACTTATCCTCCAGTCTCACTGCGTACCACTGTTGCTTTTATACAAGTCTCCTGTATTCAACTACCTTCATGCCTCCAACCCACTGTGCTCTCTTTCCCTTTTACCTCTATACGTGCTATTTCATTGCCTTGCACAAAATTCTGCCTACGCCCCGATGTCCCACCTCCATGTCACTTCTATTCATTAAGTGTGGATGTCACTTTATCCAGAAACCTCTGCTGACCACCCCAGCTTTGGTTAGATAATCTTCTGGTGCGCTTCATTAAAACCCAGTTCTAGCCTATCTGAGTACTTAATATCCAACATAATCATTGCCAGTTGATATGTTTACAGGACTGTCAGTTCTCCAATGGCAGGGAGAGAGACTGCCTTGTTTACCACTATACCCCCAACTTCTTGCCTAGTGGTTGTTGTTTATAGTGATTAGTTGCCATCCACTTGGCTCCAACTCACAGCAACCTTATGTAAAACCGAATAAAACATTGCTTGGTCTTGTGCCACTTTCATGATTGTTGCTAAGCTTGAGTCTACTGCTCTAGCCACTGTGCCAGTTCTTTCACCCAAGACCTCTCTCACCTTCGCCAAGCCTCTCTTTTACCAACCATGATGTCTGCTTCTAGCAACTGATCTTTCCTAAAGATGTGTCCAAAGTACATGAGCTACGGTCTCATCATCTCCACTTCTAAGGAGTATCCTGGTTACAAAATATGTGAACTACTTTCCATAAATATTTTCTAATGAATGTTGGTGACTAGTGAGGGACTCAACTACCTTCATGCCTCAACATTCTTTTTTATTTTTAATCTCAAGTTTTCAAACTTATCAATGAAGCTAAACTCCTGATTTTATAACTCCTGCACTAGAATGCTACAAAATAACAACTAATATCATAAGTTTAAGGAGCTCTGGTGGTGTAGTAGTTAAGCCTTTGGTTGTTAACCAAAAGTTCAGTGAGTGGTTTGAACCCACCAGCCACTCCATTGAAGAAAGGTAAGGTAGTCTGCTTCCATAAAGATTTATAGCCTTGGAAACCCAATGGAGGTTGCGATAAGTTGGAATCAACTCAATGACAGTGAGTTTGGTTTGTTTTTTTTTAGCATCATAGGGTTAGTCATTTACTAAAAGAAAAAAATCAAATTGTACCAATATATTCTAATATTTTTGCTAAAATTCCTGTATGGATCGTTATACAGACAATAATGATAAGTTTTATTATATTTCTTTTAAAAAATCACTTAATTGAGCAATGGCTTGACTATTCTGCTATGTACAATTTTTGCCACTCCCTGATATGCGTACTAGTCTCTAAAAATTTAAACATTAGGGTATTTCCTCAACCCTATCATTCTGTACATTCTGTTCAATGCAGGCTGCAGGCTGATTAGTGTTTACTTTCCCACCTAACCACCAGTCAAACTTTTTAAAGTGTAAACCCAGATCTCTGTAATTTACTGTTCTCTCCAAGAGTATTGTAAGATAGGAAACAAATTACAACCTGCAGTTTGCCTTCTATGTTGATCTTTTTTCTATTCCGGTTTGATGTGTTATTTTATGCACTTATCTGCTGAGAAACACAAGGTGTGAAATTACACTTCAGGTGTGAAAACACTTTTCTGTCTCAGAAACAGGGCTCTCCACTCTTCAAACTGTTTGTACAGAAAAAGCTGTCAAAAAACCGACAATGGGGGAGTGAATTTGCGTTTCCGCAACTGTACAGCTACACAATTCCTGTAGGAAAAATTCAATCTAGTCACCAAAGTGTTCAGGCAAGTCTGCTGCCAATACAGCAATGGGAATTGAGTTAATCTTACAAACAAAGACCTGCTCATTTCACAAAGAGCAATAAAAAGCTTTATCCTGTCACAAGATCGTTTCCTAATTAGAGAAAGGCTATTTACTACAAAATCGTTGTCACTGAAGTTGGCTTGTATGTGTATGACAACTAAGGAAAAGAATAATTCTATAAACAATCCAGTCTGAGGACACCTGGCCAAAGGAAGGGAAATATGACTGACTGCTGCATTTCAAAGGGGAACCTTCCATAGCAGTAATGCACTTCCTTTTTAACATCCAGAGCAGAGGCCCAGGAAATTCCACTTGTGTGGAAGAGTTAGGGTTCAGGGCTGAAGTAACTTGGGGTCTACTATGATTCAGCACTACTCAGTATGAATGGAAAAAGAGGAGTCTCTTTAAGTAAAACCAAAACCAAACCTGTTGCTGTCTAGTCAATTCTGCCTCAGCGACATTATAGGACAGGATGGAACTGTCTCATGGGGTTTCCAAGGCTATAAACATTTTCAGAAGTAGACTGGGGTATCTTTCTCCCACAGAGTAGCTGGTGGGTTCAAACCATCAACCGTTCTGTTAGTGGCGAAGCGCTTTAACCACTAGCCCTACCATCACTTGGGCTCCCTTCAGGTAAGTAAAACCAAACCAAACTCACTGCCACCAAGTCGTTTCTGACTCCCAGTGACCCCCGTTGGGTTTCCAAGGCTGTAGATCTTTGCGGAAGTAAATCACCCCATCTTCCTTCCACAGAGCGGCCGGTGGGATTGAACCACTGAGCCAGTTAGCAGTCAAATGCCTTCCTTACCACTGCACGACCAGAGCTCTTTCAGTGAAGTAGATATGCCAATTAAATAATAAAATCTCTACTAATGATAAAAGGAAGATGAGTAGGAGAATTCATTTTATCAAAACCTTCTGCAACTATTGAGATAATATTTTTTTTCTCATAAATCAGCTGATATGGTGAATTAACTAGTGGATTTTCTTAATGGTAAATCATTCTTCCATTTTTGACCTAAGGCCTATTTGTTGGTAATATATTAGTTTTTTCTTATGCGTTGTGACATAGGTGGGCCCTATATAAATCGTAGCTTATGTGACAGAATACAGGAAGGGAGGAAGTGGCAGAGGGAGAGAGATCAATCTAATCTCATATCTTTTACCTGACAAGTCCCATCTCTTTACATTATGATCACTGATATAGTTTTATTTATTTATTTTGTTCTAGTTTGTGATTGGTATTTATTCTTTTTCTGTGATTTTTAAAAATCTTTTCATTGTCTCCTATTGGATTAATTGTTGTATTGCTGTTGTTATGTGCCGCCGAGTCGGACCTGACTCACAGCAACCCCTCCTTGGGCTTCCGAGGCGATATCACTACGGAAGTAGATTGCCCCACCTTCCTTCCGAGGAGTGGCTGGTGGGTTTGAACCGACAGCCTTCTAGGTAGCAGTCAAGTGCCTTAGGCACTACGCTATTGGATTCATTACATTTCCTTTATTTTCCTTGAGTTAATGTCTAAAAGTAATCAATAACTTTACCCTCCTCTGAATCAAGACAACCTCAGTTGCCTTAAGTCAATTCCAACTCATGGCGACCCTATAGGACCTTAGAATTCTTTAATTTCCCTTCCTATCCTCCATGTTATTGCTGCCTACAATTTTATTTATTATTATACTTCCAATATTAGTTTTACTATTGTTGCTGTTGGTATTTTATGTAGTCAATGCATGTTTAAATTTACCTGCATGTTAACCAATTTCTTTCTTCATTACTCCATCTTGTATCTCACTACTTCTTCCTAAATTCAAATTCTTTCTTCCTTAAATACACCTGTTAGTAGTTCTTTCAGTGACAAATCATCTTAGACTTTGGAAAATATCTCTATTTTGCCTTCACTAAAGATACAGATGGAAATGCTTTTCTCTCAGGACCTTGATGATATTATCCCATTATCCTCTGGATTCTATCATTGTTATTGAGAAGTCTATCCACTTACCATCATTCTTCTGTAGGTAAAATCAACTTAAAAAAAATCTTTGAGACAACATTCATACACCTTGCTAATTGTCTTTTATGTCCTATTGCTTTTAAGATTTCCTGTCTAATTTGAATACTGTTATGAGAATTAAATGAGTTGATGTAGGTAAGGAATATCACATATGTACTCAATTAGTGCCACTTATAAATTTTGAGGGGGATATGAGTGAGTCATAATTCTGAGTATATACAAGATATTAATAAATAACCTATTGCTGTCGAGTTGATTATGACTCACAGTGACCCTACAAGACAGAGTAGAACTGCCCTATAGGGTTTCTAAGGTTGTAATCTTTACAGAAGCAGACTGCCATTATCTTTCTCTCCTGGAGCAGTGGGTAGATTTGAAGCACCAATCTTTCAGTCAGCAGCTGAGCACTTAACCACTGCACCATCAGGGATCCTTTATTAATAAATACTACACTTAAATGATAACTGGACGAGGATTTTATAAGATGGTTGTTTTGGTTAACTATGCTGCTCTGACAGGAATATACCACAAATGGAGACGGCTTTAACAAACAGGGATTTATTCTCTTACAGTTTCGGAGGCTAGAAGTCCAAGTTCGAAGTCCAAGTTCAAATTCCCAAGCTCCAGGGGCTGAGTGAAAGCCCCTTGATTTTGGGCTTCAGCTCTGCCCCTTGCTCCCAGCCACTGGAGCTAGCAGTGTCTTGTCACTCAAGCAGCTGCTAGCTTCTGAGGCTAACCAGCCCAAGGTCAACAAATAAAATGGCACAGTTCCAATATTATCAAACAACATGGCAGTTCAGAGACAGTCCTAAGATTGGCAGGAAACATGGCAGGATGCTAAATGAAGACTTGACTACATGCAGGGTCCAAGTGTGCTATAAAGCAAGAGACCTTCCTCCAAGTTGCTTCTTATACACTGGAAGCAGCCCACATCCCTAAAGCAGCTACTTAGCTGCTCCAGTAGATTCCACCATGGAGGTGATTACCAATCTCACCACAAGAAATAACTACATCCAGCTGCCCAGCCACTCAACCAGACCCAGCCAAGTTGACACATAACCTTCATCACCACAATGGTCATAGTCCCATATCTGTTCATTTCTTTATAAGCCTTTTATGCCCGTATTCCATTTGTAGAGTATCTCCTTCTAAGCTTGCTTTTCGTTTCTTTTTTTAAAATTAGTTGCTGCCATTGTGTGCATCTAACAAGGTAAATACACTGATGCTCTAAGTATTATCATTTGGGATGTAATTATCATGTGTGGCTAATCATGCACATGCTGAGAGCTGGGGAACTTGTTTTTAACTGGAGGGGACATCTTAATGATAGTTTTTGACAAGGACCATTATATGTAAACAATGCAATAACACATTGTAGAAGGGGATATGGCAAAGATGAAGACAGAGAGAACCCGCCAACCTTATAACTAACATGTTTTTGTTTTTTTAAAACACAGAACTCTATCCTTAATATTAGCTTGTTAAACCAACCAAACCACTGCCATTGAGTCAGATCCAACTCACAGTGACTCGTCCTTGGGTTTCCGAGACAGTATCACCATGGAAGTAGATTTCCCAACCTTCTTTCTGGGGAGTGGCTGGTGGGTTTGAACCTCCAGCCTTCTGGTTAGCAGTCAAATGCCTTAGGCACTACGCCACCAGAGCTCCCATTTAATAGAGAAGGAAATAAAATTCAGGGAGGTGAAATTAAATGGAAAGGCCATCAGCAGTTGAGTTGCTGGCTCAAGATAAGACAGAACAGAGATGCTAAATGGTTAATGAATTACCCTCCCATGAAGCCAAACTCAAAAGATAATTAAACATTCCTAATCACTAAGGGCAACTTTTTCAAAGATACCTATATATGCACATTAGAACGCCAGGTATCTTCCAGACAATAGTTGCTTTTCACCTGGACCGCCAGCTATGTCCAGATGTAGAGACTATCCTTTGCCATCAGATTTGCAGACCCTAGAACATCTTAACAGCAATAATGACAACAATATTATTGAACACTGACCATGTGTACTAAATGAGATATTACTTTGAAAGTGCCTGGAAGGATCCTTGGCACATGTTATTTGACTTGGGCTAAGACTAGTTCTGTCTTCCTTTTTCATTATCCAACTTAATTTTAAAAAAAAAGAAAAGAGGAAGACAGAATTGATACATTTGATCTGTGGTGTTTTCAAAGTATATTGACTATATCGTGGACTGCCAAAAGAATGGACAAATCAGTCTTAGAAGAAACACAACATGCAATATTAATGATATTGTTCTATAATTTCCACATTCTGTGGGATCACCTTTCTTTGGAATGGGTACAGATATGGATCTCTTCCAGTCAGTTGGCCAGGTAGCTGTCTTCCAAATCTCTTGGCATAACCGAGTGAGTGCCTCCAATGGGGCATCCGTTTGTTGAAATATCTCAATGGGTATTCCGTCAATTCCCACAGCCTTTTTCTTTACCAATTCCTTCATTGCAGCTTCGACTTCCTTCTTCAGTACCGCTGGTTCTAGATCATATGCAACCTCCTGAAATGGATGAAGATTGACCAGTTCTTTTTGGTAGAGTGACTCTGTGTATTCCTGCCATCTTCTCTTGATGTTTCCTGCATCATTCAATATTTTGCCCATAGAAACTCTTAATATTGCAACTCGAGGCTTAAATTTTTTCTTCAATTCTTTCAGCTTGAGAAATGCTGAATGTGTTTTTCCCTTTTGGTTTTCAAACTCCAGGTCTTTGCACATTTCATTATAGTAATTGGTTTTGTTTGCTCGAACTGCTCTTTGAAATCTTCTGTTCAGCTCTTTTATCTTGTCATTTCTTCTATTGGCTTTAGCTACTCTCTGCTCAAGGGTAAGTTTCAGAGTCTCTTCTGTCATCCATTTTGGTCTTCTCTTCTTTTCTCATCTTTTTAGTGATCTCTTGCTTTTCTCATGGACGATGTTCTTGACATCCTCCCACAATTCTTCTGGTTTTCAGTCGTTGGTGTTCAATGCATCAAATCTATTCTTTAGATGATCCCTAAATTCAGGAGGGATATATTCAAGATCATATTTTGGCTCTTGGACTTGTTTTAGTTGTCTTTAACTTCAAGTTTAACTTGCATATGAGCAGTTGATGGTCTGTTCCACAATCAGCTCATGGCCTGATTTTGGCTGAAGATATTCAGCTTTTCCACCGCCTCTTGCCACAGATGCAGTCAATCTGATTCTTGTGTGTTCCATC
The DNA here is from genome assembly GCF_000298275.1 of Orycteropus afer afer. NCBI lineage: Eukaryota > Metazoa > Chordata > Mammalia > Tubulidentata > Orycteropodidae > Orycteropus > Orycteropus afer. The sequence goes on along the minus strand of NW_006921824.1, from coordinate 3,107,161 downwards.
TGGTGAAGTCCACATGTAGAGCTGCCGTTTGTGTTGTTAAAAAAAGGTATTTGCAATTAACAAGTCGTTGGTCTCGCAAAATTCTACCATGTGAGTTCCAGCATTATTTCTGTCACCAAGGCCAAATTTTCCAACTACCGGTGATTCTTCTTTGTTTCCAACTTTTGCATTCTAGTCACATCCTGATTGCATGTTCGGCCAATTTCACACTGCAGAAGTTGATAAAAATCTTCAATTTCCTCATCTTTGGCTTTAGTGGTTGGTATATAAATTTGAATAATAGTCGTATTAATGGGTCTTCCTTGTAGGCATATGGATATTGTCCTATCACTGGCAGCATTGTACTTCAGGACAGATCTTAAATCATCCTTTGTGATGATGAATGCCATGCCATTCCTCTTCAAACTGTCATCCTGGCATAGTAGATCATATGGTTGCCTGATTCAAAATGGCCAAAACCAGTCCATTTCAGGTCACTAATGCCGAGGATATCAATCTTTATGCGTTCCATTTCATTTTTGACAACTTCCAATTTTCCTAGAGTCATACTTTGTACATTCCATGTTCCAATGATTAATGGATGTTTGCAGCTGTTTCTCCTCAATTTGAGTGGTGCCACATCAGCAAATGGAGGTCTCGAAAGCTTTACCTTATCCATAGGAGTAAGGCTGGGTTTACTCTGATGATGCAGCTCTTTCCCAGTACTATTTTGAGAGCCTTCCAACCTAACCAGACTATTCATAAGGTTTCGTGGTAATGTATCAGACAGTGTTTCTTTGCTATTCATAAGGTTTTCCTTGGCCAATTCTTGGAGAAGTGGGCGGCCTCCTTCTTCTTCTTAGTCTGTCTCGGTCTGTAAGCTGGGCTGATACCTGTGCACCATGTGCATCTCGCTGGGTTTGAAACACCAGTGGCTCAGACTGAAAACTCACATCAACATGTCACCATGGTAGGACAAACCGACAGACAAGTTTGTCTTCCTGTTGGAAACCTCTCCTACCACCCTTACCTGGGTCCCTATGGTTGACTCCCATTTAACCCATACCCCTATGAAAACACAGAACGTTTTAATCACTCTGGAAGTTCCCTCATGTCTCTGTCCGGTCCATCATGATGTTCATACCATTCCTAAAGCAATTGCTTGCTTTTTCCACTAAAGATTAGTTTTGCCTATTCTAGGTGGTCAGATAAATGGAATCATGCAGCAGGTACTCAATTGGTTTCTGAGACTTCTCCATGGTGTTGAAAGCCTCAGTTAATTTCAACCTTTTCATCTCTCAATAAAAATATAAATATATAATTAAATATATCTTAATTTGTTTTCCATTCACCAGTTGATGGATATGAGTACCCTTTCTAGTTTTTGCCCCTATGATTTAAGCTGCTATGAACATTCCGGTCTTTTCTTTCTTTTTGACATATGATATTGTTTCTTTCGCGTAAATGCCTAAGAATGAGTCTGCTGCATTCTTAGAGTACATTTAGTTGAATAAAAAAGATGCCAGACCTATTCCCTATTCTCCTTTACACTCCCACCAATAATGTACGCTCCGCATCTTTACCAACACTTGGTGAAATCAGTCTTTTTAGTTTTAGCCATTCTGTTGAGGGTGTGTTGGAGATACATATTTTAAGAGTGATCCTATCATCTCCTTCCCATCAGAACAATATCTGCTCCTTACTGAGCTGTAAATCTAAAGATTTTACCTCAGAAGTGGGGGCCAAGGTGGGCTTATCACTTCTAGAGCCTTTATAGAGGAGAAGGATATTTACTATTTGTCCAACTCCTCCATCTTGCTGAGGAAGAATAGGTTAAAATATCAAAACAAGCCTTTGACTGAGTGAAGCTGATCAAAGTTTCATGATATATTTTGAAGCAAAGTATTCCCACATTAAATCACAAACTTTGCCTCTGTTTCCAGCAGGATTTAAAACTTTCATACTATTCTAGAGAAGAAAACTTTCTGATACTCAGGTTCAGCCTATGTTCTTTCCTGCTTTCCCATAAACTCTACTTTATGTGATCATTAGTTCTAAGGCAGGATTGATGCCACTGATGCCCCCATTTCACAAAGAAAGTAGCTGAACCTGAGCTGAGAGTCATAAGCACAGGATTTATAACTCCTCCTTCATATACATGCTCCCTACCTTCCTCAGGCATGCCTCTCCCCTCATAGGCAGCTCTTTCATGGTGGCACAAGTATGGCAGCCACTTCCTGCCCTCCACCATGGAGAACAGTGCCCTTGGCTTTCAGACACTTGGGTGTCCAGCTCATGCATGTATATAGGGTTGGATGTTGCCCAAAGAGACATTAAAAAATGCATACTCACATATATAATTATGATACCCATTTTACAGATCCAAAAGTGAGATTCAGAAAAGCTAATAAGTTACAACTAGTAAGTGGCAAAGCCTGAATATTCACATCTCGGTTTTTCAGCCCTCAGATAATGTTTTCTTAACTCCTACATGGTGGTTTAGTGGTCGGATTCTCACTTTCCATGCAAGAGACCTGGGTTTGGTTCCCATTCAATGCATGTCATGCACAACCACCACCTATCTGACCATGGAGGCTTGCAAATTGCTATGATCCTGAACAAGTTTCAGCAGAGCTTCCAGACTAAGACGGACTAGGAAGAAAAGGCTTGTGATTTACTTCCAAAAAGCAGCTAATGAAAATGCCTATGGATCACAACGGTTCAGTGGGATCTCCATGAGTCAGAAGCCAACTCAACAGCAACTAACAACAACAACAACAACATATTTCCCCTCTATTAAATGGTACCACCAGCAGACAAACTAAAGATTCCCAGCATGGTCTTGAATTGTTCATGTCTGTGTGATCTACACTCCTATCATTTTCTGCATCTTTATCAAGTTCTCCCCTCAAAATTGTTCAGACCTAACCAAATCTCAGGAGAACATGAAAGAGACTGGCTAAAGCTGTGAAAGAAAAGATGTAAATCCAGATCTTAAGTAAATCCAGACCTTTTTTGGAAAACACAGCTATATCTAGTGAAGAGACTCTAGCAGTGAAATTAATAAGCAGCATGTGCATTTTTAATATCTCTCGCCTGGCTCTGGAAACCTCACCTATTCCGTTACCCAGAATGCTGGGACTTCCTTACTAACTTGTTCTAATGGTTTCAATACAGATTGCCTAAGAAGCTACCCCCACTGAACAGAGACTTTGTGGGATGTAGCAGAATTGAGGGCAAAAAAGAGTGAGAGTCCAGGTTTGTTGTAAGAGCTGACCTTTTGCTACCAACTCTGCTAGTTTTTATCTGTTACTGACATGAGTCCAAAGTATATAGACTCTTTCAGCCTAACACATTTTCATTAATTGCATCCTTATTTCAATAAGACCTTGGTGCTCATGGTGGACAAGGCCACTTGCCCTCCACTCTACCCCTTATAGTTTACCTTTCTGTACTCAAAAGGCTGGAAATCCAACAACAACATTTTTCAGACTCTCTTGCATTCTACATACAATTAGGTTTCACCAATTGGATGTACTTGCATGAGTTCTGGAAGGCAGAAATGAGGCAGACACCATCTCCTCTGGCCCCCTTTTAAGTAAGCTGTTTTTTCAGACCAGTAAGTTTATAAAAAGGTAACCTATTTTTTTTTTTCCACATTATTATGCCAATGTTCAATCTCCAACTTCTCCAGTGTTGAGTAGTTGAGGTGGTTGGCGGAAGCAGCTATTTGATTCTGGATTTCTGAACCCTGCACTGTGCTATGGGGATATGTCTTGAGCCCTCCATTCCAGTGATGATCTCTGAGCATAGCTCAGTTCTGTATTGCCCCAGGTCCAGACCTACCTCCATTGTCTCCTTCTCTATCCTAACCATAAGCACTAACATTTCTTGAATGCTGACTATGTATTAGGTACTGTGTTAAATGCTTTACACAAATCATTTCATTTAAATCCCAAAACAACTCCATGAGAAAAGTACTATATTCTTTTGCTATTAATGAGTCAACTGAGGTTCAATAAAGAGAAGTAAATTGCACAGGATCAGAATAAAACTAGTGGGTAAGTGATAGAGCTTGAATTTGAAGCCAGATTGGCCTCATCTATCTGTGCTCTCTGCCTTTTTGACGATATTTGATGGCCTGTGACCTATTAGCAGATTTTAATTGCCTGTACATATTATTTTGCTAAAAAGACCTCATTCTTTTCCCTTAAAAAATACAGATACAGAAGCCAACTGATTCTGAACTAAGATGTACCTACATATTGAAGAACTCTTCAATTTAATTAAACAGAAAGGCATTAAAAAGTTCAGGGGTATCATTTCATGAGAGCATTTCTAAACCTACCCAAGATCTTCTTTATTGTAAAATTTAAAGCATTAAGATGAAAGCAGGCATGGTCGTCTACTTGCGAGAACCGAGCTGGTGGAGCAGACAAGCACTTACCAGGCGCTCTGTTCACAGCGAGGTTTCGGAAATGACTGCCTTTGATAATTTCCACAGATAATCGCCCTGTTGTAGCATTGTAAGACAGCCCCACCAACAGCTCTGGCGCGCCTCCATGGGACAGCGACTGCGTAGATGAAGCACTGTCACTGTGAGAAACTGCAGATGGGCTGAGCTGAGACTCTCCAGTCTGGAGGGGAAGAACAACAAAGACTCCATTGGCCCATGCTGCACTACTCTCTTTTACAGCCACCCGATATTATGTTTGGTGAAATTGTGACCCAATCTCAACAGCTGCCAAAGATTACTAACGGCGCACTCGGTGTGAATTATAATGCGCCTGTGGAACACAGTCATGGATGAGATGCTCTGCATTACTGGCTGACATATTTGTTTCAAGAGCCATCTCCATTCAATATTTCCTCTCTGAAGACGAAACAGACAAAGATGTTATTACTAGTGTAAATCAAACCCTCTAAGATACATGGAGAGCTAATAATACATTTCATAAAGATCAGAATTCCCTCCTGTGCAATTTGTGCTTGGATGTTTCTATGGAACCTTCCATTCTGGGCATGAGTTCTGTTTTCATTCTCTGCAGCTTCTCAATGAATGTAGCAATACAGGTTTTTTTGTCTTAATTATAGAAGATGTGACCATCGGATGTCTACCACCACATATAACACTTGGCCCTAGTTCTGCTTCTTGAGATTGTCAGGTATATTCAAGGTACTAAATTTTTCCTCCTGAGGAAATGAATTGAATGATACAGAAGGACTTTACAAGTGTTTGGTAATGAAGCTGACACAAGGACTATGGACCCCAGCAACCTAACAGGCACAAAGTGAGCCCAGGAAAGAGTCTGGTCATGTTTATTCATGCGCACATTTGTCTTGAGCACCCACCGTATGAACCAGGCAATTTGAAAGGAGAAGAGCAAAATCTACCAGGAGCTTAATCCAAATTAAGAAGTGGGAGTGGGAACAGCCCTGCTGGGGCAGGCCAGCCAGCCTCCCTGAGCTATCATCTCCACCACCAGAAAAGAGTGTATTTCATTTTGCTTAAACCTTTCAGCACCTGAAATCAATTCCTATGACTTCTTATAAGGGACCTCCATAAACAATATTGATAAAAGGGGTCAAAGATACTCTACATCTACAGAAAACTATCCATTTATCAACCCATGGTCATCTCTGTAGAACCCTGAGCTTTCATGAAGCACAATTTGTAAACTGCTGGACTAGGTGGATTTATAGGTGTTTTACAGCTCTGCTAAGTGATAATGATCCAACAATGAAATATTTGCTTACTTTGGGGTGAAGATCACCTCTTCCCTCCTTTCTTCCCACAGGTATGCATCTCTCATTCCCTGGTCCATATGGACTTTGATTTATAAATCTCTCACTCCCTAGTATGGCTGTATATAATCCCACCCAGAAAATAACTTGTGCATGGGAGAATGTTCACATTCAAAGCTCTCTCCCACTAGCTCACTTTCCCCATTCAACTCTGTGCCCCCTGCACACAGCGCTGGTCCTGGCACACAGAAATATGGGCATGATCATACCTAACATGTGTTTCATAGTGAAGGCTCCCTTCTGATCTCCTTGGCTTCTGTTTACCAACATTTCAGATCAACTTCACTCAGAGCTTTAGAAAAATGAAGGATTTGAGCAGAGGAGAGATATGATCTGACTTATGTTTCAAAGGCTCATTCTGGCCCCTGTGTTGAGAATAGTCAGGGGTGAGTGTGGGAGGGGGACGACAGAAGTAAGGAATCCATTAGGAGGCTACTTGAGTAATTCAGTAGAAAGTTAGTTCTAGATATATTTTGAAGATAAATACAATAGTATTTCAGGTGGAAAAAGAGAGAAGCAACAAGTGACTCCCAAGAATTTGGACCTGAGCAACTAGAAAGATGAAATTGCCAACATGAGGAAGCCTGCAGGTAGATCTGTTGTTTTTGGGTGCCATGAAGTCAATTTCAACTCATAGCAACCCCATGTGACAAAGTAGAACTGCCCTATAAGGTTTCCTTGGCTGTAACCTTTACAGAAACAGATCTTTGAAGACACTGGGTGGATTCTAACTGCCACCTTTTGGTTAAAAGCCAAATACTTAACCATTGTGCAACCAGGCTCCTTAGTGTAGATTTAGGAAGACAAAAATCAGGATTTCAAATCTAGAGCTGTTAATCTTGAGACATCTATTAGAAATTCAAGTGGATGGGTCCCCTACTCACTTCACTCCAGCTCTCTGGCTCCTTTGCTTGTCCACAAACACGACAAGTTCCTTCCCACCTCCAGACTCCTGTCCTTGCTATTCTGTCTGCAATGCTTGTCCCCAGTGAGGTCACCAGGGCTGCTCCCTCAAAGAAATCTCTGACCTCTCTACACAAGCAACATCCTGTCACTCTCTCTCCTTGCCCACCTTATTATCTTGTGTATCATCACCCTCCTCCACTAGATTTTAAGCTCCATGAGGGCAGAGGCATCTCCTGTTCTGTTCTTTCCTCCAAATCCATTTGCCTCTATAGTACCTGATATACAGCAGGCACTCAGTAAACATGATTGAATGAATGAATGATTGGCCAACAGTCAAGACAGCTACCTGATCTTTTTTGCATGTTTTTTTTTAAAAAGGAGAGCTTCACATTAGATGCAATAACTCACAGCAACAGTAAGCTTCCCATCATGTAGACATTTAAGCTCCAGTGTCTTGGCCTAGGACCTTACATAAAGCAGAGAAATGGGGCACTTGAGAGGATTCCATATAAGTGGAAGGTCTGTAGAAGTGGCAAGGTTTTAGGCCACTGTTGCAGGCTGCTCAGGTGCACCTGCTACAGGCCTCTCCCAGAAATTATAATTTCTAAGAGTCACCATAATACAGACAGGGGCCAGGGGCAGGGGACACCATTCCACCACTAACCAGAAGGCCAAACCACCTCTCCTGGTCTTGCCATGCCCTCCATCATACTACTGCCCTCATTTCCTAAAATGGACAGGGAATACATCCATCAGGTTATTGGGAAGACAGGCATGAAAAACCCATTGTGCCATGAGGTACAAATCATGGCTTATAAGGATGGGGAGAGCCAAATGGAAAATTAAATTAAGGTCTCTGAATTCACAGGCTGAATACACTAAATCAAGGGTGACAATTCCAGATCCTCGAACACACCGTTTCATTAGCAGCATCACTTAACATACTCACACTTATATTATTTCTTGGCTCCAGAACCAGAGTCACTTTCATTTCCCCTTCTGGGTGCAGTTGGCTAAGATAGAACAGCTTCTCTCCCATCATTCTCTCGCGGGTCATCCTGCGGGCAGCATACAGACGGAAGCGCACAGCACAGGCAGCTACATCTCTGGGCTCCAGCTTGGCAAAGGCGACCTTCTCCCTGAAGATGGGGTTGGGCCCTCTCTGTATGCTTGTCTTGCTCCTCTGTTTCTTACTGGGCAGCAGCACTATATGAACTTGCCAGGAGTTGACCCCACTTCGGTCCTTGTCTGGGAGGCCCTGTGCTCTCATAATGGTCACCGTGAGTTTCTGGCTGGAAGCTTTATATTCAAAGATGACATCTAGGTCACCACATTTTGAGATGGGATCTGGGGCCCCAGATGACCCCTGCAAGTTGGTTTCATCCTGTTCCTGTTGTAAGCAGAGGAAAAGGTTAGGAGTGGAAATGACAATGCACAATAATACATTACAGGGATGATGTCCCTTTGTGCTCCTGCAGAAGCCATGCTTTCCGAGGTCTAGTGCCTATCCCTCATCTTGGAAAGGTCTGTGGATTGGTCCCTCTCTCCATTAGACTAGGAATGCTTTCAGGACACATGGACAAGCACATGGTGAGTCTCCATGTGAGTTTTGAAAGGAATGAGTAAAGTTTTTCTATTTTGCAAAGTATTTTCATATGCACTGTTGGTGGCGTAGTGCCTAAGGCATTTGACTGCTAACCAGAAGGTTGGCAGTTCAAACCCACCAGCCACTCCTTGGAAGGAAGGTTGGGCAATCTACTTCCGTAGTGCCACCTCCTCAGAAACCCAAAGAGGGGTCTCTATGAGTCGGATCCAACTCGACAGCAGTGTGTTGCATTTTGTCTGGGTTTCTCAAAAAGCACAATGACTCATTATCATTGAAACCAATGGAGATACTAAGCCTAAAATTAAGTCAACCATGCAATTAGAGATATCTATCACCAGTGAGTAGGAACCTTGGTGGCACAGTGGTTAAGTGCTCAGCTGCTAACCAAAAGCTTGGCAGTTTGAACCCACTAGCTGCTCTGTGGGAGAAAACATCTGATGATCCGCTCCCATAAAGACCTGGCAATCTGCTGCCATAAAGACTTAGCTATCTGCTTATGGGGCAGTTCTACTCTGTCCTTTAGGGTCACTATGAATTAGAATTAACTCCATGGCAATGGGACTTGGTTTATCACCAGTGGATGACTTTTCCTGGAGTTTCCAGGAGAAAGGTTGAGCCTGGGCCAGTGTTCTATGGGCCAATAGCTCCTGCAGAGAAGAGTCCTAATGGGGAACTGGGAAGGTAAAATCCTTCTGTACATTTTCAAACAAATGGGAGAAAAGGTTTATGGCAGAACTTCTGAAACTATAATGTGCATTTGAATCATCTAGGGATTCTGACTCCGTAGGACTGAGGTAGGGCTTGAGGGATGCCAATATTGCTCCTCCTCAGACCACCTTTTGCATAGAAAGCTTTTAGGTGGGAAGCCCAGCCCTGAAGATTCATGGGTGGTACAAATGGTTGGAAGGTTGATGGTTTGAACTCACCAAACAGCACTACCAAAGAAGGGCCTGGCAATCTGCTTCCATAAAGATTGCAGCCAAGAAAACCCAATGGAGCTCAGCTCTGCTCTATAACACATGGGGTCACCATGAGTCAGAATCAACTTGACAGCCACGGATTTGGTGTTTTTGTTTGTTTGCCCCAGCAGCTAGTTAGCAAACAACAACGCTGGACTTGAAGCAAGTACATTTGGATTGAAAATCATTGCTGCACCACTGACTTGTTCTTATCTTAGCCAAGTATCTCATCTTCTTCGGATTTTTGCTGAAAAACAAACTAAGATGCCTCTGTGTTAAGAGTTGTGGGGTTTTGATAGATATGAAAATATCTGGGTCAGAGCAGACTCCAAATATATCTATTCCCATCACTGGAATGGTGCTCCCTATTTTCAAACCCAGCCTCCCCCTTTCTATAGTATAACCTTGGAAAGCAATTCACCTATAGCCACTCAGATCTGATGACTTCACTGAGAAGACTGAAGTGCATTTACTATAATGAACCACTCTGTAAACAATCCTATTTTCCCTCTAAAGGCATGGCTCTTACCTGTAACTAAACATTGCATTGATTCTTACTGTGTGGCAGTTATTGTTAATGCAATTGAACAAAAAATTCTGCTAATTTAGAGACTTCTTCATTTAAAAATACATAATAAAGCCCCTAAAATGTTCATTCATCATTGCCACTTTCCCACAGAGTTCAGGCAGAAGTACACGATTCTCTGGAAACAAATATTAGGAATCTCAGGTCTGCCACTGATGAACACTGTGACATTGGGCAAGTTATTTCAGCTTTTCCACAATCTGCTCTCCTCAACAGTAAAATGGACAAACCAACCAACCAACCAACCAGTTGCCATCGATTTGATTCTGACTTATAGCGACCTCGTGTGTTTCAGAGTAGAACTATGCTCCATAGTGTTTTCAATGGCTGTGATCTTTTGAAAGTAGATCATGAGTCCTTTCTTCCAAGGAGCTGCTGGGTCGATTTGAACCTCTAGCCTTTTGATTGGTAGCCAATTGCTTAACTGTTTACACCATTCAGAGACCCTAAAATGGGGATGGCACCTACTCTATTGGGTTGCTGTGAAAACTGAAAGAATTGCCACATAGTGGACATCTAATAAATGCCTTTATTTTATAATTCAAATTAATCCACAAAAAAAATTAGCCGTCCTATAAAATAAGGGAAGCTTTTTTCTTCTGAGCATGCATTCATGTGTGAGTTTCTATTCAGAGATACTTAGTTTCAAGTGGTAAAAGTGGTTGCTATAGAGATTTTTTGAGTACAACTGACTAGTGTATATATAATATTAGAAGCAAATCTCTAAGGAGTGAGGCTTTCAAACTCAAAAGCCAAGCCACAGCCTTCTGTAAAACTCCCACCTATTTTAGCCTACTCTTGCCCATCTCTATTGTGCTTGTCTGACCATAAATAATAACTGGCATCTAGTGAGTTCTTCCTTGTGCCAGGTACCATGCTAAATCCTTTATGGACTGTTAAAGCCAACTCTTATGCAAGTTAGGTCTTGTGGCCTCACCTCTTGTTCCATCTTTCCCTACAGACACCGGCAGTCTGGGTTCTGAGTGGATTCACCCTGGCACAACTTGGCAGAGCCTCACCTTTTACAATGCAAGGTACCTCTCAGCTCTCACCACGCAGCTCTCTGTTGAGGCCAAAGCTTGGAAATCTGCAGAACTCTGCTTTTCACCCATGTATGTAGAGCCCAGAGCACAGGAGTGCTAACACCCTGTCGGTGTTAGGTGCTGTCGAGTTGATTCCAACTCATAGTGACCCTATGCACAACAGCACAAAACACTATCCTCATAAACCTTGCTATGCTTGAGCCCATCATTGTAGCAGCTGTATCAATCCATCTCATTGAGGGTCTCCCCCTACTTCTCTGACTCTCCACTTTACCAAGCATGATAACCTTCTCCAGGGACCAATCTCTTCTGACCACATGACCAAAGAAGGTGAGACGAAGTCTGGCCATTTTTGCTTCTAAAGAACATTCTGGCTGTACTTCTTCCAGGATAGATTTTTTCATTCATTCTTCTAGCAGTCCATGGTATTTTCAATACTCTTCACCAATACCACAATTCAAAGACATCAATTCTTCTTTGTTTATCCTTATTCATTGTCCACCTTTCACATGCATATGAGATCATTGAAAATATCATGGCTTGGGTTAGACATACCTTAGTCTTTAAAGTGACATCTTTGCTCTTCAACACGTTAAAGAAGTCTCTTGCAGCAGATTTGTCTAGTGCAATATGACATCTGATTTCTTGGCTGCTGCTTCCATGAGTGCTGATTGTAGATCCAAGTGAAATGAAATCTTTGACAACTTCAATCTTTTCACCATTTATTCTGATGTTGCTTACTGGTCCAGTTGTGAGGATTTTTGTTTGCTTTATGTTGAGGTGTAATCCATACTGCAGACTGTAGTCTTTGATCTTCATTAGTAAGTGCTTCAATTCCTCTTCAATTTCAAGAAGCAAGGTTGTATCATCTGCATATTGCAGGTTGTTAATGAGTCTTCTTCCAATCCTAATGTTGCGTTCCTATTCAGATAGTCCAGCTTCTCGGATTATTTGCTCTGCATACACCATGTGGAATAAATTTTTTTCTCCTTGGACAGATGTCCAGAGATGAAGTTTATACAACCTCTTAGAGTGTGTCCCACAAGATTAAGCCATTAGTCATACTTAGTGGTAGACACCTCAATTACATAGTCTTATACTGATTTTTCTTTCTTCTTTCTCTGCCTTACTCCCCCCTTCTCCCTGACTCTTGTTCCCTTGGATTGCACTGCCTAACAAAGGAGAACAGAAGCCTTTGCCTTACGCTTTGATTTTTAGGGGATCCATCTGAAAAAGATGATCTCTTTTAATATTCACACCAACTTAAGAGATATATTTTAATATCTATTTCACAGAAGAGGAAACTAAGACTTAGAAAGCAAAATTACTCCCTCAAGGTCACATGGCCTGCCAAAAAGTGAAGACACAGGATTCAAACACTTGCAGTCTCACTCCAGAGCCCATGTGTTTAATCAGTATTCAATATTTAAAATCCCAAACCTTATGTTGGACCATAACATCTCCATTCTCCTCCACCAAATCTTTCATCACAGCTGTACAGATATTGAGTACGTATGACAGCTGTAAATAGATACTGAGCATGTATGGTGAGGAACAAATAAGGTGGGAAATAGAGTTGGAAACATGCTACTGTGAATTTTCCATCTTTTTAGGCCCTGCTCTTAGCATGAGTTAACATTTCCTGGTTTTGACATTCAACATCAATGCCAAGGTAAAAATATCCTGGTTATTGAAAGTCTCTCCATTTATCTAACAGGCCATCTATTCAGATAAATGCTCACTCAGCTTGCAGGTTTCTGCAGAAGTCCTCAGGAGGGCTCTGCAATAACTGTCCTAAGAGCTTTGAATAAGACATAGCTCCAGGCAACATACAGGCTCCGGATGGGGCCAATCCAAGCTGTGACTCACAAAAACTGGGTTTTGTGACCTCTTCTTAGGTTGATTAGAGACAAAGATTTGTGAAGCTTGGTATTTTCATAGCAATTAATTATCTCAACACACTTTACCTATCACCAGGCAACTGAAGGCACTCCTCATGTGGGTACTGTTAATACTGCTAATCCACCTGACCTTCCTGCAAGGTAGAAATCGCTCCATTTTTATCCCCATTTGGCAGATTTTAATTAACTTCTCAAGGCCAACCAGTTAATCAGTGGAAAGCAGAGATGAAAAGTGGGACACCTGCCTCCCTGTGCACTCAAAATTGTCATCCACCCTCCTATTGTCTTCCTTGTCAAGCCTTAAATCTGCGGGAAAAAGTCAATGGCCTTTTCCGGCAGAGAAGAGCTGTGCTGGAAAATCCATCAGTCTAACAGGTAGTCACACAGTCTGAGCGGTTTCCTTCAGAGGCAAAACAAATGATTCCTTTAGCTCTAGTATCATGGGTTTCTTTAAGATGGGAAAACTTGCATCAAATTGTCAAAACCCATGTAGGTTTAAAGATTTTCTGTCAAATTGAAAGCCTTTTTGTTTTAGTAAGATAGTGTTATGTCATCCGCGTGGCCCAAAGTAAACAGACCCACAATATGTTCCATATGCCAGATACACGGGGGAAGACAGGGCTCTTAATACAGCTAAGAGGCAAATAAATCAATTCTTAAAAGGCAAGCTAAGCCTGCAAAGCAGGCAGTTACAGGAACTACCTCCCGGTTGCATTTGAGGTTCTACTGTAGGAGCACCAAATTACAGTTTTTGTCTCAAAATAGAGAGGAGGCTGAATGGAGCATGCAGAGATGTCTGGATATTTTTGGAGTCTGGGAACATTTAGTACCCTCAATGCCAAGTATTCTATTAAAGCTCCATGAGATAGACAAATGGGAGGTTAACTGGAGAAGGCAATTCACAGCCCAATGGCACAATTATCAAAGGGAAAGGGGATCAAAAGGCAGGTAAACAGCTTTGTTTCATTTTTGTGGTGATACAGCTAAAAATAGTATTTGAAAAGTTATTGTGTGGGATTTGGTTTGATTAACAAGAACGTAGAAGTTTTTTTTTTTTTTTTTTAATAAAACTTAGCTGATTAATGGCTGTGAGACCTCTGTATGAAAGGTTATTTTTAACAAGGTGCAATCCATGTATCTGAGTGACCATCTTCGGTCCCCCTGATCAATTACACCTGCATGCATACACATGTGCACACCTCCATCCATAGAGATTATCTACATGTTCCTTGTGTTAGAAGCAAGGCTTTGGAACATGCTTTTTGCTTTTTTTTTTTCTTCGCTTTGGTAACATTTAATGTGTGATTGTCCAAGTCCTAATAAGAGAGTCATTCTGTTTATTTTCTTAGTCAAAATGATGCTAACAAAATCCATTCACCCTTCTCCTCCCCACAAATTAAATGAATTTAATTTTTTAAATATATTTATGTGATTTATATTTCATCAAAATATGGACATGGAATGAGAGATATCATTACTGATATCAGATAGATCTTGGCTGAAAGCAAAGAATACCAGAAAGATGTTAACTTGTGTTTTATTGACTATGCAAAAGCATTCAATTGTGTGGATCATAACAAATTATGGATGACATTGAGAAGAATGGGAATTCCAGAACACTTAATTGTGCTCATGAGGAACCTGTACATACACCCAGAGGCTGTAGTTCAAACAGGACAAGGGGATATTGCATGGTTTAAAATAAAGGAAGGGAGTGTGTTAGGGCTGTACGCTTTCACCATACTTATTCATTCTGTATGCTGAGCAAATAATCTGAGAAGCTGGACTATATAAAGAAGAGTGTGGCATCAGGATTGGAGGAAGGCTCATTAACAACCTACAATATGCAGATGACACAACTTGGCTTGCTGAAAGTGAGGATGACAGATGAAGATTAAAGACAACAGTCTGCAGTGTGGATTACATTTTAACATAAAGAAAACAAAAATTTTCACAGATGGGCTGATAAGCATCACGATAAATGGAGAAAAGACTGAAGTTGTTAAAGATTTCATATTACTTGGTTCCACAATCAACACCAATGGAAGCAGCAGTCAAGACATCAGACGACGTAATGCACTGGGCAAATCTGTTGCAAAAGACCTCTTTCAAGTGCTGAAGAGCAAAGGTGTTTCTTTGAAGACTAAGGTGCACCTAATCCAAGCCATGGTGTTTTTAATCACCTCATATGCATGTGAGAGCTGGACGACGAATAAGGAAAACTGAAGAAGAGTTGATGCTTTTGATTTGTGGTGTTGGCAAAGAATACTGCAAGTACCATAGACTTCCAGAAGAACTAACAAATCCATTCTAGAAGACACGCAGTCGTAATGCTCCTTGGAAGCGAGAATGGCCAGACTTCATTTGACCTACTTTGGTCATGTTATCAGAAGGGACCATTCCCTGGAGAAGGATACCTTGCTTTGTAAAGTGGAGGGTCAATGAAAAAGGGGAAGGCCCTCAGTGAAATGGCTGCAACAATGGGCTCAGGTATGGAAAGGATCATGGGGCTGGCACAGGACCGGGAAGGTTTTGTTCTGTTGTACTCAGGGTTGCTATTAGTCAGAGCCAACTTGATGGTATCTAACAAAAACAACAATTCATCAAAATTAATCTCAAACTGGGTATTAATCTCCATTGGGTCAATTTCAGTTCATGGTGACCGGTGTGTTTCAGAATAGAACTGCAATCCCTGGGGTTTTCAACAGCTGTCATCTTTCAGAAGCAGACTGCCAGGCTTTTCTTCCATGGCACTGCTGGGTGGATTCGAACCACCAATCTTTCAGTCAGTGGCTGAGAACTTAATCATTATATCACCCAGGGACTGTACTATTTCCACATTCCAATGCTGTGCAATCATAATAGGAAGGTTCTGGGTAATGAAGAAATAACCATAAATTCCTATAAGGTGTAACCAGTTTATAAAATCCTTATCATTATATCTGGCACATAGTAACTGCTCAATAAAGGGCAACTATTATCAGCTCCCTCTCCAGTCATATGTCTGCATGGTTAGGTATATTCTGTCTTGAGTTTTAATTGAAAAAGAAATTTAGAAAAAGCATATTTTATCAGAGATTTACTCCATGAAGCAACATCTGACCAAAGGGTCACTACAGACCAATGCAGTCTCCTCAACCTTCAAGGAACTACTAACAAATAGCTCATCCTGAACAGTCTTTCTCATAATATCTTGTAACATTTCAATTGAGGGCCATTTTATTTTAGTTCAATTTTTGAATAATTCTCATATTCAAATAATCACAACTGAACACTCTGGATTTTTTAAAAAAATAGACTCCCTTAATTGAAACAATGAAAGAAACAAATCACTTTCTCTAAAGAACTAAAAATTCCTTTATACAAAAAGAAGCCTGTAAAAAGCCTTAACATACAAAAAAAGAAGCCGGACAGTTAACAAAGGAGCTCTGGTGGTGCAGTACCTAAGGCATTTGACTGCTAACCAGAAGGTCCAGAAGGTTGTTGGTTCAAACCCACCAGCCACTCCATGGAAGGAAGACTGGGCAATCTACTTCTGTAAATATTTATCACCTTGGAAACCCAATGGGGGTTGTTATGAGTCGGAATCAACTTGATGACAGTGGGCTTGGTTTATTTATTTATTTTTTTACTTTTAATGAGTCCATTTTACCCTTCTTAGTTTCATTTCAAAAGAAGTTTATTTATGCTTCTTTTATTGATACATATAGGAGGTTTGGTTATTTGAATAAAAGATTTATTCTGCAGGCTCTTTGTTAGTTGTTGTTGTGTGCCATTGAGTCAAACCCAACTCATAATGACCCCTGCTTGGGTTCCCAAGTCAGTATCATTTTGGAAGTAGATTGCCCAATCTTCCTTCCAAGGAGTGGCTGGTGGGTTTGAACAGCCAGCCTTCGGGTTAACAGTCAAGTGGTTTAGGCACTATGCTACAGAGCTCCTGCAGGCTCTTTAGATCTTTGTTTTTCAAGGCAATACTCTCTGGAGAGGTTTTCTTTTTTCTTTTCTTTCTTTCTTTTGACACACAGAAAAAGAGAGAGAGAGAAGAGGGAAGAAAGAAAAGAACTATAAAAGCAATAAAAAGAATGGAAAATAACTTGCCTCCGGACTCCACACTGAAGAGCTGTCAGTGGCATAGGAATCTTCAAATCCTCGGTTATTAAATGCTCTCTCCATCTCCAAACTGCCCTCTGTGGACTGACGACGGAGGGTGTGAGTTGCAGTGGTGTCTTGGTGAGATACACCTTGGTGCCTGGTATCCCCTCTCTCACTTGGTGACTGTGAGTGGGCAGAGATGGGGTCATCTTCACCGTAAGACAGATTCTCAGAGTAACTCAGTTGGCTAGTCCCATCCAAATCTAAATTTGCAAGAAGGAAATTATTTCAAATGCATTATTTTCTGCACTTCTTTTACCTAGAGGAATTGAGCAATATAGCAAGTACAACAATTCAGGCCTAAAAGACAAAACCCACAAAATAATATTTGCAGAAGCATAATTCCATGCATATGGTGGCTAAACTTGGTCTATATAATCCAAAGGACCATAAACTTATCATGTGAGGTACAAGACAGTTTAATACCTTCCAGTAATATAAGTATAGAACATGTGCCTTTATGTTCAAAGGATTAAAATATAAGCATTATCATTTTGTTGAAGCTGATAGCCACAATATTTCCAGGGTTGGATTTAGAAGGTAAAGGACATCAATCCAATATGGAGGTCATATGGTCTTCAACTCTGCCTTTCTTGCTTTTCTCTCCCAAATTCATCATGTTACCCTTCTGCTCAAAAGGCTTTCATGGTTCTGTACTTGACTCATGGAAAGAACATGACTTGGGGTCAGATAATCTGGATTTAAATCCTGACTCTTCCTGTTAAATTTGAACAACAGTTGAACTCTCTGGACTTCTGTTTCCTTATCTAGTAAATGATGATAAAAGCTACCTTAGAGGGGCACTGTGGATAACTTATGAAATAATGCCATTTGGTAGCCAGCAGGTCTTCCATAAATCTTAACCTTCCTTACCTGTCTGGCCCAATCTGGTCTCATGCAGCCCATTAAATCTTCCTTTCTATTGTTTCCAAACTCACCCTCACCTCAGGTATCACTGGCTTATGAAAATGTCAACTATGTATGTCTGCTCATAAGAAAAAAAAAAAAAAAACACCTCACTGCCATAGAGTTGGTCCCAACTCATAGCGACCCCTCCTTGGGTTTCTGAGGTAGTATCTCTATGGAAATAGATTGCTCAATCTTCCTTCTAAGGAGTGGCTGGTGGGTTTTAACCACCATTCTTCTGGTTAGCAGTCAAATGCCTTAGGCACTACTCCATGAGAGGTCCTCAAACACTCCCTCTTGTCCTTTTTTTCCTTTTCCTGAAAATGCTACCAAGTCTTCCCATAAAAAAAGAAGAAACTGAAGAAGTAATAATAATAAACTCCAAACATGAAAAGCCCTGCCCTTACAATGTTTCTACAAGTGTATTTAAATTAAATTTCTGTAAGAATATATAGTAGGTATATAGTAGAGTTGGCAAGGGACAGGTTGTAGTCACTCCTTGGCCATAGCCAGTTACCTGAAGGGAGCAAGTAGTTGGACCTGTGGGTTCAGAACCATGGTCGCAGGGGACATCAAGCTCAATTGGCATGCCATACTACAAAAAACATTGTTCTACATCCTATTTTGGCAAGTAGCGACTGGGATCTTAAAAGCTTGCAAGCAGCCATCTAGATGCAACAACAGGTTTCTTCTCATCCACAGCAAAGAAGCATGAAGAAAACCAAAGATGCATGGAAACAATTAGTCCAAGGGACTTGTACACCACGCGATTGTCAGCCTATGTGACTATGAGACCAAAAGAACTAGATGGTGCCCGGCAACCACTGTCAAGCACTCAGAGGGGGATCTATGTAGGAGATCCTGGATAGAGTGGGAGAACAATATGGGAAAAAAAAACTCAAAATCATTTAAAAAGAAAAAAGAAAAGGACCAGGTTTCCTGGTCTGATAGAGCCTGGTAGAACCCCTGAAACTATGGCCCCTAGCTGCCCTTCAGCTCTGGAATTGAAACCACTCCTGGCCAAACAAAAGACAGGCATATGAGCTGAACATTTAAATTAGGTAGATACACTTCTTAGAGAGATCAATCATGGGAGAATAGAAGGACTGTGTCTGCACAGGGAGATAGCTCAGAGAGCAGGAGTGCATGGGAGGGAAGGACACAGGGAAAAGGTAACTAGGGGAGGAAATGGGAAACCGCTGTTGAACTGTGGGAAATTGCAGTCAATGTCATGAGACAAAGAGCATGTGACCTGCTGTATGGAAAATGAATTTGCTCTGTAAACTTTCATCCAAATCACAATAAAAATTTTAAGAAAGGTCTGCCCAGAAGGCTTCACTGGATAATTCTATGAGACATTCAGAAAAGCGTTGATACCAATTCAACTCAAACTATTCTAGACTATGGAAAAGGAAGGAATACTCCCCAGTTCATTCTATGAAGCCAGCATACCCTGGTACCAAAGCCAGGAAAAACACCCTTAAAAAAGAAAATTATAGACCAGTATGAATATGTTGTTGTTGTCGTCGTTATATGCCATCGAGTCAGGCCTGACTCATAGCAACCCCTCCTTGGGTTTCTGAGGCAGTATCACTACGGAAGTAGATTGCCCCATCTTCCTTCCGAGGCATGGCTGGTAGGTTAGAACCGCCAGCCTTCTGGTTAGCAGTCAAGTACCCTAAGCACTACACTACCAGAACTCCCAATATAGACATACAAATTCTCAACAAAATTCTAGCCAATAGAATTTAATAGCACATCAAAAAAATAATACATCATGATCAAGTGGGATTAATACTAGGGATTCAAAGATGTTTCAACATTAGAAAATCAATCAATGTAATTCACCACACAAATGAAACAAAGGAAAAAATACATAATAATACATCTAAAATGATACGGAAAAGACATTTGATAAAATCCAATACCACTTCCTCTCAACAAAATTAGAATGGAAATTCCTCAGCATAATTAAGGGCATATATGTAAACCCAACAACCAGTGTTGCTCTCTATGGAGACAGAAAGCAGTCCCCTTGAACATGAGAACCAGATAAGCATGCCCTTTTTATCATCACATTTATACAATATTATACTCTAAGTCCTACCTAGATCAGTAGGGTAATAAAGGAAAATAAAGGGAATCCAAATTGGTAGGGAAGAAGTAAAACTATTCTTATTTACAAATGACATGATCCAACATGTAAAAAAAAACTCCAGAGATTCCACAAGAAAATTAATGGAATAGAATGGCTCAGCAAATTACCAGCTACAAGGTCAACATATAAAAATCAGTTGGATTCCTCTATGCTAACAACGGAAAAAAAAAAAAAAAAAAAAAAACCGCACTGCTGTCAAATCCAGTCTGACTCACAGCAACTCCTCCTTGGGTTCTCGAAGTGGTATCACTATAGAAGTAGATTGCCCAACCTTCCTTCTGAGGAGTGGCTGGTAGGTTTGAACTGCCATCCTTCTGGTTAGCAGTCAAATGCCTTAGGCACTAGGCCACCAGAGCTCCTATGCTAACAATGAGAACTCCAAAAAAGAAATCAGGAAAACAGTATCAATTACCATAGCCATTGTTCTGGTTATCTAGTGCCACTCTAACAGAAAACACCACAAATGGGATGGCCTTAACAACAGGAGTTTATTCTCTTATAGTTTGGAGGCTTTAAGTCCAAGTTCAAAGTGCCAGGCTCTAGGGGCTGGGTGAAAGCCCCTCAACCTTGGGGTTCAGCTCTGCCTCCTGCTCTCAGCTCAAAGAAGTTAGAGGCTTTTCTTCATTCAGACAGCTACTAGCTGCTGAGGCTGCCACGCCCAAGGTTGACAAGTAAAATGGCACAGTCCCGATATTACCAAATCACACAGCAGGCCATTAATTCAAGTCCATTGCGAGTCCCAAGGTCAACAGAGCATGGTAGGCTGCTGAACAATGACACAGCTACATGCAGGGTTCAACGTGCCATAAGCTAGAGACCATACCCCAAGGCTTCTGCTCATATAGGGGAAGTAGACCACATTCCCTAAGGCAGCTACTCAGCTGCGCACAGTAGTTTCCACCATGGAGCTGATTACCAGTCTCATTACGGGGAATACTACTTTCAGCTGCCCAGCCACTCAACCAGGCCCAGCCAAGTTGACACACTAACTGAACTACCTCAGCCATGAAAAGGATAAAATACATAGGAATAAATCTAGGAACATAAGAGAATTATACTCAAAGCAATCTATAGATAGAATGCAAGCCCAATCCAAATTCCAAAGTAGGAGTTCTCACGTTACCTGATCTCAGAACCTACTACACAGCCACGGGAGTCAAAATAGCCTTAACAGTATTAGCACAGTGACAGACACATAGATCATTGGGAATCCAGAAATAAATCCATCCAGCTATGGGCAGCTGATCTTTGACAAAAGGCTGAAACCCATTCGATGGGGAAGAGACAGTTTCTTTAACAAATGGTACCAGCAAAACTGGATATCTATTTGCAGAAAAATGAAACAAGATCTATTCCTCACACCATATGCAAAAACTAAGTCAAAATGGACCAGAGACCTAAATGTTAAAACTAAGCTGTAAGGTTAGTGGAAGACAGCACAGGGACAAAGCTAGGAATCCTAAGTAGGCAGACTATCAAATGTAACTGATAATGTACAAGCAGCAGAAGATAAACCAGATAACTGGGACCTCTTAAAAATTAAATACTTATGCTCATCAAAAGACTTTGCCAAAAGAGTAAAAAGGAAACTTATAGATTGAGGAGAAGTGTTTGGCAATGACATATCTGACAAGGGTGTAATTTCTAAATTTATAGAAAGCTTCAACATCTCAACAACAAAAAATCAATAAACCAGTTTAAAAATGGGCAAAGACATGATCATACACTTCACCAAAGGAGACATTCAGGTGGCTAACAAACACATGAGAACACATTCACAATCATTAGTCATTTTTGTTGTTGTTGTTATGTGCCATCAAGTCGGAATTAGAGAGATGCAAATCAAAACTACAATGAAATACCACCTAATCCCAGCAATAATGGTAGTGAACAAAACAAAACCACAAATGATGGTGAGGATGTGGAGAGAATGGAACCCTTATACACTGCTGATGGTAATGGAAAACGGTATAACCACTACAGAAAACAGTATGATGCTTCCTTAAAAAGCTAGATATAGAAATACCATACAACCCAGCAATCCCACTCCTAGGGATATATCCTAGGGAAATAAGAGCTGCGACATGAATAGACATATGCACACCCAGGTTCAATTCAGCATTATTCACAACAACAAAAAGATGGAAGCAACCTAAATGTCCATCAATGATAAATGGATAGACAAATTGTGGTACACACATACAATAGTGTACTATGCAACAATAACGAATAATTATAAATCCATGAAACATCTCACAACATAGATGAATCTGAAGTGTAGTAAGTCAATAACAAAAGGACAAATACTGTATGAGGCCACTATTACAAAAAATTAAAAATAGATTTACACACAGAAAGAAACATTCTTTGACATTTACCAGGGATGGGACAGGGAGGGAGGAGAATCACTGACTAGATAGTTGTTGTTATTAGAAGCCATTGCAGTACAAACAACAAATATGAACCCCTTTGTAAATACAATACTGAGTTGTCAATGAAAGCAAACATGGGTATAGGGACGGATAGATGGGTGAACAAGCTAAACAATTATGTATGTCTAAATGGAGAGTGTATCCAAGATCATATACAGGGTTGGCAGACAATGGGCCTCTCGAAGAGTATGAAGGGATGGACACTGGGAGGAGGTAACTATGGGGAGGAAGTAGGAGGGGAGCTGCTGCATTGTAAATTTTGGTCAATGACATGAGACAAAGTATATGTGAACTGCTGTATGAAAAGTGAATTTACTCTGTAAATCTTCACCCAAATCCTAATAAAAATAAATAAATAAATATTAGAAGCCATTGTTCAACGTGACCCTGTGTACAACAGAATGAAACACTGCCTGGTCCTACACCATCCTCACAATTGTTGCCAAGCTTGAGCCCATCGTCATAGCCCTGTGTCAATCCATCTTGTTGAAGGTCTTCCCTTCTCCACTGACCCTCCACTTTATGAAGAACGATATTCTTCTCCAGGGACTGATCCCTTCTGACAACATAACCAATGTAGATGAGATGAAGTCTAGCCATTCTCTCTTCTAAGGGGCATTTTGGCTGTACTTCCTCCAAGACAGATTTGTTTGCTCTTCTAGCAGTGCATGCTACATTCAACATTCTTCTCCAATACCACAATTCAAATGCATCAATTCTTTGGTCTTCCTTATTCACTGTTCAGCTCTCACATGCACATGAGGCTACTGAAAATAGCATGGCTTGAGTTCAGGCACACCTTAGTCTTAAACTGACATCTTTGCTCTTAAACACTTTAAAGAGGTCTTTTGCATTAGATTTGCACAATGCAATAGGTCATTTGATTTCTTGACTACTGTGCCCATGGTGTTGATTATGGAAAATTAAATTCTTGACAACTTCAATCTTTCTCCATTTATCATTATGTTGCTTATGGTCTAGTTGTAAGGATTTTTTGTTTCTTCATTGTTGAGGTGTAATCCATACTGAAGGCTATAGTCTTTGGTCTTCATCAGTAAGTGCTTCAAGTCTTCACTTTCAGCAAGTAAGGCTGTATCATCTGCACATTACAGGCTGTCAATGAGTTTTCATCAATCCTGATGTTGCATTCTTCTTCATATAGTCCAGCTTCTCAGATTATTTGCTCAGCATGCAGATTAAGTAAGTATGGTGAAAGGATACAACCCTGGTGCAACCTGTCCTGATTTTAAACTACATAGCATCCACTTGTTCTGTTTGAACGATTGCCTCTTGGTCTATGTACAGGTTCCTCATGAGCACAATTAATTGTTCTGGAATCCTCATTCTTTGCAATGATATCCATAATTTGTTATGATCCACATAGTTGAATGCCTTTGCACAGTCAATAAAACAAAGGTAAATAATTTTCTGGTATTCATTGCTTTCAGCCAAGATCCTTGTGACATCAGCAGTGGTATCCCTCATTCCATATCCTCTTCTGAATCCAGCTTGAATACCTGGAAGTTCCCTGTCTAATGCAGTGCTGCAACAATTTTTAAATTATCTTCAGCAACATTTTACTTATGTATGATATTAATTCATCAAAGGTGAAGAAATTAAAGATTTTTATCAACTTCTGCAGCTTGAAATTGACTACGTGTGCAATCAACATATATTGATTATTACTGACAACTGGAATGCAAAAGTTAGAAACAAAGAAGGAGCACTGGTTGTTGGAAAGTATGGCCTTGATGATAGAAACAATGCCACAGATGACATGATAGAATTTTGCATAACCAATGACTTATTCATTGCAAATTCCTTATTTATTTATTTATTTAACTTTTTTATGTGATTTGGGTGAAATTTTATAACGAGTCAATGCAATCCCTATCCAAATTCCATCAACATTCTTTAAGGACATGGGAAAGCCAATCAGTAATTTCATATGGAAAGTAAAAGAGAGTTCAGATAAGCAAAACACTACCTAAAAAAGATAAAGTAGGTCTCACATTCCTCAATCTCAAAACCTACTATACAGCCACAGCAATCAAAACATCCTGGTATTGGTACAATGATAGATCAGTGGAACAGAACTAAGAATCCAGAAATAGATCCGTCCATCTATAGACAGTTGATCTTTGACAAAGGGCTGAAACACATCCAATGGGGAAGAGACAGTCTCTTTAAAAATGGTGTTGGCAAAACTGGATATCCATTTGCAAATAAATGAAACAAAATCCATACCTCATACCATACACAAAAACAAACTCAAGATGGATCAAAGACCTAAACGTAAAACCCCAAATGACAAAGTTTATCAAAGATAAAATACAGGCAAACTTAGAGGTCTTAATTTATGGCATAAATCGACTATCAAGCATAACCCAAAATGCACAAACAGCAGAAGAGAAACTAAGAGACTGAGACCTTCTAAAAACTAAATTCATATGTGCATCAAAAGACTTATCCAAAAGAGTAAAAAGAGAACCTACAGATTGGGAAAAAGAAAATATTTGTAATGACACAGCTAACAAGGGACTTATCTCTAAAATGTATAGAAAACTTTAATACCTCAACATCAAAAAGAAAACAATACAATTCAAAAATGGGCAAAGGATGTGAATAGACACTTCTGCAAAGAAGACATTCAGGCAGCCAACAAACACATGAAGAAATGTTCATGATCATTAGCTATTGTTGTTGTTGTTATTTGCCGTCGAGTCGGCCCCGACTCATAGCGACCCCTCCTTGGGTTTCCGAGGCAGTATCACTACGGAAGTAGGATTGCCCAACCTTCCTTCCGAGGAGTGGCTGGTGGGTTTGAACCTCCAGCCTTCTGGTTAGTAGTCAAGTACCTTAGGCACTATGCTACCAGAACTCCTCATTAGCTATTAGAGAGATGCAAATCAAAACAACAATGAGACACCATCTCACCCCAACAATAATAGCAAAGTTCAACAAGACAGAAAACACTAAATGCTGGCAAGAGTATGGAGAGATTGGAACTCTCATACACTGTTGGTGGGACTGTGAAATGGCGAATACCTTTTTAAACAACATAAATGGCAACTATATATGTGGACTTCACTAGATGGAATGCACAGGAACCAAATTGACTACCTTTGTGGAAAGAGATGATGGAGGAGCTCAATATCATCAGTCAGAACAAGCCTAGGGGCAAACTGTGGAAGTAGATAGTAGGTATGTGTTAATTCAGGTGAAGGGAATGCGATACAGAGCATGGGCAAAGTCAGCACAGTGTGACCAAGGCAAAGGAAGACATGGAGAGGTACACAAGAATAAAAGGCAATTACACTAATTTCTATAACATATACAGTCCTGCAACAACAGTAGTAACAAACAATAATTTATGAATGGATACAAAGGTAAATATGTATGCTAAATAGATGTGGGAGTATGGGAGGCCATACAGAAGTACACCCATGTGCATATATATGTATGGTTGTGGATATTTCTATATACATATTTGTTAAGTGCTGCATGTAAATTCATATATTCAATAAAGTACATAGGGGGCACAGTTATGGAAACTTCTTAGACACAACCAAATACATCTCAAGACAGAGCTACTGGGCTTGAAAGCTAAAGACCATAGTCTCAGGGGACATCTAGGTCAATTGGCATAACAAAGTTCATAAAGATAATGTTCTACATCCTAATTTGGTGAGTAGCATCTGGGGTCTTAAAAGCTTACGAGCAGTCTGAAACAAAGGAGAATGAAGAAAATCGAAGATTCAAGGAAGCAATTATTCCAAAGGACTAATGATAGCCCACATGAACTACAGCCTCCTCTAACCTGAGACCAAAAGAACTAGATGGTGTCTGGTTATCACTACTGACTGCTCTGAGCAGGAACACAATAGAAGTCTTGGTTAGAGTAGGTGAAAAATGTAGAACAAAATTCAAATTCACAAAAAAGACCAGACTTACTGGTCTGACAAAGACTGCAGGAATCCCAGAGATTATTGCCCTAGGACAACCTTTTAACTTGGAACTGAAGCCACTCTGAGACTACCTTTCAGCCAAATAATAGACCGGCCTATGAAATAAACACCTGGGAGGAATGTGCCTTAGAAAATCAACTGTAAGAGACCACAAGGGCAACATCTGCCCAAAAGCAAAGATGAGAAGGTAGAGAGGGGCAGGGGAACCAGATGAAAGGAAACAGGGAACCCAGGGCAGAAATGGGGAGAGTGTTGACACATTGTGGGGACTGCACTGCAACCAATGTCATGGAACAATTTGTATATGAACTGTTGAATGGAAAATTAATTTGCTATTTAAACTTTCACCTAAAGAACAATCAAATGTTTAAAAAAAAAAATCTACCAAGTCTTTAATCCCCCCACCAACTCTTGCACTTTCTCTGACTCCTTCAGACTCAATGTTTTTTCTCCAACCTGAATGTTATTCTACTCTCTCTCAGTACTCCCCCACTCTGTTCATCTTCCTCTTCTCCCTCAATGCCTACATTACTCTCAGCTGTTAAAGAAAAGTTAACAGGGTCTTCCTAAGCAACAGCCCTCACTGTGACTTGCCTTCTACACCCAAAGAGCAGCTAAAGACATTTTATTCTCTTTCGCCTCCTAGTCATCGCCTGCAGCATCCATCCCAGCATGAGAGAAAGTTAGAGATACAGACAGGATGAATGAGTGGAATGACAAAGCATATATCATAAATCTAGCTTTTATCCACACTGTTTGGTAGCAATTGTTGTCCGAGGTAGCACTACAGCCCCCACTAAAACTTAAGCTCTTTGAAGGCATTAAGCCACATACATCTGCAATAACAATGCTAAACATTTAGTGGGTTCTTACTAAACTCTGGGATAGCTCTGAAGGATAGGCAGGTAGCAAACAGGTGAAAGAGTCAGATATACAGCAATGTGGAGTGATGGTGATAGTGGTTTATCAAAGAATATATGTCCCATCTAGAGGAAACATTCAAATTTTAAAATATGCTATAACTCTATGCAAGCCATACAAAAATATCTTGAGGTAGATTTGATCCTCAGGGTACAAGTTCAAATTCCTGATTTAGGATTCTTCAGAACCATGCAGTCCATTGAAAACTTCTCCTTTCTGCCTTATTATTTTGAAGAATTCAGTTCAGGCTCCTTGGAAACACTTTCGTAGGGTACCACAAAATTTTTACATTCATGCTTTATTTCACTTATTTGGCAAACACACTAAAAAAGCCCACAGAAAATGACAAAATGAGGGAAATTCCGTATGCAAAAATCTACAACATAAAGCAGAATTTTCTTCTAAGGCTCTAATTAGCACACTCATTCCTCACATATATGAAGACTAAAATGTCCTATTAAACAGGAGGTCATCCATCAATGTGTGTAGCACCCAGCAGGCTTTCAGCACAAAATCTAACTTTGCCAAGAAATTACCCCTATAAAATTGTCTTATGACTTTAACTCCTACGGTGATAATACCTAGATCAGTAATAAGGGAATTTTCAAAAGCTACATTAAGCCTGGAAAAGCTATTCATAACTGAAAAACATAACTATATTAATGTAACAAACCATTTTCCTTGACAGACAAGCAAGGAGTGAATTAGAAAAGCAAATCTGGGTGCAAGTCAAGTTGCAAGGAGGAGGCAAGGGAGTTGTGATTCACCATTACATAAAGTAGTCTTCCCATGCCTTTAAAGACTGTGTCACCTTAAACTCATACGAAAAGTAATTATCTGTTGTCAGAGAAATGTATCCTGGCTTCTCAGAAATTTTAGGGTATAATTATGCCACACCAACCTATTTATTTTAGTAGAGAAATTCATGAACTTGTTTCATCCGAATCCAGTTCTGATGTACTGAAACACCCTATTATTCAATTATTTTCCTTCATACTTGTAAACCCCTCCCCCCATCATCCATATAAAAATACTTCTGCTTACCATCTGTGATGGTCAATTTTATATGTGGAGTAGGCTAGATTGGCTAAACTACAGCCTCAATTATTCATCCAAACACTAAACTAGGTTCTGCTGTGAAGGTATTTTGTATATATGATTAAAGCCCACAGTTGGTTGACTTTCAATATGTGAAATTATCCTAGATAGTCTAGTAGACCTGATTCGATCAATTGAAAGGCTTTAAGGGCAGTACTGAGGCTTACCTGGAAAAGAAGAAATTGGACCTATGGACTGCAGGAGAGTTCTAGCCTGCTCTTCCTGGTGGGCTGCCCTATGGATTTGGGATTTGCTTAGGCAGCCCTCACAATCACATAAGCCAATTCCTTGCAATAAATCCCTTAATATATATCCCTAGTTGTTCTTTTTCTGGCTGAACTCTGATTATGAAACCATTCCAAGCAAAACTGAGCACAGATTATGAGAATAATCGTTGATGACAGCGGGAAGTTGATGTCTAGCTTTTATGAAATATCCTAACTACTCCACCAGCAAAAATAAGGTTATTGATCAAAACAAAAAGAAACAAAAAGCCCAATAAGTGGACTATTCTGCAGCCTATATTTCATCTTTAAAGACTTCACAGACAGACTCTGACGCAGTCCACTCAGATCTAACTCTACTTCATCAGGAATGAAGTAACAATTAATATACAATAATGCTAATTTAGAGATATGGGACAAGAGAGACATTGACTGCATTATGAAGATAGCATTTCTTGCTTCTGATAATCTCACTGCTGAATCTAGAATGAAGGATCTCACTTACGATGAAACTTAATAAAACCTACCAGTAGCTCTTTCATGGTTCAAATTTTACTTGAATTTGAGACCTTTAATTTCACTGGCCTAAGACATATGAATGCCCTTCTAAACCAGAAGAACTGTCTACAATTATTGCTGATGTTAGGAAACCATGTTTAAGCAAGACCAAAAAAATAACTAAATAGAGGTAGATAGAGAACTGCCCCCCCCCCACACACACACACACACAAGTCTCTGGGGTACAAGGTCAACCTCTTCATTATTCTTTATTGCTGAAACAAATCCACTGATCAAAATGAAAAGAAAAAAAAAAAAAAAAAGAAATGATATAGAAAAAAATCATGCAATAAAAACTACACTAATACTTCTTTGGAGATTCTATAATAGTATTTTGCAAGGCCAATGACTTACTCATCGGAAATACCTTTTGTAAACAACGGTGGTTATGCACGTGGACTTTGCCAGCTGGAATACACAGAAATCAGATCTCCTACTTCTATGGAAAGGGGTGATAGAGAAGCTCAATATTTCCTGCCAAAACAAGGCCAGGAGCTGACTGTAGAACAGACCATCAATTGCTCATATGTAAGTTCAAGTTGAAGCTGAAGACAATTAAAACAAAGTCACAAGAGCCAAAATATGACCTTGATTATATCCCTCCTGAATTTAGAGACCATCTAAAGAACAGATTTGACTCACTGAACACCAATAGCTAAAAAACAGACAAATTGTAGGATGACATCAAGAACATCACACATGAAGAAAGCAAAAGGTCATTAAAAAGACAGGAAAGGAAGAAAAGACCAAATATTTGTCAGAAGAGACTCTGAAACTTGCTCTTAAACAGAGAGTAGCTAAAGCAAGTGGAAGAAATGACCAAATAAAAGAGCTGAACAGAACGCTTCAAAGAGCAGCTTGAGAAGATAAAGCCAATTATTATAATGAAATGTGCAAAGACTTGGAGTTAGAAAACCAAAATGGAAGAACATGCTCTGCATTTCTCAAGCTGAAAGAACTGAGGAAAAAATTCAAGCCTCAAGTTGCAATATTGAAAGATTCTATGGGAAAAACATTGAATGATATAGGAAGCATCAAAAGAAGATGGAAGGAATTCACAGTCACTGTACAAAAAAGAATTGGTCAATCTAGATCAACAACGGGTCTCTCCTCATCAAGAAGAAAACCAAAATTAATGGAAACAATCAGTCCTAGCGACTGGTACACCATCCAATCTGCAACCTATACAACCATGAGACCAGAAGAACTAGATGGTGCCCAGGTACCACTGCCATCCACTTGGAAGGGATGTAGGAGATCCTGCATAGAGAGGAAGAACAATGTGGAACAAAACTCAAAATCATTTGGAGGCAAAAAAAAAAAAAAGAAGAAGAAGAAGGTGGGGACCAGGTTTGCTGGTCCAATAGAGCCTGGTGTAACCACTGAGACTATGGCCCCTATTTGCCCTTCAGGTCTGGAATTGAACCCACAACTGTGGTTTCCAGCCAAACAAAGTACAGGCATGTGAGTTAAACATTTACCTCAAGTAGACACACGCCCTGGAGAGAACAATCATGGGAGAAGGAAGGGCTGCTTATACATAGGGAGATAGCTCAGGGTGCAGAAGAGTATGAAAGGATGGACACTGGGAGGAGGTAACTATGGGGAGGAAGTGGGAGGGGAGCTGTTGCATTGTAAATTTTGGTCAATGACATGAGACAAAGTATATGTGAACTGCTGTATGAAAAGTGAATTTACTCTGTAAATCTTCACCCAAATCCAAATAAAATTAAAAAAAAAAAAAAAAAGAATTGGTCAATATTCATCTATTTCAGAAGGTGGAATATGATCAAGAACCAATGGTACTGAAGGAAGAAATTGAACCTGCACTGAAGGAATTGACAAAAAACAAGGATCCAGGAATTGATGGAATACCCACTGCGATGTTTCAACAAACTGATGCTCATCTATGCCAAGAAACATGGAAGACAGCTACCTGGCCAGCTGACTGGAAGAGAACCATACTTATACACATTCCAAAGAAAGGTGATGCCACAGAATGCAGAAATTATGGGACAGTATCATTAATATCACACACAAATAAAATTTTGCTGAAGATAATTTAAAAACAGTTGCAGCAGTATATTGACAGGGAACTTCCAAAAATGCAAGCTGGATTCAGCAAAGGATGTGGAATGAGGGATATCATTGCTGATGTAAGATGAATCTTGTCTGAAAGCAAAGAATACCAGAAAGATGTTTACTTGTGTTTTATTGACTATGCAAAAGCATTCATCTATGTGATCACAACAAATTATGGGTAACATTGAGAAGAAAGGGAATTCCAGAACACTTCATTGCACTCTTGAGGAACCTGTACATAGACCAGGAGGCTGTCATTCAAACAGAACAAGGGCATACTGCATGGTTTAAAATCAGGAAGGGTGTGTGTCAGGGTTGTATCCTTTCACTACACTTATTCAATCTGTATGCTGAGCAAATAATCTGAGAAGCTGGATTATATGAAGAAGAAGGTG
>NW_006921824.1:3049558-3074292 GCF_000298275.1 Orycteropus afer afer | reverse complement strand
ACATGGCATTTGATAACCTAAAATTTGGCATGCAGCTCTTCTTATGAAAATCCTGCTGATTTTCTCCAAAATCTATGGCTAATTCATTCAATGTAATCAAATTTTTTCCTCTCTCCGGTTGAGAAAATATTACCTTTTATTTGACATTTGTTAATAAATGAAGTCTCACCAGCTATGACAAGAGGTAAACTGCTGTTAAATCCCAGAAGGGTGAGGGTTAGTGTGGCTGTCAGAATGTGTAGAACATGGACCGTGTGTGTAAATCAAACACCAAACCCTTGGACTTCTAGAAAATGGGGCCATTAAGCTTTAGAACTAAACCAGCTACTCGTAGGAATCAACTGCTATTAGCTTTCATTAGCTAACATTTGCCCTCTCAATGGAGAGGCAGTAATTCTGAGATGTAACATAAGAGAAAGAGAAAAGTGGGAGAGGGGGTGAGGAAATGACAGAGGGTCAGTATGTACTGATAGTGTGGTTTGGTTACATAGGTATTTATTTATTGGCTTACCTTGGGCTAAAAGGATAGTAATAAAATATGCTATCATGGTCTGTGCCAATAAGTAAATCTATATGATAAATAGCAAGTTAGCATGTTCCTACTGAAAAATATGGTTGTCTTTAACAATCCTACCTTTTTTTCTTTGGTCTTTTTCTACTTTCCCTGTCCTCATTATGAAATCAGAACTTTCTTTTCTTTCCTCTCAATTTTTGTGCTTCCTTTCTTCTCTTCTAGTGCTAAATGTCAAAAAACTTGGAAGGTCTACACCTCTGCTCCATCGGTTTGACTACTTGCTCCACAAAAACAGAGGAAGAAAGATTAGAGAACCCAGGTGACTAAGACTTGATCACTAAGGTGAAAGGCATGCCATTTTCTCCAGCTTTTCACTAAATACAAGCCACAGACTTCCTGTTCCAGTGCCCTTCATTTATTTTGGGCTCTGGACATGAAGGAGTCAGAGCGATGCCTGACCTCTGCTCAAGAAAGAACTAAGAAATCCTATGCTGTTCATTTTGCATCCTCTCATCAGGCTGTTTCAGGGCGGGGATGAATATTCCTAACAAGCCTTATCCATCATCACAAACTGTGCCTATCCTTCCTCCAGATAACTACCTCTCATTCTTATGATAGGCAACCATTTTTATAAGTAAACTGAGTATGAAGCTACTAAACCAAACCCGCTGCCATCGAGTTGATTCCCACACATAGTGACAAAACGGGACAGAATAAAACTGCCCCATAGGGTTTCCAAGGCTATACATTTTTATGAAAGCAGACTGCCTTAGCTTTTTCCCATGGAGCAGATGTTGTTGTTGTTGTTATGTGCCGTCGAGTCAGACCCGACTCATAGCGACCCCTCCTTGGGTTTCTGAGGCAGTATCACTACGGAAGTAGATTGCCCCATTTTCCTTCCGAGGAGTGGCTGGTGGGTTTGAACCACCTGCCTTCTGGTTAGCAGTCAAGTGCCTTAGGCACTATGCTACCAGAGCTCCAGATAGTAGGTTCAAACCATCAACCTTTTAGTTATTAGCTGAATGCTTTAACAACTGCACCACTACTAGAGGATGACACAGACCTTGCTCATGGCCAGTAATTCTCAAGCAGGAAGGGTGTATCAAAAACCACAGGGGCTGATTATAAAGGTACAGGGGCATGTGTTAAAGGTTATCCAATATTATCGTAATATATATTATGATTTGGAAGATAAAAATAACTATTGCTTTACACAGTTCTATTCTGACAGAGTATGGGGTTGCTATGAGTCTGAATTGATTCAGTGGCAACCGATACTGGTACTGCCTGCTATGGTAGTAAATATGTTCTTTATTGGCTGCCATCCCTCTCTTCCCCACTCCCCTACTGATGTTTCCTTAACCTCTTAAATAAACTACTTGCACTGGAAAAATAAAATAAAGTAACTATTGCTTTAATAATAAAATAATAAAACTGGTGGATCTTGGTTAAGAACAGAAAACACAAGAAAGATGTTTACCTGGGTTTTGTTGACTATACAAAGGCATTTGACTGTGTGGATTGTAACAAATTATGAAGAAAGGAATCCAGAACACTTAATTGTGCTCATGAGGAACCCCTACATAGGACAAGAGGCAGTCGTTTCAACAGAACAAGGGGCTGCTACATGGTTTAAGATCAGGAAAGGTGTATGTCAGGGTTGTATCCTTTCACCACACTTATTCAATTTGCATGCTAAACAAATACTCCACAAATTTGGACTATATGCAAAAGAATACAGCATTAGGATTACAGGAAGACTCATTTTACCAACCTATGAGATGCAGATAACACAAACTTGCTTATTGAAAGTAAAAAGGACTCAAAACACTTACTGAGGAAGATCAAAGACTATAGCCTTCAGTATGGATTACACCTTAACACATAAAGAAAACAAAAAGTCTCACAACTGGACCAATAAGCAACATTATGATAAATGGAGAAAAGACTGAAATTGTCAGGATTTCACTACTTGGATCCACAATCAATGCCCATAGAAGCAGCAATCAAGAAATCAAATGATGTACTGCATTAGGTAAATCTACTGCAAAAGAACTCCTTATGTGTTAAAGAGCAAAGATATCACTTTGAGGACCTAGGTGTGTCTGATCCAAGCCATGTATTTTCAATCATCTCACATGCATGTAGAAGCTAGATAATGAGGAAGATAGAAGAAGAATTGATGCCTTTGAACCATGGTGTTGGTAAAGAATACTGAATATACCATGTGTTTTGGTTACCTCTAGTGCTGCTCTAACAGAAAATACCATAAATAGCTGGTTTGAACAAACAGGGATTTATTCTCTTACAGTTTTGGAGGCTAGAAGTCTGAGTTCAAAGTGTCAGGTCCAAGGGCTTGGTGAAGGCTCCTCAACCTTGGGCTTCAGCTTTGCCTCTTGCCTCAGGTCCACTGAAGTGGGAAGCTTTTCTTAACTCAGGCAGTAGCTGACTGCTGAGACTGACAAACCCAAGGCCAACAAATAAAATGGCACAGTCCCAAGAATACCAAACATGGCAAGCCCCTAGTTCAAGTCCAGAGACAGTCTCAAGATCAGCAGGATACATGGTAGGCTGCTGAATGAAGACTCAGCTACATGCAAGGGCCAAGCATGCCAAAAAGCTACAGAGACTTCTTCAAAATTTCTTATATACTGGAAGCAGACTACATCCCTAAGTCAGCCACTCAGATGCTCCAGTAGATTCCACCATGGAGTTGATTACTAATCTCATCATGGGGAATAACTATGTCCAGCTGGCCAGCCATATAAAATCAGGCCCAGCCAAGTTGACACATAACCTTAACTACCACACCATGACTGCCAGAAGAATTAACAAATCTGTCTCGCAAGATGTACACCCAGAATGCTCTTGGAGGGGAGGATGGCAAGACTTCATTTCACGCACTTTGAACATGCTCTCAGGAGAGTCCAGTCCCTGGAGAAGGACATCATGCTCAGAAAAGTAGAGGGTCAACAAAGAAAAGGAAGATCCTCAAGGAGATGGGTGACATAGTGACAACAATGGGCTCAAACACCATCAATTTGTGAGAATGGTGCAGGATCAGGCAGTATTTCGTTCTGTTGTGCTTAAGGTTGCTATGAGTCAGAACCAACTCAATCACACCTATCATAACAAAACCGTAACAACAACAGCATTCATCAAGCTGCTTCTCAATCTTGGTGACCCCATTTGGGTCAGAGGAGAACTGTGCTCTGCAGTGTTTTCCATGCTTGTTTTAAGAAGCAGATAATCAGGCCTTTATTCCAAGGTCCCACTGGGTAGACTGGAATCACCAACCTCTGGACTCTACTCTAATGATGTTGCTTTGTTGCTTTAATGACACAAACTATTTAATAAAAGCTTTCAGAAAAACCTTCAGAGGTAGTATAGATACATAGAAATTAACTCTATGTATCACTGATTCTCCATGGGGAAAAACAACAACAGAGTCTCAATGTAGGAGACAGGTATGTGAAATATTTGTATTTATTAAAAGAAACTTACAGAGGTTGATATATACTGTTCCAGCTATTAGTGTTCAAAATTAAAAGGCAGTAACCTACAAGGTGGAGTCCCTGGGTGGTGCAAACAGTTAACATGCTTGGCTGTTAACCAACAGGTTGGAGGCCTGGGTCCACCCAGAAACACCCCAGAAGAAACTAGTCTGGTGATCTCCTTCCAGGAAATCAGTCACTGAAAGCCTTGTGGAGGGTGGTTCTCTGCCACACACAAGTGGGAATCGACCCAATGGCAGCTTATTAACCTCCAAGGAAGGAAGGGTTCCCACAAACCAGGGGTCAGGGCTAACCTTAGCCACTCCTGATCCATCTCTTTCCCAATTCCCTGCATCACAACTCTCTTGCAAGACTTAATGCAGCCCCTAGTCCTGTCCTAGCTGCTGAATCCTGCCTCATTTTCTTGCCCTCCTTGGTTCTCAGATTGAGGCTGCAGTGCTTAAGTGACACGAATGCATTCTTAACATTGGCTGTGGCCTAGTCTAGGTAAAGGAATGGCGGATGCAAAGAATACCTTCACATGCAGACGCTTCTGTGCTATCCTCTTCTTGGGTAGAAAGCAAGCAACTGATTGTCGGTTTCTGCTCCAAACCTGTCTGCTTTCCTTTCTCAGATGTTCCTCCAGAACGGAAACTCTGGGAGCGGGACACCGAAATCTCAAACTGCTTAATCACTTCCTCGTCACTGTCAGAAGATGTGGATGGCTCTTCGTCATCCCCAAAGCTGTCAACTGGAAACAAACAACAAGGCTGTATGAGTCTCCTGCATGGCCCAGGTGATCCAATACAGAGGCAGATACCCCAGGAGAATGAAAAAGAATATGGACATTAAGTCTGATCAAAGCAGGCCCCAAGTGGAGAGAAAGAATATAGAGCACTTTTAAACCAAAAACTAAGTCCAAAGGGCTGAAATGAGAAAAGAATACTCAGGAAAGTAATTGGCTAGAAATAGAAATATATGGCTAGCACCCAAGAGAAACTACTGGGAGACCCATAATCAGCATAACTTGCCCTCTTGTTGAGCCTGACGGCCTTATTCATTTGCTGAGTTGCTTACATGTGTTCGTAACTTGGAACAGGACAGCACATTTGCCTTACGTGCATTTCCAGTCCACGATGATGGGAAGTAAGCACTCTGCCTCATATGATTTATTAAAACACACAGAACCGGGCCGTACTTCAGAGCAAAGACATTTGCAACTGAGGTTTTCCAAGTGTCCCCGTTTTGGAAAAGAGACAACCATATTGTGCATACATGTTTCAGTACTGCTTAGGGGGCACTTGAGATTTTGTGAAGGGTAACGGAAAAATCTGGAAACGGATAGTGGGGATGACTGCACAACTTGATAAATGTAATTAAGGTCACTGAATTGTACATGCTGAAAAAACGTTGAAGTGCCAAATGTTTTGTTATATGTCCACTTAAAAACCACACAAAGCCACTGTGGTTGAGTCAATTCAGACTTATGGTGACCCCATGTGTGAGAGAGCAGAACCGCTCCACAGCACTTTCTTGGCTGCAATCTTTACGAAGATTTCCAGACCTTTCCTCCATGGCACTGCTGAGTGGGTTCAAATTGCCAACCTTTAATTTAGTTGAGCACATACTGTTTGTACCACCCAGGGACCTTATATTTACCACAATAATAATAATAACAAGCTAGTTTTTACTAGAAATGTATTATGCCTTTCTCTATGTCTGTAAACCAACCCAAATGTTCTTTAAATGATTTGTACCATTTCCCCATGCCCTCATCAGTACACTTGTCTTCTTTCAGTTTTTCCACCAGGACAAAATTATTCCTGCCTTCAAGGTCTTTGCCTTGATTGTTCCTTCTATCTGGAACCCTCCTCCCCTAGATCTTTGCACAGCTGGCTTTTTTCTCCTTATTGAGATCCTCACAAGGTCATTTCATCCTAAAGGGTGCTCTGAGCACCTTACCCTAAGTAGCTCTCTTTATAGTGCTGACAATCCTTATTCTTGGTTCTCCCAATAACTTCTATGAAAAGAAAAATAGTGCCAGTTTTGATAACCAGTGTGTCTCCATTATGAAAAACAATGCTTAATGAATAGTAAGAACTTGATAAATACTTGTTAATTCCTGAATGCCCAGTGGTCTCCCAAGGTTGAACATTCCCCACCCATACAAACTGTCTCCTGTGCCTTGGGTGCTCTTCCCCAGCCCCCTCCAGACTAGTCAATAATCTAATTCATCATTCATGTTTCAGCATAGGCATCACTTCTTCCAAAAAGCCCTTCCTTGGCCCCTTAAATCAGATTAAGAGCTCCTTCTATGAGCTGTAAAATAGCTGTCTATTCTTCCCCTATCATAAACCTCTCACTGTATGGCAGCATTGCCTATCTAATTCCCAGCTGTTTCACTTAATATGTATACAATGTGAAGCTAAGAGCACAGCCTAGAACATGGCAGACAACTCTATAAACATTTGGTGAACGTAAACAGGAAATTGGAAATGATGGGGAATTTTTTTTTTTAGATCATTTCTTCCTTCCATCCAAAAGTCACACAATAATTTCAGAGAAGAATATGCTTGTTGATTCACAGAAGAGTCCTGAAGATCATTTCTGAATCAGAAGCTAAGAAAAAATAAACAGCTGTATTTTAAGTGAGAGAAAAATACTTCAAACACCAGTCTGGTTAAAACATTTATTCTCTGACTTAGCTAAGGGTCAAAATTTCTGAGGTTCTTTGGAAGACCAGCGAATAATAGCAAACTCTTAATGAGAGTTTTTCATTTGCCAGGCACTGTCCTAAGTGTCAGGAGCTCTGGTGACATAGTACCTAAGGTATTTGACTGCTACACAGAAGGCTGGTGGTTCAAACCCACCAGTCACTCCTCAGAAGGAAGGTTTGGCAATCTACTTCCCATAGAGATCCCATCTCAGAAACCCAAGGAGGGGTCACTACTCGAAGGCAGTGAGTTTGGTTTGGTTTTCTGGTCCTCAGTGTCTTACAAATATTATCTCATTGAATCCACACAAAACCACTGTTATAGTTCCTGTTTTCCAAATAAGATAATCTGAAACAGAGGGCCATACACAGTTGACTGAAGATCATGCAGTTACCAAGGGGTAGAACAAAGACTGGAATCAGGCAGCCTGTCCCTAGAGCTCGTATTTCTAATCACCTGCTGGAGAACCAGAGAAACATAGTGGAACCAACTCTTACTCTGTATTCTCACATTAGCTAAATCCCTGTGGCCAAGTCTCTTACCCTCTCTGGCCCTGTCTCCTCATTTGTGAATCATCTCTAAGGTCTAGATCATTTTACCTCTAAAATGCTATGACTCTAAACTTCTGGCTAATTGCCATCAATATTTGACCCATTTCCCACTACTGACAAGAGCACATTTTTGTCAGCTCACTCAATTCTATTGGCTGTGTCCAACACCATGGTAGGGCCCAAAAATGTAACTCTTAGAAGAGATTAAGTTTCCCAGTAATACACCAATATGCTGAAAAAAGAATACCTGTCTAAGCCTCAGAGATGGCCCTGGTTTATAAGAGAGAACCACTGCAGTGAGCAACGCACTCATGCTTCAACCTGCTATGCCTGGCACTCTGATGTGGGATGGGACATCACATACGGGAAAGTCAGGCCGGAGCCCACTAGGAGCAAAGCTAAACCCCCTCCATCTTTAGACTACAACGACGGGTTCAAACAGCAATGACAGTGAGGATGGCGTGGGACCGGACAGTGTTGTTCTGTTCTACAGAGGGTCGCTATGAGTGGGAGCCTACCTGAAAACAACAAGCAACAAGGATCTCTCTGACTATCTCTGAGAGGCAGTCAGAGAGCTACATGAAGGGATAGGGAGATCGGATTAGACGTTTGTTGGAGCTCTTTCCAACTCTGAGATTCCTTTCTATTTGTTTTCTTAGGTCTGTTTTAACCACCTTCAGTAGTCACACTTCATCCATTTCTAACTGGGTGAGTTGAACCATGGTATTTCTACATCTACAAAACAAATCATCAGTTTACTTATTTACTGGTATGTGGTCTTTAACTCTTCGCTTTACTTTTCCAAGAGTTACTGCTCATCCACAGAGCACAGATTCTTTACGTAACGTAATATTTGTAAAAGTAATTGTAACGGTTTCCATTCACTAACCATTCTGGTGTCTTTGCATATATTATCCCATTTATTCACCACAACGATACCATGAAGTAGGGATTATTTTTCTATCCATAGTATACAGGTGGGAAACTGTATGGGAAACAGGTACAGAGAGGTTGAGTAAGCACTAGGCCCCAAAGCAAAGTAGTAAAGCTGGGAATTGGACCTAGAACCTATTCCTAAACCACTGTGCATATCATTCATATCATTACACCAGGTAACTAGAGCCTTACTTGGCTTGCTTTTCAGAGTGAGGTGGGAGGTGGCTCTGCCACTTCCACTCTGAAGTCTGCCAGGAGGCTGCTTGCTTTGTGATGAGTCAAAGCAAAGAAGGCTGGTGGGAAGGGCAGTCAGTCCCCGCGGTGTGAGTGCAGAGGCAGGCTGCACGGTAATGGGCCCATTGCTCCTCGAGGGGTAATAACTACAACAGCATATGCTATTCTAGGCCTCACTGCCCAAGGATCTCAGGGAATTCTACATATAAAAATGAAAACTGTCATTTCCTAAAAGCCACTGAGCAGCGATAGAAGCCAACAGTGTTGTCATTACCATAATAAAAGCCATCACTTACACAGCAGTTACTATGTGCCAAACACTGTTCTAAGAACTATTCATATGCTAACTTTTTACTCCTCAAAATAAACCAATTAAATAGGTACTAATATTATTCCAAGGCATGTGACTGCTAACAAGAAGGCTGGTGGTTCAAACCCACTAGCCACTCCTCAGAAGGAAGACTGAGCAATCTACTTCTGTAGAGATACCGCCTTGGAAACCCAAGGAGGGGTCGCTATGAGCAAGATCAACTCGACAGCAGTAAGTTTGGTTTGGTTTGGTTTGGTTATACCAAGGAGCCCTGATCATGCAATGTCAAGCACCTGCTGCTAATCTATAGGTTGGCAGTTCGCACCCACACAAGACACTCGAGGGAGAACACCTGGCTATCTGCTCCTGTAGAGATTATAGCTTAGAAAACCCTGTGAGGCAGTTCTACTGGGTCACAGCTTCTTACCTTGTAATGAGTACATGTCGACAATCAAATAGCCTATCTGATTTCTTTTAACATAAATCTTTGAAAATAAATTCTCACCTAAATTGTGGCATTTATTTCAAAAATAAGGGAGTGTATGCTGAAATACCATATAAATATCAGGTTCAAATCTCTGTCAAGCTAACTTCTCAGGAAATTGTATAGTGGGAATTTTTATTAAAAATTTCACTCCTTAACCCAATAAACTTGCTAACATGAAGGGAAAATAGTTGTATCGTTAACATGGATGTGGATGGATCCTCAAGTTGGAAGACTGTTTATTTCACATAATCCCAGAATGTAGAGAGATCTTAGATATCCAAACATCCACCAAAGAGAGGTCAAACTATTCCTCAATTTTTCTCATACAGCCTCCCAGATACCAAGTAGGTGCCTTTGCCAGCTTCCTGCTCTAATAAAGAATTCATGACTTTAACAGAAAGACAGAGCTGTCTGACAGTGGCCCATCAGTATCTACCCTACTGCAGTGGTAATGCCTAACACACATGACTGCTAACCAGAAGGCTGACGGTTCAAACCCACTAGCCACTCCTCAGAAGGAAGGTTGGGCAATCTGCTTCTGTAGTGATACTACCTCGGAAACCCAAGGAGGGGTTGCTATGAGTCAGGTCCGACTTCACGGCACATAACAACAACAACAACAACAACAACAATTTGTAATGATTTTTTTTTCTAGTTTAGCTAAGAATTGCAGAGAAAATATCGTCTTCCTCTTCCACATCTAAGGTACAGGAAGATGGGATGCAGTGAGACAGAAACTGCCTGTCGAGTGAACCAGCAGTCAAAGCTAGAGTGCAGAATTTGGAGTCAAGCTGCTTGAGTTAGGATCTCTGAGATTGTCTATTTGCTAGTCTGAGCCCTGTTGTTGTTGGTATGTGCCCTCGAGATGGACCCGACTCATAGTGACCCCTCCTTGGGTTTCCGAGGTGGTATCACTATGGAAGTAGATTGTCCAACCTTTCTTTCAAGGAGTGGCTGGTGGGGTTTGAACTGCCAGCCTTTTGGTTAGCAATCAAGTGCCTTAGGCACTAAGCTATCAGAGAAGTTCTTCTATCTCTTTGAACTTCAGTGTCCTCTTTTTGATATTGTTTTTGTGAGCTGCCACCAAGTTGACCCCCAACTGATGGTGACCCTATGTACAACAGAACAAAAAGATGCCTGGCCCTTCAGTGTCCCCATGATTGGTCGTGGATTGAACGTGATCCACAGGGTTTTCATTGGTTGATTGCCAGAAGTAGATCACCAGGACTTTCTTCCTAGTCTTAGTCTGGAAGCTCCACTAACATCTATTCTGCATCATAGCAATTGACAAGTGAGTGGTGGCTGCATGAGCGTATCAGCTGAGAATCAAACCCAAGCCTCCTGCACAGAAGGCAAAACTTCTACCACTAAACCACCAGTGTCTCATTCATTTTAATAGTACTTATGTCTCAACAGGGTTGAGGAACTAAATGATGTAATGCATGTAAATAAAGGCTCTTAGCACATGCCTGGTATATGAAATACTAAAAAAAAAAAAAAAAAGTTAACTATTATTATAATTATCCCCCATGATGGCAGTGCCATGTGTGGAAACAATTTTATGCAGCCTTCAATTTCCATTCAAGGGAAAGAATGTGCCTTTTCCTGTGAGGTGTGACTTTAAAACTCACCATCAGGGTTGTTGTCAAGGACAGGGGAAGCAATAAGGGCTGAGGGAGGAGGCTAAACTGATTCCGCAAGCTGGATTTGCCCACTTTACCTCCCAATCCCTTCTTCCAAACGTGGAGGTGGAACCCTCTGTAAGAATTGGCAACTTTGTCTGGAAGTGGGCAGTTTCCAACACCTGCTCATTTTGTTGCTTCTTTTAATGCAACAAAACTACCAACTGGTGAAGCAAGGAGAGGATTTCTTAAGCCTGTCTTCCGCTGCTTTACAGATGGAGAAAGAATTTAGAAATGATCAGTGCAGCTCCATGCTTATTAATGCCTTCCCACCCACATGGGAGCAATGAGGTGGAGACAAGTATTGCTCACATCTTATAGACAGAAAGTAGAGACAGGTGGGGGTGGATTGTACTCAGTGGTACAGCACCTGGGTGCTACTTACAGCTACAATTTCAGGAAATCCCTAAATTACTAGAGTTCTCAAATACCCATAGCAAAGGTTGGCCCATGGTGGCTGATGTGAAGATAAATAGGGACAAAAAACAAACTCACTGCCATCGAGTCGAATCTGACTCACAGGCACTCTTTCTTGGGTTTCCGAGGCAGTATCTCTACAGAAGTAGATTGCCCAGTCTTCCTTCCAAGGAGTGGCTGGTGGGTTTGAACCACTAGCCTTCTGGTTAGCAGTCAAATACCTTAGGCACTATGCCACCAGAACTCCCAAATAAGGTCAAGGAGTTAGTTACAGTAAAAAAATAAAAAAATAAAAAATAAAAAAGCAGAGGGAAGTCAAAGGCAACAACTAACTGTCCATATCAGATCCTAGCAAAAATGGACACATTCTAGAAGTACAATCTAGCCATTCTTAGATTCAAGCAGGTTTGGGAGAGATTTTCAGGAATCACCCGGCTTTGGG
Organism: Orycteropus afer afer; assembly: GCF_000298275.1. Lineage (NCBI taxonomy): Eukaryota > Metazoa > Chordata > Mammalia > Tubulidentata > Orycteropodidae > Orycteropus > Orycteropus afer. The sequence goes on along the minus strand of NW_006921824.1, from coordinate 3,062,511 downwards.
CTTTCTCAGCCTATGCTCTGTGATGGAGTTCTAGGGTTCCCCAGAGAAGCTTCGATGCCTCCACAGAAGTGGAGGTGTGGGTGGACATACTAACAGGTTGGGCTCTATACCCTCTCCAATCAGGGCTGTTTTGCTTTGATATGTTTTATATTTTCATAAGACTGTGTTGGGGGAAAATGAAGTCCTAAAAATTTAAAAAATTTTAAAAAACTGATAGAATCCAACTGCCTCATTTTATAGTGTAGAAGAAATATGTCTGAGACTATTTAAGGGATTTAACAAAAAACAGCCTGGAGATCTACTTCCAAAAATCATCCAGCGAGAACCCTGTGGCTCATACCCGAGCATGAGGACAGTGCAGAACCAGCAGCATTTCATTCTCTTATGCGTGGAGTTGCGTGTGCTGGGGGCCAACTCAATGGCAGCTAACAAGAACAATAACAGATAATAAAATAGCTAGCTAGGGGGAGGGGAAAGATTAGTAATCAATTCTCCTGTGCTTACTTGTTCTCTCATCCTAAACCTTGTATGACATGTTTTTACAACTCTATTTGGTATATGAACAAAGACATGGTGTTTGTAATAGTTAAATGAGTGAGTTAAAAAGAAAACTCTAATCTATTTCACATGACAGCTGCAAGGCACTGAGGACTTTCCCTTATTGACTCAACTATTCTCTGTCTTGAACCAACTCTGTATTGTTGAGTAGGCTCAAATCCACAAGCCAATGAGGTCTTGAATATGCCTAGCTCTGGTGACACAGTGTGTGAGACATTTGGCTGCTAACCAGAAGGTCTGCCATTCAAATCCATGACTGCTCTGCAGGAGGAAGATGATGCAATCTACTTCCATAAAGATTTGCAGCCTCAGAAACTCAACAGGGGTCACTATGAGTCAGAATCAACTGGATGGGAGTGGGTTTTTGGTTTACTATGAACCAAAAAAGAAGTCTGAGAGCCAGATTACTCACCATATGGAAACATCTCTCCAATCCCCACTGTATCTATCTAGAAAGCTCTTCTGACCTTCCAATTTATATTCTGAGTTTCTAGGTAAATCTAGGAGCTCTGGTGGCATAGTGCCTAAGGCATCTGACTGCTAATCAGAAGGCTGCTGGTTCAAACCCACCAGCTACTCCTTGGAAGGAAAACTGGGCAATCTACTTCCATAGTGATACCACCTCAGAAACCCAAGGACGAGTCTCTACGAGTCAGAAACAACTCGATGGCAAGGAGTTGGTTGGCTTTTGGTTAGGTAAGTCTAGAAACTCTGCCCTGCTCAGCTCGTACAGATCTCTCTGTGTTTCTAGTTATGGACCTATTCCCAGCACCAACTGCCACTAACTAAAGCCAAACCTAACTAACTGCCACAACCTAAACCCTCCTTCTGCCATATCCACTCATCATATGCATGCCTAGTTCAGCACCAAGTTTTCCTTGTGTCTCTGGACAGGAATTTGGACTGCTACTAATTTCTCTTAGGGATTAACCCCATATTCAGGGTTCCTCTAGTCTAGCTGATGCCTCTTTGAAGCTTATCTCCCTACCCCCTACCAGGCCAAACTCATCCAGAAGAAAACAGAAGAGTCTTCAAAAAAAAAAAAAGTATAGAGGGGTAAGGTGATGAGTTGCGACTATTGTTGTTGTTGTTAATGTGTCATGGAGTCGGCCCTGACTCATAGCAACCCTCCTTGGGTTTCTGAGGTGGTATCACTATGGAAGTAGATTGCCCAACCTTCCTTCCAAGGAGTAGCTGGTGGGTGGGAATCATAAAAAAATTTAACTATAAGTAGTATTCTGAATGAGGTCTGGTAGCATAGTGCCTAAGGCACTTGACTGCTAACCAGAAGGCTGGCAGTTCAAACCCACCAGCCACTCCTTGGAAGGAAGGTTGGGGAATCTACTTCCGTAGTGACACTGCCTCGGAAACCCAAGGAGGGGTCACTATGAGTCGGGTGCGACTCAAGGGCACATAACAACAACAACAAGTATTCTGAATGGACCACTGTGCCCTCATTTCTTTGCAACAAAGTTCAACTCAACTGCATAAGAGCAAGTGACAAGTGTCAACCTCTCTGACTCTCTGAAGCTCTGCTAATTTGAACAGCTTCTAAAAGAGAATTTCTTGATACGACCCAACTGTTGTGTTATTTTCCTATGGTAGCATTTACACACAAATTAATGACCAACAGTGTAATTTACTCTGCTAAGTGCCAAAGTGACCTGATAATTAAATTTCTGCACATTCAGAGAAAACACAAAACCAGAATAGATACTCTTGCTTTCATTTCCCCAGCCCCCAATATTTCTCTATCACTGCAATGAATCCTCACAAGCAAATGTGAGTCAACATTTTAATTTACAAATGCTCTGATTAGGAAGAGGAAAAAAAATATATATATATCCATTGCTATGGATACTAAAATAAAGAGCCCAGGATGTGTAACTGAGGCTGAGAAAGACAGTGAACAAGCTTGTGATTTGCAGGTGCTGTGAGTTTCTGAATTTCTAGCTGCTTCAGGTCCTTCACTCAACTCCCCACTCCATGCTACAAATCATCCCCAGGGCAATTTCCAAAGCTATTGTTTTATCTTGCGGTAGAATCGAGCTATAGAGGGAACTTCCATAAGGCAGTTTCCAAGTCTCCTCAGCACTGAATCTACAGTAAATGTATCCAAATTTATCATAACAGTGGAAAAGAAATAGACTAGAAATACATCTTAGCTAAGAGCCAGCTTTTTTAGAAGAAAATTAAAATCATATTCCAAAACTGTCACACAATCCAAACCCCAAACCAAACTCACTGCCCTATTAGGTTTCTAAGGCTGTAAATCTTTATGGGAGCAGGCTGCCACATCTTCCTGCCACAGAACAGCCGGTGGGTTTGAACCACCAACCTTTAGGTTGGCAGCCTAGCACTTTAACCACTGTGCCACCAGGACTCCCTGTCACACAATCAGGACACATCAGATATTCAGTGACTGTGTGCATGTACTAGGGGAGCAGCCTCCCAATGATACCTGTGATAGAATCAGACAGTGAATAACTTTTCTCCATTTACAAAAAAACTAATAGGGAAAATTTTCTAAATTTTTAGTTTTTCCAGTAAGATTCCTTTGGGTGCCTGTTATTACACATCTACTGTCAAGCACATGAAGGTAGTAAATGAAAATATTATTACCCTATAGGACAGAGTACAACTGCCCCTATAGGGGTTCCAAGGCTATAAATCTTTATAGAAGCATATTTCACATCTTTCTTCTGTAGAACGGCTGGTAGGTTCGAACCGCCAGCTCTCTGGTTAGCAGCTTAGCGCTAAACACTGTGCTACCAGGGCTCCCTGAATATTAACAACAAGACTTGGAAATAACTAATCATGCCTCTTTCCTCAGCTTCTTGTCATGGATATGCATACTCATAACTGTAACTGCTGTATGGCTTCCAAAACTGAGTCATATTTTCCACTGGTACAATGGTTTCTGGTTTATGATGAAAATAAATATATTAATATTTCATGAGGTCTTATAAAGAGCACCTTGGTTTCCAGGTATTCAACCACCTGAGCAAACCTGGACACTGCTGAATTAGAAATGTTGCCCTGGGTATAATACTGCCACTTTTTCCATCCATAATCTTAACTGTCATGCAAAGTTGACTTCTATTACCTTTTTAATTACATTTTCCAAAAGGGCTTATGTGGTTGTGGTTCCCCTAATATCCTCAAAGAATTTTCAGGATTAGTTCAGTTTTTCTCTAGGCTTCCCTTTAGTGTACAATATACTATTGTGAAATAAAGCAAATGTTTCAATAATGAACAAACAAATGAATGTGAAAAGTACTGCAATACCACATAAAAGCTAAATGATACAGTGGGAAGAATATCAGCAAAGAAGGAAGTCAGACCTAGGTTTGAAACCCAGCTCTGACACTTACCAACTATGTGATCTTGGAAAAGTACAACTACTCTAAATCTCAGTTTATTCATCTATAAAAATTAGTCCAACTTTTAGATCCAGATATAAGGAAACCTGAGACTGTATAGGGGAGCTCTGGTGGTGTAGTGCCTAAGACATTTGACTATTAACCAGAAGGCTGGCAGTTCAAACCCACCAGCCACTCCTCAGAAGGAAGGTTGGGCAATCTAATTCCATAGTGATACCACCTCAGAAACCCAAGGTGGGGTCGCTGTGAGTCAGATCCAACTAGATGGCAGTGAGTTAGTGAGTGAGACCATATAGAACCCTTCCTGCTACAAAATCACAGAAATGAATAAAACACTCTTAAAATATTCTTTAGTAAAAAGCCAAGTTAGAAAGATACATGGTGTTAGTCCAGATGGTTATCCAACTTGTTTATAGGTCTCACAGGCTTGAGAACTCAGAATTTTAATTACCCTGGATAATTACCTGTGAAAAGGTAACTATTCAAATCCCAGCTGTGGGGGACACTGGTAGTACAGTGGTAGAATGCTTGCCTTCCACGTAGGAGACCCAGGTTCAACTCCTGGCTAATGCACCTCCCCACCCTACCCCTCTGTCAGTGGAGGCTTTCATATTGCTATGATGTGGAACAGGCTTCATTGGAGCTTCTAGACTAAGACAGACTAGGAGAAAAGGCCCAGAGGTCTATTTCCAATCATCAGCCAATGGATCACAATGGTCCAATCCACAACTGATCACATGGATGGCTCAGGACCAAGCAGCATTTCATTCATGGTGCTGTGGTTGCCAGGAACTGGGGACCAACTCAAAAGCAACTAACAAAAACAACAAAATGCCATTGAACAGGCTAGACCTAGATGAAGGGCAAAGAGGTTTGTTATCTCTTGGGGATGTGAATGGGAAAATAATAATTATCCTGTCAGAAATGAAAACCTTAAGATTTTACCTCTCACAAAGACATAATACCAGCACAGTGCAGGAATTTGAAGACAAGATATTAATTGTTAAAAAAATGGTCAAGGTCTTAGGAAACCTGGGCGATCCAACAAAAGCATATGCAAAATTAACCTACAGAAACAGTTCTACAAAGGTGCATGGTTATTATCCCCTCTCCAAGCAAGAAATTACCTCTGCTGAAGATGAGCTTACCTCCCAAACACACAAAATATAATACACGAGAGGGATTAAACTAACACTAATGAGGGATGGAAAACAATTTAAAAAAAAAAAAAAAGGTTATTTCAAGCATATGTGGAAGATTTAGAAAACTTAGCCACGTATCAAGTCAAGAGGAAGCCTCAGAAGTATAATTAAGACCACATTCTAAGATCCTGGATAGAGTGGGAGAATGTAGAACAAAACTCAATATCATTTAAAAGAAAAAAAGAACAGGTTTGCTGGTCTGATAGAGTCTGGTGAGACCCCTGAGACTGTGGCTCCTAGTTACTCTTCAGGTATGGAATTGAACTCACTCCTGTGGCTTCCAGCCAAACAATAGACAGACATATGGGGTGAACATTTGCATCAGGTAGATACACTCCCTGGAGTGATCAATCATGGGAGAACAGAAAGACAGGGTTTGCACAGGGAGACAGCTCGGGGAGCAGGAGTGCATGTGAGGGAAGGACACAGGGAAGAGGTAACTACAGGGAGGAAGTCGGAAGAGAGCTGTTACATTGTGGGGAATTGCAGTCAATGTCATGAGACAAAATGTGTATCAAAAATGAATTTATTCTGTAAACTTTCACCCAAATCACAATAAAAATTTTTTAAGTTTTTTTTTTTTTTAAAAAAGACCACATTTTAATTGCAAGGCAGTTAGAAATAAATAACAGAGGGCCTTTTAAAAATTATAAAAATAATTTTGAAAACTAGAAACCATATTTCTAAATAATTGATGGGTCAAAGAAGAAATCCTAATTGAAATGATAAAATATTTATAGCTGAAAAATAATGAACACATGCGTATCATTCACTTGTGGAATACAGTTAAAGTGACACTTAAAGGGAAATTTATGGATTAATTAAATGTATATGTTAGAAAGCAAAACTGATTGAAAAATTAATATAATAAATGGTCAATTCAAAGTGTTATAAACCAAAAGTTTAAAAAAACAAATCAAAACATAAGGAAGAAATATTAAAGATAAAATCAGAATACAAGTATTAATAGAAACAAAACATAAAACAGTAAAGAAAGTAATAAAAACTGCTTCTTTTAAAGATAAGCCTCTGATGAGATTGAGTTAGACAAAGAATATAACTGCAGGTAAAAGGGGCATTTGAAAATCATAACAGAATAAAAACTAAGGTTAAATAATTTTTGAAAATACAAAACATACAGACCAATAACCATGAAAGAAATAAAATTTAGTGGAAAAAAAATGAAAATCAGAGACACATCATATCAACATAGTTTTATATGATTTTTTCCTGTCTTCAAAGAGCAGGTAACTGCTCTTTCACAGGAGTTGTTATGGAAGGAAAAACTTCCCAAATCATTTTATGAGAATGGAATAAATTTTAGAAAGGTAATTTACATAATGGATCAATCTCACTTATAATCCTAGAGCAATATCCTATGCTAAATAAATGTGAAGAGAATTTTTTCATGTATAAAAACAAAGACACCAAGAATAAGAGTTTATAGCAGAAATGCAATGAAGTTTGAATATCAGGGAAAGCATTTAAATTTAATTAACCATCTTAACAGATTAAATATGAAAAACATAATCATCTCAATAGAGGTAGAAAATCATCAAATAAATTTCAATACCCATCCATGATAAAAACTAATAGCAAGCTAGGAATAGAAGGAAACTTTCTCAGCCAGAAAACAGAAATCTCCTAAGTATCATTCTTGATGGTAAAACTTGAGCATTTCTTAGAGATAATCCATGACAAGAATACTTGTTCCCATCACTTCCTTCTGACATTGTAGTAAAGGAGCTAAGATGGTTATAAGACAAGGAAAAGAAATGAAATACATGAAGTGGGGAGCAAGAAATGAAATTGTTATTATTCACAAAAGATAGAACATTTTATATTTAAAAAAAAAAAAAAATGTTGAACAGAAGACACAGCCAAACTTTTAAAACTAGAATTTTAAAAGTGTTTACCCTGAGACCAGAAGAACTAGATGGTGCCTGGCTACCACACTGTCAACCACTAGGAAAGGTATCAAAATAAGAAATCTGGATAATGTGGGAGAAAAATGTGAAACAAAACAGAAAATCATAAGACCAGTCTTGCTGGTCTGAAAGATACTGGTGAAATCCTCAAGACTATAGCCCCAGTCACTCTTCAGGCCTGGAATTAAATTCACTTCCATGGCTTCTGGCTAAACAATAGACAGGCATAAAAGTGAATATTTATACCAGGTAGGTACACTCCTTAGAGCAATCAACCATGGGAGACCAGAGGGCAGCATCTGCACAAAGAGGTAGCTCAGAGGGCAGGAATGCACAGGAAAGGACACAGGAAAAGGGTAACCATAGGGAGGAAGTGGGAAGAGAGCTGTTACATTATGGAGATTGCCATCAATATCATGAAACAAAATATGTATGAACTGTTCTATGGAAAAGGAATTTGCTCTGTAAACTTTCATCCAAATCAAAATAAAAAATAACTATTAAAGTTCATCAAAGGGACTTCTGTTCCTCATCAAGATGGAATAAGAAGTACCGTGTTTACCTTCAGGAGCTCTGGTAGCGTAGTGCCTGAGGCACTTGACTGCTAACCAGAAGGCTAGCAGTTCAAACCCACCAGCCACTCTTTGGAAGGAAAGTTAGGCAATCTACTTCTGTAGTGATACCACCTCAGAAACCCAAGGAGGGGTTGCTATGAGTTGGGTCTGACTTGACAGCACATAACAACAACAACAACATGTTTACCATCAGCATGAAACAACTAAAAACCTAGACATAAACAATGGTTCTCAAGACATTGGATGTTAGGTGGGAAGAGATGGAGCTGGGAGGCCAGGGAGGCCAAGGCTGCTAGAGATCACAGGACAAAGTATTGAAGAACAGAGCTATAAAGAGAGAGAACTCCAGATATCTGCAGTATTAGAATATTTCGCTGAATACCGATAAGCACATGCATATGAAGAACCTACCTAAGACCATAAAATGAAACACTCAAAATGATTAGAAGAAACAGTACCTGGAGCTTACAGTACCTGGAGCTTACTCTGGCTAGTTGGAATAGGCTCTAATAGTGCCTATTTCAACTAGCCAGAGTAGAAAATTAATAAGGAATAAGTAAACTACTTAGAAGAGTTTTGTCTCAGTAATAAGAAATAATCCTACCACCACCAGTTGCAGTCCAGTCAATTCCAATTCATGGCAGTGCCATGTGTCTCAGAGTAGAACTGAACTCTACAGGGTTTTCAATGGCTGATTTTTTAAAAGTAGATTGCCAGGCCTATTTTCTACTTTTGTTCTGCCTAACAGAAGCAAGACTTGAAAGAATCAAACTGTCTCCAAGTAAATGAATCACATCCCAGAATAAAGCTCAAGAATACTTACAGATTACAGAAATACAGTCCTGGTATGGCACACTACAAGAAAAATTCACAATGTGCGGTATCTAATCCAAACTTTTCAGGTGTGCAAAAAACAGCAACATATCAACAATAATAGGGAATAAAGTCAATCAGTTGATTGAGACAGAGCCAGAAATTACATGGATAAAATTAGTTGGCAAACCCAAAAACCAAACTCACTGTCATCGAGTCAGATCTGACTCAGAGTGACCCCTCTTTAGGTTTCCAAGGTAGTATCACTATGATGTAGATTGCCCAACCTTCCTTCCAAGGAGTGGCTGGTGGGTTTGAACTGCCAGCCTTCTGGTTAGCAGTCAAATGCCTTAGGCACTACGCCACCAGAGCTCCTAATTAGTAGGCAAGGGTATTAAAACAATATGGCTGTATTCCATATATTACAGAAGATAGAAGAAATATTTAGCATGATAAGAGATATGAAAGATCCAATTAAACTTAAAGAGACAAAAACTACAATATCTGAAATAAAAAATACACTGATTGGGATGAATGACAGACTAGGCAATGCAGATGAAAACACTAGTGAATTTGAAAATATAACAGCAGGTGCTATCCAAAATTAAAAAAAGAAAATAATCACACACACACACACACACACACAAATAACATGGAGACTTTGAAGGAGGGAGAGGGGCAAAAAAAAAATTTGAAGAAATAATGGCCCAAATATTTCCAAATTTGATGAAAATTATAAATTTATCAGTCCAAGGAGCTCAATACATCCCAATCATGTAGTGATAACTACACCAAAACACATCATAATCAAATTGCTTAATTCAAAATTAAATTTGAATAATAATATTTACTGGTCTTCCTTGTAGGCATATAGGTATTTTCTATCACTGACAGCATTGAACTTCAAGATAGATCTTGAAATGTTCTTTTTGATGATGAATGAGAAACCTTTCCTTTTCAATTTGCCATTCCTGGCATAGTAGACCATATGATTGTCCAATTAAATGTGGACAATGCTGGTCCATTTTAACTCACTAATGCCTAGGATTAATCTTTATGTGTTCCATTTCGTTTTTTACAACTTTCGATTTTCCTATCTTCATGCATCATACATTCCATGTTCCAACTATTAATAGATACTTCCAGCTATTTCTTCTTATTTTGAGTTGTGGCACATCAGCAAATAAAGATCCCAAAAACTTTATTCCATCTACATCATAAGGTCAACTCTACTTTGAGAAAGCAGCTCTCCCCCAGTCACATTTTGAGTACCTTCCAACCTGAAGGGCTCATTTCTGGCACAAGTTAAAAATAGTCAGAGAAAAAAAAGTTACTTGTTGTGCAGAGAAACATAAATAAGGATGACAGTCACTTCTCATTGTGAAATCTCCCAATGAAGTATTTTTTTTTTAAGTACTAAGAAGAAAAAAAAAAAAAAAAAAACTGTCAGCCTAGAAATCTATACCCAGAGAAAATACCTTTCAAAAACAAAAGCAAAATAAAGACTTTTTCAGACATGCAAAAATAGAGAGAATTCCTTCCGGTAAGATGGCAGAACAGGCAGACAAGCGACACAGACCCTCTTCAACGAAGAAAATAGAAACCAATTGACAGAGATACAGAAGATAATCCTGGAGCCCTGAGCTTTGAAAGGAACTATTCAGAAGTGGATCAGGCACCAACTAGTGGAAAAACCTGAATGAAAACAGTCAGTACAGAGACGGTCGGAGCTACAGACTGTCAGCTACTCTGATGGGACCAAATGCCTGAATATTTCCAAGTGGTGTCGAGACCTGAGAATTCATCTAAAGATCAGCCTTGGTTGCCAAGGGCTACAGGGATGACTGCACTGGTGGCCTATGACTAGGAAGGGAAACAGCAAGCAGGGAGACAACCTGAGCTGTGGACTTTCAGCTGTCCGAAGAGCACAGCCATTTTGATTGTTTACACGTGGTAGCCATTTTGGATATTTAAAGTGACCGAGGGTGCGACCATTTTGAATGTTCACAAGCAGCAGCCATTTTGGATATTTAAAGTGACAGCATTCTCATTCAGATTCCAGGGAGCTAAGAATAGGATCCACTTGCCAAGGATGGCAGGGACTTATGGGAGGCTGACAATGGGAAAGGAGACATGTGGTGAGTGTATAAGTTCTCAAAACAAAACAAAGAAAATAAAAATCATGGGCAAGACACTCCAACACAATCACCAATTAAATATAAACACAAAAATGTCACAATGCCTTGGAGACAACAGAGCATCACAGTCCACACAAAGAAGCAAGATAAAACAGGAGAAACAAGGGACCAGGATACAGACCCAAAATACATCCCTGAGGAAGAAGCAGCATAGGAACTCCCTGAGAAGGAATTCAAAAGAATTATATTTAGGTGCCTTCAATGGAATGAGAGACAGATCAAGGAAAACACTGACAAAATTGAGGAAAACACAGACAAAACCATAAAACAATTTTGAAAAACAATACAAGAACAAAATGACAAAATAAATGAAATATTAGAAATGATACAAAATCTACAGCTAGAAATCCAGAAGATTAATACTAAATTTTCAGAAATAGATAACACATTGAATGGGCAAAGGAGTGGAACTAAATCAATGGAAGACACAATTAGTGAGATTGAAGGCAAATACCTCAATACTTCTTTGGAAAGGGATCAATCAGAAAAAAGATTTAAAAAAAAAAAGAAGAAGAAAGCCTAAGGTTCATGTGGGATACCATCAAAAGGAATAACTTACGTGTAATCAGAATTCCAGAACAGGAAGAGACAAATAAGACCACAGAAAAAAATTGTCGAAGATTTGTTGGAAGAGAAGTTTCCTGGTTTGATGAAAGATGAGAATATATCTATTCAGGAAGTCCAACGAACCCCAAATAGGATAGAATCCAAAAGAAAATCACCAAGACATACCATCATCAAACCTACCAAACCAAAGACAAAGAAAGAATCCTAAAAGCAGCATGGGAAAGACAAAAAGTTACCTACAAGAGGCAACCAATAAGACTAAGCTCAGATTTCTTGGCAGAAACCATGCAGGCCACAAGACGATGGGATGTATATATACAATCCTGAAAGAGAAAATTTTCCAACCAAGAGGTATATACCCAGCAAAACTGTTCCTCAAATATGATGGTGAAATTAGGACATTTCCAGATAAGCAGAAATTAAGGGAAGTTGTTAAAACTAGGCCAAGCTTACAAGAGATGCTAAAGGGAGTCCTTTGGACAGAGAGCCACCAGCAGCACACAACAACTGACCATTAACATACATGATGACATAACCCAGAAACAAACCCAGATATGGAAGCGTTCAAAGTAAATAAGCCTACAAGATTTTAAACAGGGAACCAGAGACATCAATTCACAAATGAGGATAACTGCAAACCAAAAACAGGGAATTGTGTCATTACAGAACTTCTAAATGGTAGGGAAGTCAAGACGACTGCAAGATAGAATGGACTGTCCTAAACTTGGGAAGAAAATTATAAATCACAGGGTAACCTCAAAGAAAAATGATTAAACCTTCACATCAAAATAAAAAAGAGGTCCAGCACAAATATTTAGCAAACACTAAAACAACAGCAATGAAGGAAATGATAACACTTCATAAACAAAATGAGCTCAGCAAAGAAAATTATATGGAACAAAGAAATCAGGAATATCATGAAAAGGCACATAACCAAATGACAGCAACAAATTCATACTTGTCAATAACTACATATCTGACAAGGGACTTATCTCTAAAATTAGAAAACTATAATGAGGTGTTAACCTCAACAACAAAAATATTAATGATCCAATTAAAAAAATGGGCAGAAGACATGAATAGACACTTCACCAAAGAGGATATTCAGGCAGCCAGCAAATATATGAAGAAATGCTCACGATCATTAGCCATCAGAGAGATGCAAATCAAAACAACAAGATACCATCTCACCCCAGCCCTTCTGGCAAAGTTCATCAAGTTCAACAAGAAAATAACAAATGCTGGCCAGGATATGGAGAGCTTGGGTCTCCCATACACTGCTGGTGAGACTGTAAAATGATATAACCACTGTGGAGAACAGTATGGCAATTCCTTTAAAATCTGGAATTAGAAATACCATTTGATCCAACAATCCCATTACTAGGTGTATATCCTAAAGAACTCAGAGTCAGGACAAGAACAGATATATGCATACTCATGTTCACTGAAGCACTATTTACAATAGCAAAAAGATGGAAACAACCTAGGTGTCCATCAACAGAAGAATGGATAACCAAAGTATGATACATACACAAAATGGAATACTATGCAACACTAAATAATGCAAAATCTGCAAAACACTGCATAACATGGATGAACTTGGAGGACGTTGTTGTTGTTAAGTGCCGTCGAGTCGTTTCCGACTCATAGGGACCCCATGCACGGCAGAACGAAACACTGCCCGATCCTGCGCCAGCCCCACAATCCCTGCTATACTTGAGCCCATCAT
>NW_006921824.1:3036594-3045889 GCF_000298275.1 Orycteropus afer afer | reverse complement strand
ACTCTGTGCTACGCCCGTGCTTACCTTGCTCCCGGAGACCTGGTCCCTCTCGGGAGGGTAACAAGGGAAAGTGTTCAGTGCAGATCAGTGAGTAAGCACCAGCCCGCCCATGCTTACCTTGCTCCTGGAGACCCAGTCCCTCTCAGGATGGTAACAAGGGAGCTGTCTGATCACTAGGACATTATGCTGAGTGAAATAAGTGAATCACAGAAGGACAAATATAGAATGAGTTCATTATTGTGAAAAGTCAAGGAAAGGTTTATATATGGAAGGAAACTTTCTTTGCTGGTTATCAGGGATGGGATGGGAGGGGACAGAACACTGAAAAAAAAAATGCATTGACCCATGGAAGAAAAAAAATAGAATTCATCACTAGCAAACCAGCAAAATAAGAAATGCTAAAGGAAGTCCTTCAAGTAGAAGAAAAATGATATCCAGATATGAATCTGGATCTACACAAAGAAATGAAGAGCACTCACCGCCATTAAGGCAATTCCAACTCATAGCAACTCCCATTGGGTTTCTGAGACTATAAATCTTTACATAAGCAGATAAATACATAAAGATCTAGGTTATTTAAATCTCTTTCAAAAATATTCCAAGTTATATGCACACGATGTAGTAGACAAATAACAGTTTTGGTCTTCTAATACCTTGCCTTCTCTTTCGGTAATGACCTCTTGATTTTCTTTTAGCAACTTACTTCTATCCAACTCCTAATCCATAAGAGTTAGATGGGCCTGACCCATATTCCTTTATTTTAGGGTAGGCAAATGACTTATGTCTGGCCAATGATAGCCAACCTCAGGGCTTTGCTGGAAATATTGGGAAAAAACTACCCACACCTTCAAGTGAAGTTAAGCTAGAAGATGTAAGCCTGCATCTGCCACCACCTGGAGGAAAGCTTGCCTGAGGAGACACCAACACAGAGAAAGGCAGAGCCAAGAGTTATGGATTCCTGATACCAATAGCCTTTGTAAACCGAAGTAAATCATTCCTTTATTCAATACAACCCACTGGAATGTTCACTTATGTGAGCCAATAAACTCATGTATGTAAGTGTGTGTGTGTGTATGTAAAGCTCCTTGGCATTGGATTTCTGTCACTTGTACCCAGAAGAATTCTCATAATATATCAGTGTAAAGAGTATTATAGGGAAGAGTTAAGGGCTCTCCACTCTAGATATGCCTCCATCAATACAGAATTATGTAATTTTGGCCAAGGAACTTCACTTTTTTCCCTCTTCAAATTCCTACAATAAAAGCTGTCTGCACAATCCATTGAGCAAATAAGCATGCACTGCTTTGTGATATGTCATCTATCTCGACTAGCTATTTACATTGTCACCATTTTATTAACTTATGTCTTGTTTACCAAACCATAAAATATGTGCCTGTATGCTCACACACAGTTGATGCCACATTCTTACCCAACACACACACCACACACCTAATACAAGCAAACTGACCTTTTAGAGCCTTCCCAGCTTAAAACTTTTATTATTCTTTGAGAATACTGTGACCCTAAATATCATGACCATTCTCTGACTCCACAGCATTTTAGTCATTATTAACCAAGCTACTCCATGCCCTCTCCCTTGACCACCACCATGAGTTCCAGGAAGCAGATCTCTCTATGCCTTTACATCCCCAGCACGGAGCACAGTACCCTCAACACTGTCAGCATATTGAAGGCACTGGTTGAACGAAGCACCTTGATCCAAATTTCCCTTTAATAACACCCAGAAACACTTTCTTTCACTGCAAAAGACCAGCAATGAAAAAGAAAGGATTTGGAGTCCAAAAACTTAAGTTAATAGTCCTGGTTCTGCTATTTACTAGCCATCTGACTTGGCATTTGTTACTTAATTTCTCTGAGCTTCCATCTCTTCACATATGAAGGCTTATAAGGTTGTCGTGAATAACAAAGCCAGTAATTTGTAGGCAAAGGACTCTGAGCAACATTTACTAAGCGCTATGACATGCTAGTTATATTACATATAAAAACCAAACCCACTGCTGTGGAGTTGATTCCAACTTGTAGCAACCCTATGGGACAAAGCAGAACTGCCCCATAGGGTTTCCAAGGCTACGATTTTTACGAAGGAAATGATCACGTCTTTTTCCTGCAGAGTAGCAGGTGGGTTTGGACCACCAACCTTTCAGTTGGTAGCTGAGCACTTAACCACTGTGCCACCAGACTTCCTTATATTATACAAAATATCCCATTTAAAATGTACAATATCCTCTGTGGTAGCTATTATATTCTCACTAGACAGATGAAATCACTGAAGCCCAGAGCACTTATGTAATAGTATGTAGGCTGTGTCTGCCCTAAATCCATCTTCCTTCCTCCACACTATTCTACCTTAGTAAACACAAAGCACTGCACAAATGCTAGGTGTTCTATTGCCCAGTTGTCAGGGGACTACAAAAGTCAGACAGTGGGCCTGGCCTCAACACCACAATGCCAAAAAATAAATGGGAATCAATGTGGGACCCAAAGAGTCTTCGTTTAAACATAGTAGCTAGGATTGACAAAATTGGGAGCAAGTGCTAAAACAATGCCCCCTCCTTCAGGGAAAGAAGAGAATGCTAAGTGATTATGACACTCTCTCCTCATGAGCTTGAGTTTGGCCTCAGAATTCTTATACTGCACTCCAAACTGCATAATCCACAGGTCAGAAGGTGCTATGTGAGCTGAAGCTACTGGCCATACTTGGGCCCTTTAAAAATGCTGCCTACCCTATTAAGGAGCCCTGGTGGCACAACGATTAAGTGCTCAGCTGTTAACGGAAAAAGTCAGATGTTTGAACTGGTTCCACCAGCTGTTCTGTGGAAGAAAATACCTGGCAATCTGCTCCTATAAAGATTCAAAGAAAATCAATCCAAACTCACTGCCAATGAGTCTATTCCAACTCACTCTGACCCCATCCAACTCTATAATGTTTACGAAAGCAGATTGCCACACCTTTCTCCTGTAAGGCATCTGGTAGGTTCCAACCATTGACGTTTTGTTAATCAGCCAAGCTCTTAACCACTATACTACCAGGGTTCCTTCCATAAAGATTACAGCCTAGGAAAACTTATGGTTCTACTCTGTCCTATAGGGTTGCTATGAGTTGGAATTAACTCCACAGTGCATACCACCACCATCCCTATTTAAGGAACCCTGTGGTACAACAGTTAAGCACTCAGCTGCTAACCAAAAAAGTCAGCAGTTCAAACCCACCAACAGCACCACAGGAGAAAATACATGGTGATCTGCTCCCATTAAAGATTACTGCCTAGAAAATCCCACAGGGCATTTCTACAAGTCGAATACAGCACCCAACACCACCACCATCCTGTCTGGAGACTACAGCATGGATCTATAGCCAAACTCAGAAGCAGGATAGGGAAAGCAAAGAGAATGAAGGGAAATTCATGTATTTACAAGCCTATCAGTAAAAGGCTTAGAAATACATGAATTTCCCTTCAATTTCTCTTCATTCTCTTTGCTTTCCCTAGTGTAGTGCCTAAGGCACTTGGCCACTAACCAGAAGGCTGGCGGTTCAAACCCACCAGCTACTCCTCACAAGGAAGGTTGGGCAATCTACTTCTGTAGTGATACTGCCTTGAAAACCCAAGAAGTGGTCGCTATAAGTCAGGTCCAACTTGACGGCACATAACAACAACAGTTAATACACAATATTGACTCAACCACATACCAGACATCATGGCTGACACTGGGCATCAATGGTGAGGAAAACAGACCACTGCCCTCACCAGGCAACAGATAACCAACAAACGACCGTAATACCTCCCTCAATACCAGAAAGCTTTGGAGGGCTAAAAGGCTGGCATAAAGATGGACTCATTTAAGAAATTAGAAACTGCCCAGATGGGTCTAGATACCCAAGTTCATTGTTAGAATCCCTGGGACATATATGTTTCCAATTTCAGGTTCTTTAGGATTTTTACAAAGGCAATATGGTTCATCTAGCATATATTATTTAACACCTCAGTGGGGTCTGGGACAACACCTCATAATAAAACACATTAATAATTAAATGTGAATTAAATCATGAATATTCACACTAAGAGGTGACTACAGGCTCAAAATTGGCCTCACCACAATGGAAGATAGTGCTGTGACCATATGAAAAATATTATGGTTTCTCAGATTTTGGAATTCTGGATGAGGGTTTATACCTGTTTGAAGGACTGTGCTGAAAATATCAAGTTAAGATAAAAGCTAATTTTATGTATCTGATTTTCAGAAGAGATACCCAAACCTTATATTGATATTCAATACTCAATACTCAAATATGCCTCTCTCCATAACATTAATAAATTAATATAATAATTTTAAGATGCAAAAATCGTATATATACTAAAGATTCTTATTTTAAGACATTAAAGAAGTAAAAAAATAATTGAGATACACATAGGTCTAGGGTCTGGGGATAGCACAGAGTAGGTATAGAGAACACACAAGTGAAGGAAAACACTAGGAAACTACAAGGACCCAACAGGCTTCTGCCACAACTAAGCTGAAGGGGCAAGAAGCCCTTGCCCTGAAAGTCACCAAATGTGGGTGTCAGCGTGCCCAGAGCACCCAAAATCCTGACTCTGTAGCTCACAGGCCATGGTGTCCAAGATAAGGAATGATTATTTCTTGTTGCTATATACAATGGATGCTTTTCAATATTGTTTTAGTATCCTCTCAGCAAATTTTGATACCCATGACTATGTTCCTTCTCTTGTCTTCCATGGCAACAAAGACTCATGTTTTCCCTGCCATCGCCTCTGCTATCTTTAGAGCTAATTTGTTTCATTTACTACCTCTTAGCAGTGATGTTCCTGAAGGTCCTACATCGGGCACTTTGCACGGGCCACATGCTCTCCCTGCACATCTCATACAACCCACATCTCCATGATGTCCACCAACAGAGAACTTCTCCATTCTCCTCTCTGGAGTGCTAGATAATACAATCAGCACCTGTCTCTAGGCCAGTCTCTCTCCAAAATTCCACCTGTCCCACCCCCTGCTTCCAGCTACATCCAGCCAATCTGTTGCTACCTTTTTCCTTCTTCAGATCACCTTGTCTCTGTGTTCAGAATTACCTCTGCTATCCTCACTCCCATTCCCAACTGTAACCTCATGCTTCAAAAATACTTCAGGCTTCACCTGATGATTCATTCTCCACCTTTCAAAATAATAATAATAATAATAACCCTGAGCCTTGGTTCAGTACCCTTATTCTTGCTCCCTCTGCACTTTGTGCTTACCCTCTGGAACCACTTAACAAAGTACTTTGAAACTCTAGGTTTGCTTGGATAAGTCCCTCACTAGACTGAGAACTCCTTAAAAGTGGGAGCAAGGTCTCTCTCTGCATCCTCGGAATCAAGCTAGCACAGTGTCAGGCTCACAGCAGCTGCTTAATAAATATGTACTGAGTTAAGGCAGTAAATAATCAGCCTCCCTCCTACCATAGTGGAAGGAGTCAAAACCCCAAGAGGACTCACTGCAGAAAAGCACCTATCCCTATAACCAGGCACAGAGGAGATGCTTAACACTGGTTGAATGAATTAGGTGTTTTCCTTAGTGTTTAGAGGGTTCTTCATCTTGTATTTCAGATGCACATGGATTAAACAGACTTTTGTAGTGTGGATTTTAGTTCCGATTTGTACAGGAGAATGTCTTTAAAGTTCCAGCTTTAAAGCTAGAACCCTTGTAACACAACCATCAATAAGCAGGCACTGGAGCTCTGGTGGTGTAGTGCCTAAGGCATTTGACTGCTAACCAGAAGGCTGGCAGTTCAAATCCACCAGCTACTCCTCAGAAGGAAAATTGGGCAATCTACTTCCACAGTGATACTGCCTCGGAAACCCAAGGAGGGGTCGCTATGAGTTGGATCCGACTTGACAGCAGTGAGTTTGTTTTTTTGTTTGGCATGTACAACAGTGAAACAGAATTTATCTAATTTAGCTACAATTAATCAATCTTAATTTTTGTTAAACCTGTATCTATACATTGATATCTACCTGCCTTTTTAATGGAATTACGTATTTTCCCCTTATTATTCCCTCCTTTCTCTCTCTCTCTCTCTCTCTCTCTCTCTCTCTCTCTCTCTCTCTCTCTTTTACCAGTGCTGAATCTACTTAATTAGGAGACACTGTAATGTGATTAAGAGATGAACAGAATATTCTGGCCAAATAATTAGAACAAGGTAAAAACCAAAGCAATATACAGCACAAATAGAAATAATATTTTCAAAAATAAGATGGGAAACAATTGGGCTATGTGCTCTTAGAAATACTTCATGCTGAATACTGGAACATATGCTAAAATGGATCATGATGTAAATTAGATCTAGGAACACAGTGTCTAGAAAGGTCTCAAATAGCCTGCATATGGGAACCTGACCCTAACAGTAAATACCCTAGGGAAAAACTATGCATAGAACATTTAATCTTCCATACTTAAAAAAATATCCACCCAAAGCACCAAAAAAGCACACACATACACACACACTAGAAATCACTTTAAGAGATGTTATATCTACCATAGCATCAAAGCCACAAGGCAAACTAAGAAACCTGTGGACCATAGATATGCTGGTTAATAAAGCCCATCCTGAGGACAGTAAAACTTCTGTGACTTTCTGGATATGACTGTGTGGGACAGTTTTTTCTTTTGTTTGTTTGGGAGGGTTTTGTTTTGTTGTTAACAACTGCTGTTAACAACTGTTAACAACTGAAATATAATTCACATACCATACAATTTATCAATTTTAAGCTCACACTTCAACCATTTACTAAGCTAGGCAATTATTTCCATAGTTAATGGAGATTTATACTTAGTACATTTATCTATCATACTACCGTGACCTGCAGGAGGGAAAAATTCAATGTATTTCTTTGGTAACACAATCCAAAGATACATTTTTATCTTTCTTCTTTAAAAATGTGTACAGTGCCTACTTTCCAACTATCTCATAGGTGTTTTAATTATTGTTATTGTATATATATAATATATATATATAATTATTGTTAGGAGCTCTGGTAGCATAGTGCCTTAGGCACTTGACTGCTAACCAGAAGGCTGGTGGTTCAAATCCACCAGCCACTCCTCTGAAGGAAGGTTAGGCAATGCTACTTCTGTAGTGATACTGCCTCGGAAACCCAAGGAGAGGTCGCTATGAGTCGGGGCCGACTCGATGACACATAACAACAACAATTACTGTTATTGTATATATAATATATATATTATATATTATATATATATATATAATATATATATAATTATTGTATGTATATTATGTATATAATTATTGTATATATATTATGTATATATTTATATAATATCACCTTGGAAACCCAAGGAGGGATCACTATGAGTCGGATCTGACTCGACAGCAGTGCATTTAGACATTTCATACAAGTGGGATCATACAATATTTGCCCTTTTGTGACTGACTTATTTCACTCAACATAATGTTTTCAAGGTTCCCCCATGTCACAGGGTGTACAAGGATTTCATATCTCTTTATGGCAGAGTAATATTCTATTATATATATGCTGTCAGTGATAGGATAATATCCATATACCTACAAGGAAGACCAGTCAATAATACTATTATTCAAATTCATGCACCAGACCAGTTAATACTACTATTATTCAAATTTATGCATGAACCACTAAAGACAACAATGAAAAAGTTGAAGATTTTTACCTCAACTTCAGCAGTCTAAAATTGACTAAATATGCACTCAAGATGTACTGATTACTACTGGTGATTGGAATGTGAAAGTTGTAAACAAAGAACAAGCATCAGTAGTTGGAAAATATGGATGTGGTGACAGAAATGATGCCAGAGATTGCATGATAGAATTTTTCAAGACCAGCAACTTATTCACTGTAAATACCTTTTTTCAACAACATAAACAGTGGCTATACATGTGGACCTAACCAGATGGAATACACAGAATCAAACTGACTATATCTGCTGAAAGATATAGTGATGGAGAAGCTCAATACCATCAGTTGAAAGAAGGACACCAGCTAACTGTGGAACAGACCATCAATTGTTCATAGGCAAGTTCAAGATGAAACTAAAGAAAATTAAAAGAAGTCTATTTAGAGTCAAAACACAACCATGATCATATCTCACTTGAATTTAGAGACCATCTGAAGAAAAGATTTGACTCATTGAACATCAATGACTGAACACCAGATAAGTTGTCGGATGACATCAAGAACACCATGCACAAAGAAAGCAAAAGGTCATTAAAAACATAGGAAAAGAAGAAAAGACAAAAATGGATGTCAGAAGAGACTCTGAAACTTGCTCTTGAATGGAGAGTCATTAAAGCAAATGGAAGAAATGATGATGTAAAATAGCTTAACAGAAGATTCCAAAGTATCAGAAAACCAAAAGGGAAGAACACTCTCAACATTTCTCAAGCTGAAAGAACTGAAGAAAAAAAAATCGAGCTCACGTTGTAATTCTGAAGGATTCTATGGCCAAAATATTGAATAATGGAGGAATGATCAAAAGAAGATGGAAAGAATACACAGAGTCACCGGACCAAAAAGAATTGGCTAATGTTCAGCAATTTCAAAAGGTAGTATATGACCAAGAACCAATGGCGTCAAAGGAAGATGTCCAAACTGCACTGAAGAAATTGGCAAAAAACAAGGATCCAGGAATTGACAGAATACTCAATGGCATGTTTCAACAAGCATTGGAGGCACTTAACTCGTTTACGCCAGGAAATCTGGAAGACAGTTACCTGGCTAACCAACTGGAAGAGATACATACTTGTGCCATTCCAAAGAAAGGGATCCAATAGAATATGGAATTTATCAATCATTAATATCACACACATGTAAAATTTTGCTAAAGATAACTCAAAAGTGATTGCAGAGTTCCAGCAAGATGGCAGATAGACAGAAAGACTACACAGACCCTCTTCAACAAAGAAAAGGGAAAACAATTAACACAGACACAGAAGATAATCCTGGCCCCCTGAGCCTTGAAGGGAAGGATACAGAAGTGGACTAAACCCTAACTAGCAGAAGAATTTGCGTGAAAATACCAAAAAAGGAGACATACGGAGCTGCGATCTGGCAGCGATCCTGAGCGGTCCTGACAGCACAGACAGCTTGGAGATTCCCGAGTGCTGGTAGGACTTAAGAATTAACCTATCTCAGAGTTCCGGCAAGATGGTGGACTAGGCAGAAGGATTGCACAGACCCTCTTCAACAAAGAAAAGGGAAACCAATTAACACAGACACAGAAGATAATC
>NW_006921824.1:3025298-3026684 GCF_000298275.1 Orycteropus afer afer | reverse complement strand
TTGCAGCAATATACTGACAGAGAACTTCCAGAAATGCAAGCTGGACTCAGAAGAGGATCTGGAAATAGGGATTGTTCTTGTTGTTAGGTGCTGTCGAGTCGTCTCCGACTCAGAGCAACCACAGCAGAATGAAACACTGCTCTGTCTTGAGCCAGCTCCATGATTCTTGCTATACTTGAGCCCTTCGCCACTGCCACCATGTCAGTCCATCTCATTGAGGCCTTCCCCTCTTTCAGCAACCCTCTACTTTACCAAGCATGACATCCTTCTCCAGGGAATGGTCCCTAACAACATGACCAAAGTATGTGATATGAAGTCTGGCCATTCTCGCCTCCAAGGAGCATTCTGGCTGCACTTCCTCCAGGACACACCGTTAGTTCTTTTAGAAATCCATGGCACAGCATTCTTCAACAACACCACAGTTCAAAAGCATCACCTCTTCTTTGGTCTTCCTTATTCATTGTTCAGCTCTCACATGCATATGAAGCAATTGAAAATACTGTGGCTTGTGTCAGGCACACCTTAGTCTTCAAGGAGACATCTTTGCTCTTCAGCACTTGAAAGAGGTCCTGTGCAGCTAATTTGCCCAGTGCTATACCTCATCTGATATCCTGACTGCTGCTTCCATTGGCATCAACCGTAAAACCAAGTAATGTGAAGTCTTTGATAATTTCAATCTTTTCTCCATTTATCATAATGCTGCTTATAGGACCAGTTGTAAGGATCTTTGTTTTCTTTCTATTGAGATGTAATCCATACTGCAGACTGTATTCTTCAATCTTCATCAGTAAGTACTTCAAGTCATCCTGACTTTCAGCAAGCAAAGTTGTGTCATCAGCAATATCACAGGTTATTAATTATTCTTCTTCTGATCCTAATGCCACGTTCTTCTTCTTATAGTACAGCTTCTCAGATTATTTGCTCAGCATACAGATTGATTAAGTATGGTGAAAGGATACAGCACTGACACACTCCTTTCTTGATTTTAAACCATGTTTTCTGTTCGAATGACAGCCTCCTGGTCAATGTATAGGTTCCTCATGAGCACAATTAAGTGTTCTGGAATTCCGATTCTTCTCAATGTTATCCACAATTTGTTATGATCCACACAATAAAATGCTTTTGCATAGTCAATAAAACACAAGTAAACATCTTTCTGGTATCCTTTGCTTTGAGTCAAGATCCATCTGACATCTGCAATGATATCCCTCATTGTACATCCTCTTCTGAATCCAGCTTGCACTTCTGGAAGCTCTCTGCCAATATATTGCTGCAACCATTTTTTAGTTATCTTCAGTAAGATTTTACTTGCATGCAATATTAATATTGTTCTATAATTTCCACATTCTGTGGGATCACCTTTCTTTGGAATGGGTACAAATATGG
>NW_006921824.1:3014363-3024248 GCF_000298275.1 Orycteropus afer afer | reverse complement strand
ATCTTTGGCTTTGGTGGTTGGCACATAAATTTGAATAATAGTAGTTTTAACGGGTCTTCCTTGTAGGCATATGGATATTATCCTATCACTGACAGCATTATACTTCAGGACAGATCTTGAAACATCCTTTGTGATGATGAATGTCACGCCATTACTTTTCAATTTGTCATTCCCTGCATAGTATGTTTGTCTGATTCAAAATGCCCAAAACCCATCCATTTCAGCTCACTAATGCCCAGGATATTAATCTTTATGTGTTCCATTTTATTTTTGACAACTTCCAATTTTCCTAGATTCATACTTCATACATTCCATGTTCTGATTATAAATGGACGTTTGCAGCTGTTTCTCCTAAATTTGAGTCATGCCATGTCAGCACATGGAGGTCCTGAAAGACTTATCCATATCATTAAGGTTGGTTCTACTCTGACAAGGCAACTCTTTCCCAGTCCTATTTTGAGTGGTTCCGACTCAAGCGGCTCATCTTTCTGCACTGTGTCAGACAATGTTTCTCAAGCGGCTCATCTTTCTGCACTGTGTCAGACAATGTTTCTGAGCTATTCATAAAATTGCCCAGTAATGTATCAGACAGTGTTTCTCTGCTATTCATAAGGTTTCTCCTGGCCAATATTTGAGAAGTGGATGGCCTCCTCCTTCTTTGTTGTCTTTCTTAGTCTGAAACCTGGGCACCATGTGCAACTCTGCTGGCATATGGAACACCAGTGGCACAGCCTCAAGCCTCACAGCAATGTACAAGGATGACAAACTGACAGTCAAGTTTGTCTCCCTTAGCTGTTAGAAACCTCTGAGCCCTCCCCTTACCTAATTCCTACCTGGGACCTGCCACTTTGTGATTCCCTAGCTGCTCCCTCCCTTTCCTGGCTCTAGGGCGCTTGGGGCCTAGCCTTGCTTCCTGTGCCTTTTTACCTGGATATCCTGCCAGGGTCCCCAGCCTCTCCTGTTCCCTGCCTTTCTGAGCTCTAGGGGGTTTGGGGCCTAGCCCTTTTTACCTGGATATCCTGCCATTCCACAGGTCCCTGGCCTGCCTCCTCCCTTTCCTGGCTCTAGGGGGCTTTTGGCCTAGCCTTGTCTCCCACCTCTTTTACCTGGATATCCTACCACTCTGGAGGTCCCCAGCCTCTGCTGCTCCCTTCCTTTCCTGGATCTAGGGGGGTTGGGGGCTAGCCTTGCCTCCTGCCCCTTTTTACCTGGATATCCTGCTGCTCCAGAGTTTCCCAGCCTCTCCTGGGAAATAGGGATCTCATTGCTAATGTCAGATGGATCATGGCTGAAAGCAAAGAATATAAGAAAGATATTTACCTGCGTTTTATTGACTATGCAAAGGGATTTAACTCTGTGGATCATAACAAATTATGGATAACATTGCAAAGAATGGGAATTCCAGAACACTTAATTGTGCCCATGAGCAAACTGTACATAGACTAAGAGGCAGTTGTTCAAACAGAACAAAAGGATACTACATGGTTTAAAATCAGAAAGGGAGTATGTCAGCATTGTATCCTTTCACCATACTTATTCAATGTGTATGCTGAGCAAATAATCCAAGAAGCTGGACTATATGAAGAAGAATGGGCATCAGGAATGGAGGAAGACCCATTAACAACCTTCAATATGCAGATGACACAATCTTGCTTGCTGAAAGTGAAGATGACTTGAAGCACTTACTGATGAAGATCAACTACTGTCATCAGTATGAATTACACCTCACTACAAAGAAAAAAAAATCCTCACAACTGGACCAATAAGCAACATTATGATAAATGGAGAAATGACTGAAATTGTCAAAGATTTCATTTTACTTGGATCCATAATCGACACCCATGGACGCAGCACTTAAGAAATCAGACATCATATTCAACTGGGCAAATCTGCTACAGAACACCTTTTTAAAGTTTTGAAGAGCAAAGATGTCACTCTGAAGACTAAGGTGTGCCTAACCCAAGCCATGATATTTTCAATTCTCTCATATGCACGTGGAAGTTGGCCAATGAATAAGGAAGACCAAAGAAGAAGAGCTGAAGAAGAGTTGATGTCTTTGAATTGTAGTGTTGGTGAGGAATACTGAAAAGACCATGGACTGACTGCCAAAAGAACGAACAAATCTATCCTGCAAGAAGGGCAGCCAGAACGCTCCTGAGACACAAGAATGGCCATATCACGTCTCATCTACTTTTGTCATGTTGTCAGAAGGAACCAGTCCTTGGAAAAGGATTTCATGCTTCGTAAAGTGGAGAGTCAGCCAAAAAGGGGAAGATCCCTCAACGAGATAGCTTGACATAACGGCTGCCGTGATGGGCTTGGGCATAGCAAGAATTGTGAGGTTGGTGCAGGACCAGGCAGTGTTTCATTCTGTTGTACACAGGGTTGCTATGAGTTGGAGCTGACTCAACAGCATCAACAACAACATATTTCTAAAACAACAGAATTAAAAATAAACCATCTAAATGGGCAGATAAGAAATAATTAGGGATAAAATTTCCTTCTATCCATTGCAATGACACTTTCAGTAGGGAAGCAGGCCTAAAACCAAAATTTTCTGTTTACCAAAATACCTTATTTCTATAACAACCACCAACCATCTCCCATCTCTATCATCCAATTTAAAAGTTGCTTTCTAAAAATAAATATGGTAGATTTACCTTAGTGTGTGTGTCTGTGTGTTTTACTAAGTTCAGAAGTTCCCCAACCTAACAATATTCTGTTTCATCAAATTTTCAAAACCTACAGATAAAGATTTTGCCTGAAAAAAAACTAATTAGACATTCAGAGCTAAAAGATTGTTGTCATTATTCAGCATGATTATCTTATGTGTATTTATTTTATCAACCCAAATAAATATTATAAGCCAAAAGACCAAACTCACTATCATTGAGTCAGATATGACTTATAGCAACCCCTCCTTGAGTTTCTGAGGCGGTATCACTGCAGGAGATTGTTCAATCTTCCTTCTGAGGAGTGGCTTGTGTGTTTGAACTGCCATATTTATAAACTCAAATAAAATATTTTGTGTGTATTGGGTGAAAAGAACTATCTTAAGCTAATGGATATTAAAAAATAATAGATTTGAAATGGTCAGTACTTGGAGAATTTTTAAGCAAACGATCCTTGAGTCTTTTAAATGCCACAGAATAACAGATCTTTAAGAAGGTATGATATTTTAATTTCTATCTTACAGGGAAAATGACCAAAACCCAGAAAGATTAAATGGTTTCTCAGTAGTGAAGAAAACGATAAAAAAAATTATCTTAAGAATATCCTACATTTGTATGGAATTTTAAATGTTATTAAGATATTCAGTTGCTAGCAATAATGCCAACATTCAACCCCCTTACTTTTAGGCTTCTGCCATTTTTCATTTCCAACTCAACATTACTTCCACTTCTCATTTCTGTCCTTTGTTCCACTTACTAGGTCATCTATCTCATCATTCCCATTTTATTCATCTAAGTCATTGCCAAGGCAACTCGCCTGCTCTTCTAAATCCCCTTTCATTCTTTATTGCCTGAAAAATGTGCTGCTTCCTTTTTATATTTTAGTATCTATAGTCTCTTCCTTTGAGAGTTCAGAAGAAGCCTTTCCTCATGTCTTTCAGTTCCAGATAAAACTAAAGCATTCTTTCTTGGGCCAAACGGATACAGTGAAACACCACTTTCACTTACTTCCATTACCAGATCTGGCTCCTTGGTTTGAAAGATCAATTAGAAGTCACTGCTTTGTCAAGATTTTCCAGTTTAGCCAAGGAGGTGAGTTTATACTGA
This sequence comes from Orycteropus afer afer, assembly GCF_000298275.1. NCBI lineage: Eukaryota > Metazoa > Chordata > Mammalia > Tubulidentata > Orycteropodidae > Orycteropus > Orycteropus afer. Next base: position 3,020,469 of record NW_006921824.1, on the reverse strand, counting down.
GTCATTGCATTAGTCATGATGTATGCCCCCTGCCACCACTAGGCATATTTTTTAAAGCAAGTTTGCTGCATCTTCTGGGTCTCATTTTTCTCGACTACAACATGAAGGGACTCTCTTGGTTTCTAAACTACTTTCAGCCCTTAAAGTACTATCATTTTTCTCACTTCCAAGCTCACATTTGCCTTTCTTGTTTTCATTATTAGTAGAAGTGAAAAGATGCCCGAAGGTTCAACTACCTGTTCATGTAGATTAGTAACTATTTGCCTTTCAAATGAAGTTGAACTATTTTTTTTTCCACCCTTAAAATATACTGTGAACATCATCTCCATTTTGGAATAGCTCCACAGTGTTCTTCTATAGTGTTTGTGCTAAATGTGACTAGACCTGCAAATTAATGCAGTTTAGCTCACTCAAAATCCAGACTGGCAAGTCTCTTTCTCTGAACTCAACCAAATAAGAGTCAGCTCTGAAGTCATGGTTATATTTAATACAGGCAGGCCTGCATTTCTTTATGCACTGAGACCTTTTTCTTTTTACTTTTCTTTTTTGTTTTTTAACATATTGTATATATTTTTTTAAAGGGCTTTAAAGGAAACTTTCAAAATATTAAACTGAGATCTCAAAAGGTCAAGAAAATCAATTTCCTTTAGCTAATACTGTTTATGCTTTACAAATGGCTCATGTCATACAACCACACTATGTGGCAGGGACTGTTGTTGTTGTTGTTATATGCTGTCAAGTCGGACCTGACTCATAGCGACCCCTCCCTGGGTTTCTGAGGCAGTATCACTATGGAGTGGCTGGTGGGTTTGAACCGCCAGCCTTCTGGTTAGCAGTCAAGCACCTTAGGCACTATGCTACCAGAGCTCCCAACGGCAGGGACTATTTCTCTCCATTTTATAGAATAGAAAACTGAGACACATAGGAATTAAGCTGATATGCCCAAAGTCACCTACGTTTCAAACCCAGACAGTGTGTTCCAGAGTCGTGTTCTTCAACTGGAAATCAAATGATTATGCTGCTTCTGATGCTGCTTAATAACTGAATGCAACAAGGAAGTTATGACCTTGACTGCATTTCTTTGCAGTTGTACTTTTTTAAACACAAAAGGCTGCTGTCTGAAATCCATTCTACTACATCTATACTTGATTTCAGTCAATGATCATCCACTCTATTTTATAATTGAGAGAAAAGTCAAAGCCACCTATGAAGATTAACAAATAGCAAAATGGAACCTTAGTGACTGTGCTGAAGACTGATCAAAACTACATCTGCTCCTGGTAAGGAAGTAGAGCAACTAGTTCAACTGTAATAGCATGAAAGAGAAAGCGAGAATCATACTCAAAATTTACAGCACAAAATTAGACTGGTCTGGAGACAATCTCTATGTATTTTTATTTCCCAACTAGCAAAGGTCAATTGGGGCCATGCCCGTCTCAGCACATTTGACCATCCAAAGAAATGTCAGATGATTTCCAGAAAGGGAATTCATTACTTCTTGCAATGGTTGAATTTTCAACATTCTTTGAGTAAGTACTGTTTATAACACTTACAACACTAACCTTTTTTTTTTTCCTAGTATTACCCATAGTAAGTGGGTAAAATTGCCATTCTATTGAAAAGAAACTGATCTAAAGGAGTTAGAGAAATCTTGGCAAGATGGCTTTAATCTGAACAGAAAGATAATTTCAATTTGGCTATGTATTAAATCTTTTAAATAACAAGCATGTGTCCCTACTGTGATTATCTCCTTAGCGAAACTAAACATCTCATAGCTTATGCGCACTATCTAGTGCTGTCCAGCCACGGAAGAGGGTGGGAGGAATGGGTGGGGGAGGGTGGTCACCTACCAGCTGCTGTTAAAATCTGTCAATTGGCAAATGAAGCTTTTTGATTTGTGAGCAATTTCCAAAAGAAAGAAAATAAGAACCACCATCTGGGAAGTGGGAAGAAGATACCACTTGGCAAAAATGTTTCAGAAAACACAGGCAAACACAGAAACACACACAAACACACCAATATGTACATACACACACAGAAATGCAATGCCCTCAAGCTAATAAAGCCAGCAACTCCTCTCCACTACCAGACTTTTTTCCCACCTAGACTAATACTAAAAGGGAGTCAGAGAGCTGGTGGGTGACGGAACAGCTGGATTCTATTGATAGCTCCACTGCTGACTCACTACCCGACTTCAAGCAACCACTTGTTATGAATTTAGGGCTTAGTTTATCAATTTGCAAAGCAGGTGTGAGCATTCTCACCTTCCACAAATCATGAAGCTCATTTAAATGAGGGTTTCAAAGAACTGTGCTATTCTGGGAATAGAATTCCCGAAAGGAAGTGTAACATATCATTTTTAGAGTTCCACATGATCTCCATACACTCATCAAGAATCTTCACAATCAAGATAAAACCACTGGTGGGCATCACTATTTGTTCACACAGGTGCAGTGGAAAAGCCTGGAGTCTGTTCACTGTGTGAAGCATGGTTGCTGCTAAGAGTGTGATGCTCCTTCTATGTCTTCTCCACCTCACATTCACCCAGGACTTTGCTCCCAAAGGGCCACTTCATTCCTAATTGTAATGCTCAGGCTGGTCTTATGAAAACCACTCAGATGGAGGATAATTGTGCAAATCATCACCCACCGCTTGAAAGCCTGCATCTCAGACTGAAGTTTGTGCCGAGGAATGGAGACAGCTACATGCACTTTTAAGATATAGCTCCAGGAATCTGATATGGAAATGTTGTGTAATTCTCTTTGATTATACCTGATAAATTCCACTAAGTTTCTGCTAGTTCTTCTTGATTACCCTTCAAGGTGCTTTCTACATACCTAGTACCTTCAAGTTCATGTGTATATTTTAATTTTCAAGTTCCCTTTGTAAAATGAGCTTTTAAGTCCGATTCAAAATAGTAAAGAAGTTAACTTAAAATATATATACACATATACATATATGTGTGTGTGTGTGTGTGTGTATTTCAACATTAGTTAAACTAGAGAATAACAGAAGGCTTTCATCAATTTTAATGCCTTGGGTACTTTTCCCATTCAGTTAAAAATCCTGTTCTCCTTATCACGTAATTCCAGATTCTTTCAAGTCATTCTACTTTAACAATTATAACTAACATGGTAACTCATATAAAAAATTATCTAACTTACCTACAAGTTTAAACATAGAGATTCCATGGATTAACTATTTATAGACACATTAACACTGTGCTTAGAGTCAGATTGCCTGAGTTCAAATGCCTGCTCCACTATATATACTAGCTATATGACCACATGTATGACCTGGACTTAAACTCCCTGTGACTCAGTTTCCTCTTTTATAAAATGGCTTTAATAATAGTACTTATAGGACTGTTGGAAGGATTGAATGACTTAATACATATAAAGCAGTTAGAACTGCCTGGCACACAGTAAGCTCTCAGGAAATGGTAGTTATTATAATCACTGTCATCATCACCACCACCACCACCACTATGACTATATTTTGAGTATGATTCTCGCTTTCTCTTTCATGCTATTACAGTTGAACTAGTTGCTCTACTTCCTTACCAGGAGCAGATGTAGTTTTGATCAGTCTTCAGCACAGTCACTAAGGTTCCTATCGTGATTGAGGTTCTGACCAAACTGTTGCAAGACAACCATATGAAGATAGAGACCAAACATAAATAATTATTCAGGGATGATCATCATATGATAGCATAATCCAACTGAACAAACTATACCTTCCAAAGCCCAACAAGGCCAGGATAGCACAGTGATGACCCCTAAGGAAAGAAATCTTAAGATAGAACATCAAAGACTTCAGATAAAAGAAAGATAAGAATAACAACCTTTTTTGGTAAATGAAACTCACAAGTTTTTCCTTCCTAAGGAATCAAATCCCACATTTGGCATAAACCCCAGGAGTGAATAAGAAGTATGCAATAAAAGTGAGCAACTTTTTAGAGATAAATTGACTATACCAAATTCCATCTGAAATAAAAGAACTCTTTTCAAACAGTTTGAAGAAGGCAGAACAGAAGAACTGTGTTAAACATAGAAAACTTGAGACTTTGGAGGTGGTTTCCAATGAGAATGGAACATATAAACATGTGGGAATACATCATATAAATTTGTGAGAGGCAGCCAAAACTGTGTTTATGAGGAAATTTACAGCTTTTAATGAATATACTAGGAAAAACTATATGAGAAAAAAACCAACAGAAGAAGACAATCTGAAAGGTCTGATACCTATTAAAGAAATTTAATCAATTATTCCATTTCTTTCCACAAAGAAAATTCCAAGCCAAAATGGCTTCACTAGTAAATTCTTCCCAACTTTAAAATAAGAAATACTACCAAACCTACATAATAAGAGAACAGAAGCAGAGATAAACATTCAACTTATCTTATGAGGCAAGCATCACCTTGGTACTAATGGCTGAAGAGAACATTACAAGAAAGGAAAATTTTCATCTTCACAAAAAAAGATGAAGAAATCTTAAACCAAATATCTGAAAATCAAACCACACGTTATATAAGAAGAATATTACATCATATTCAGGTTGGATTCATTCTAAGAATGCAAAGTTGGCTTAAATTTTAAAACTCAACCAATATAGTTCATGTAGGAACAAAACAAAGGAGAGAAAAGGTTAATGGTCATTTCAGTAGATAGAGAAAAAGTCTTTAATAAAATTTTCTCTCTTGTTCATTATAAAAACTCAAAGCAAACTAGGAATAGAAAGAAACTTCCTTAATCTGGGGTGATAGAAGTTAAAATAGACGAAGCTATCTTTGGGAGCAGGGATGAGGAAGCCTTCTGGAATTCTGAATATGGTCTTTAACTTGAGGTGGGTGGTACTTACATTATAGAAACATAGATAAACATTCCTAATATTTAAGAACACTTAAGCACACTTGAGATGTATGTGCTTTACTGAATGTAAGTTATATCTCCATTTCAAAAAAGATAAAGATTAAAAAAACTATGTACTTTAAGAAGAGTTGGCTGATAAGTAATAGACAAGGCACCTCTGAAATATTCCAACAGATGTAAGAACTTGATAAACAATAAACGAAGCTTTATAGCTTTACAAAAATCAATTGGGAGTGACCAAACATAAATGGAGTATTTCATTTTTAAGCTCATAGCATTCAAAGAATCTCAGTCAAAACACTGGTTGATACCAACAATCAAGAGTAGCAAAATATTGGGAAGGGGAGAATCTGATTCCCACAGTTAACACGTTATAATATTCAAATACCCAGTTTTCATTTAAAAAAAAAAAAATCACAACCACACAAAGAGACAAATATGGCCCACTAAAAGGAGAAAAAAAAAAATGATAGAAATAATCCTTGAGGAAGCCTAGACATAGGATTTACTAGACAAAGATTTTAAATCAATTGTTTTAAATATGTTTAAAGATCTACAGGAAACCATGGGCAAAGAACTAAAGGAAACCAGGAAAGCTATGTATGAACAAAATGAGAATACCAATAAAAAGATAGAAATTATTTTTTTAAAAAAAGGACCAAATGAAAATATGGAACTTGAAAAGTACAATAACTAAAATGCAAAATCACTAGAAGGATTCGCTGCATATTTGAGCTGACAAAAGAATCAGAAAACTTCAACATGGGACATTTAAAATTATCCAGTCTAAGAAGCAGAATGAAAAACAAATGAAGAGAAGCAAACAAAATCTAAGGAACCAATAGGGTTGTTGTTGTTAAGTTGTTAAGTGCTGTTGAGTCATTTCCAGCTCATAGTGATCCCATGAACAGCAGAACAAAATACTGCCCAATCCCATGCCAGCTCCATGATCCCTGCTATACTTGAGCCCATTGTCGCAGCCACGTGTCAATCCATCTCGTTGAAGGCCTTTCCCTCTTTCATAGACCCTCCACCTTACCAAGCATGACATCTTTCTCCAGGGAATGGTCCCTTCTGACAACGTGACTAAAGTAGGTGAGACGAAGTCTGGCCATTCTCGCTTCCAAGGAGCATTTCGGGTGCACTTCCTCCAGGACAGATCTGTTAGTTCTTTTAGCAGTCCATGGTACTTTCAGCATTCTTCGCCAGCACCACAACTCAAAAGCATCAACTC
>NW_006921824.1:3012257-3013353 GCF_000298275.1 Orycteropus afer afer | reverse complement strand
ATGCCTTTGCATAGTCAATAAAACACAAGTAAACATCTTTCTGGTATTCTTTGCCTTGAGCCAAGATCCATCTGACAGCAGCTATGATATCCCTGATTCCACATCCTCTTCTAAATCCAGCTTGCACCTCTGGAAGTTCTCTGTCCATATACTGCTGCAACTGTTTTTGAATTATCTTCAGTAAGATCTTATTTATGTGCGATAGTAATGATATTGTTCAATAATTTCCACATTCTGTGGGATCACCTTTTCTTTGGAATGGGTACAAATATGGATTTCTTCCTGTCAGTTGGCCAGGTAGCTGTCTTCCAAATCTCTTGGCATAACTGAGTGCCTCCAGAGGGGCATCCGTTTGTTGAAATATCTCAATGGGTATTCCCTCGATTCCTGGAGCCTTGTTCTTTGCCAATTCTTTCATTGCAGCTTCGACTTCCTCTTTCAATACCATTGGTTCTTGAACATATGCCACCTCCTGAAATGGATGAAGATCAACCAGTTCTTTTTGGTACAGTGAATCTGTGTACACCTTCCATCTTATTTTGATGTTTCCTGCATTATTCAATATTTTGTCCATAGAATCTTTCAATATTGCAACTCGAGGCTTAAGTTCTTTCCTCAATTCTTTCAGCTTGAGAAATGCAGAGCATGTTCTTCCCTTTTGGTTTTCTAACTCCAGGTCTTTGCACATTTCATTATAGTAATTGGCTTTGTCTACTCGAGCTGCTTTTTGAAATCTTTGGTTCAGCTCTTTTGTCTTGTCATTTCTTCCATTTGCCTTAGCTATTCTCTGCTCAAGGGCAAGTTTCAGAGTCTCTTCTGTCATCCATTTTGGCCTTCTCTTTTTTTCCTGTCTTTTTAGTGACCTCTTCCTTTCTTCATGGATGATGTTCTTGATGTCTTCCCACAATTCTTCTGGTTTTTGGTCACTGGTGTTCAGTGCATCAAATCTATTCTTTAGATGGTCTCTTAATTCAGGAGGGATATATTCAAGATCATATTTTGGCTCTCATGGACTTATTTTAATTGTCTTCAACTTCAAGTTGAACTTGCATATGAGCAGTTGATGGTCTGTTCCACAATCAGCTCCTGGCCTGGT
>NW_006921824.1:2998923-3010897 GCF_000298275.1 Orycteropus afer afer | reverse complement strand
AGTCATCTGAAACCACAGAGGCCCGAAGACTGTGGGATGGTGAATTTAAAGTGCCGAAACAAAACAAAACAAAGCAAAACAAAAAACTGCCAACTACAAATTCTATATCCATCAAAACTGTCCTTAAAAATGAAGTATAAATCAAGACAATCTCAGAAAACTGAAGCTAAAGGAGTTTGTTATTAATATAACTTCCCTACAAGCAATGCTAAAGGGGTTTTATAGCTGAAATGAAAGGGCACAATAACTTAAAGCCATAAGAAGAAATAAAAAATACCAGTTAAGATAATTAGGTAAAAATAAAAGTTAGTCTTAATGTACTTTTGGTCTATAATGCCTCCTTTTTCCTATATTTTTTAAAGGCAATAGTATAAAACAGTTATTATATTCCTATGTAATGGACACACATTACAATCTGTGTACAATCTGTGTACAACCTGTGACAATAACAACATAAAGAGAGAAGGGACAGAGAAGTATAGGAACAGAGTATTTGTATACTAGTGAAATTAAGTTTAAACCTAGGTTGGTTTAAAGTTAAAATGCTAATTGTAATCCCCAAAGTCACAAATAAGAAAATAATTTTCAGAATATACAGAAAAAGGAAGAAGGAAATCAAAATGTTACACTAGAAAAAAAAAATTAAACACATTTTTAAAAGGCAGTAGTGAAAGAATTGAAAAACAAAAAGCCTATAATTCTGAAAACAAATAGCTAAAGGACAAAAGCAATTCTTATCAGTAATTACTTTAAATGTAAATGTATTAAACTCTCCAATTACAAAGCACAAAATGGCTGAATGGGAAAGAAAGCATGATCTATCTACATGCTGCCTACAAGATCACTTTAGATACCCACTGCCATTGAGAGATTCTGACTCATAGCGCCCCTATAAGACAGAGTAGAACTGACTCATGGGGTTTCCAAGACTGTAAATCTTTACAAAAGCAGACTGTATCATTTTTCTCCATAGAGAGGCTAGTGGGTTCAAACCACTGATATTTTGGTTAGCAAGCAAATGCCTTAACCACTGCACCTCAAGAACTCCTTTTCACTTTAGAAACAAAGGCACAGAAGTTGAAAATGAAAGAGTGGAAAAAAGATATTCCTTTTTTTTTTTTTAATAAGAAGAATTTATGTACATCAGGTTGTTAACACTACTCATGGGCACTATAATTGTTTCTTGTTAGGTGCCAATGAGTTGATTGCAATGCACAGTTCCCCTATGTACCACAGAACAAAATACTGCCTGGTCCTGTGCCATCCTCACAATATCTGGTAATGCTTGAGCCCACTGTCACAGCCACTGTGTCAATTCATTCTTCTAAGGGCCTTCCCCTTTTTTGCTGACCCTCTACTCTGCCAAGCATAATATTCTTATCTAGGGACTAGTCCCTTCTGACAACATGGCGAAGTACATGAGATGAAGTCTGGTCATTCTCACTTCTAAAGAGCATTCCAGCTGCACCTTCTAGGACAGATTCGTTCATTCTTCTGGCACTGCATGGGATTTTCAGCATTCTTCATCAACACCACAATTCAAAGGCATCAATTTACTCTTCTCTTCCTTATTTATTGTCCAGCTTTCACATGACTATGAATGATTGAAAAAAATCATGGCTTGGGTCAGGCACACCTTAGTCTTCAAAGTGACATCTTGGCTCTTCAACACTTTAAAGAGATGTTTGCAGCAGATTTGCCCACTGCAATACTTCACCTGATTTCTTGATTGCTACTTCCATGAGTGTTGACTGTGGATCCAAGTAAAATGAAATTCTTGACAACTTCAATCTTTTCTCCATTTATAGTTATTTTGCTTATTGGTCTATTGTGAGGATTTTAATTTTCTTTATGTTGAAGTGCAATCCATACTGAAGGCTGGAGTATTTTAACTTTATCAGTAAAGAATATTCCATTTAAACAGTAACAAAAAAAAAAAAAAAAAAAGAAAGAAAAGAATTGGGGTTGCTGTTATTATTATTAGGCAAAATAAACTTTAAGCAAAAAAAGTTTATGAAAGAAAAGGAACATTCATAGTGATAAAAGACTCTATCCATCAAGAAGATGTAACAGTTATAAGCATAAAAAAAACCATTGTCATTGAGTCAATACCTACTCACAGCAACCACCATTGGGTTTTTAAGGCAGTAAATCTTTATGGAAGTAGATTGTCCCATCTTCCTTCCAGTGAACAGCTGGTGAGTTTGAACTACTGACCTTCTGGTTAGCAAGTCCCTTAGGCACTGCACCACCACAGCATATGCATGCCTAATAATACTTCACCTCAAAACAGTAGAATATATGCTTTTCTCAAGTGTACATGGAATATGCCCCAAAATAAATAAGATGTTAGGCCTCAAAGCAAGTCCTAATAATTTTACAAGATTGAAATATGATCCAAAACATCATCTTTTTGATCAGAAAAATATCCTTTATGATCACAATAGAATAACAGAAGGAAAATTCACAAATATGTGGAAATTAAATAACACCTTCTTAAATAACCAATGGGTCAAAAAAGAAATCACAAGGGAAAAATAGAAAATATCTGGAGATTAATGAAAATATAAAAATAACACCCCAAATTTATGGAATGCAATGAAAGCAATGCACAGAGGAAATATTTTATCTGTAAACACCTACATTAAAAATTAAGAAAGATCTCAAATCAATAACCTAACAGTACACTTAAGGAACTAGAGAAAGAATCACAAATTAAACCCAAAACTAGCATAAACAAACACATCTTTTAATTTTGTTGGTATTTCTCTATTGGTTTATTTTCTCTATTTTATTTATCTGTGCACTTATCTTTATTTTTCCTTACTTATGCTAATTTTGGGAGAGCTCTGGTGGTGTAGTGCCTAAGGCATTTGACTGCTAACCAGAAGGCTGGCAGTTCAAACTCACCAGCCACCCCTTGGAAGAAAGGGTGGGCAATCTACTTTTGGTAGTGACACCACCTCGGAAAACCAAGGAGGGATATGATACCATTTAGATATCTAAAATAGGCAAATTCATAGAGAAAAGAAGTTGATAAGAAGTTACCAGGATGGAACCACTGAGACTATGGCCCCTAGCTGCCCTTTGGGTCTGGAATTGAACCCACACCTGTGGTTTCCAGCCAAACAAAATTCAGGCATGTGAGTTAAACATTTACCTCAAGTAGACACACGCCCTGGAGAGAACAATCATGGGAGAAGGAAGGGCTGCTTATGCACAGGGAGACAGCTCAGGGGGCAGGAGAGTATGGAGGGATGGACACTAGGAAGCAGTAACTATGGGGAGGAAGTGGGAGGGGAGCTGTTGTATTGTGGTAAACTGTGGTCAATGACATGAGACAAAATATATGTGAACTGCTGTATAGAAAGTGAATTCGCTCTGTAAATCTTCACCCAAATCACAATAAATAAAAAAAAAAAAAGAAGAAGAAGTTACCAGGAGTTGTGTGGGAGAGGATATGGGGAGTTATTGCTTGATGGATACAGAGTTTCTGTTTGAGGTGATGAAAATGTTTTGTAATATATAAAAATAAAAACCAAACTCATTGCCATTGAGTTGGATCCGACTCACAGCGACCCCTTCCTTGGGTTTCTGAGGCAATATCACTATGGAAGTAGATTGCCCAGTCTTGCTTCCGAGGAGTCGCTGGTGGGTCTGAACTGCCAGCATTCTGGTTAGCAGTCAAGTGCCTTCGGCCCTACGAGATGATCAATTGTACAAAATTGTGAATGTAATCAATGCCACTGAAATCCACACTTAAAAATGGTTCAAATGGCAATTTCACGTCATGTATGTTTTACCACAATAAAAACAAAAATAGTTTAAACTATCAGGAAAGAAGAAATTGTTCAATAAATGATATTTTATAAAAATTATAGCCAATTGGAAAAATCCTAAGTTAAAATTTCCCTTCATACCATATGCCAAAATAAACACATGACCCCCAAGACCCTGTCCTCTGCAAAAAAGTTGGCATGTTCATTTAAATATTCAATGGAAAGAGATTTTTGTTAACATTTGCAAGGAATTCACCACACACCGGGCTCCACAGTAAATATTTTGCATGTAGCACACACTAAATACAACTATGCGGTAAAATAGTTGGGGAAACTGCAGTCCAGAGAGGCCAAATGACTTGCCCAGAGGTCACGCAGGAAAAAACAGAGTAGGATTCAAATCCAGATCGTCTCTGGTTGGTTTTCACCATGGCTCCTTGCTGCTTTAGGGTGATGTGTGAGAAAATGGGCTTTATAAAAAATAGGTCTGGAATTTTATTCTTGCTTCTGATGTCATTTTAAATGTAAGAACAACTGAAAAATCACAGCCCCCTAGAACGATCAATAATACCAATACCATATAAAAGCCTATTTTAAAAAATATTTACAAAATCTAACAAATGCTTAATAGCTATAAAACAAATTCTTAAGAAAAGATCATGAAGAAACTGTCCAACTATGAATAAAACCTTGAGTGGAGGGCACCAACACCAAGCTTTAAAATTCACCAACAGGTCGCACTCCAAGAAAGAATAAAAATGTCATCTCTCATGAGCGTGAACCTTCTCAACTCTTCTTTTACCTGCATCCTGAAAGCTCAGGACTCGTGTTTCTAGCTAAGACTGACTTTGGCCTCCTCGGTATGGAGTTCCAAGCTGGCGGTTACCGCCAAGGGGCGCAAGCTGCGCGCACAGACACTGGGGACAAGGTTCCTTCTTGAGCGTGGTGGCCGTGCGCATCGCTGGAACCTGTCAGGACCAAATTTTCAGCTCTCTTAGAAATGTCCAACCTGGATATTGGGAGGCTCCTGATGCCCTCCAGGAATTTTAACCAAGCTTCGCACAGACTCAACACGCTTGCATGAAGCCGCGTTCCGAGTGGACAGGGACCACCGCGAGCGAGTCCGAGGTCCGCAGTCCGCGGTTTCTGTTAGGAACCAGGGAGAATGGCGAATGAAAACCAATTGTGGAGGGAGAAGTGAAAATATGGAACCTTTTTACGAGGTGAAGTAGACTTTCTCTTTCCTTACTTCTCAGCATTAGAAAAATGTGGAAAACTTCTGAAATCGAACCTTCTAAATTTAATTCCTCATTCCCTGGGCAAATTTACAGGTAAATTTGGGAAATCTCCAAAGATTTTTGGAACTGTACATGCTCTGCTAAAAGAGAAATAATGTGGCAGGGATATAAAGAAAAACTATATAAACTAGCAAACTTGAGTGAAGTGACATATTAATTTACTTTACCTGTCTACGGGGGGGGTGGGGAGGCGCTCTTTAGGAAAATGAAATCAATGACGGTTTTAAAGGTCTTAGGATCTCTAACCTTCTTTCCAATCCACTAAAATAATGAACCACAATAAGGCAATCTTCAGAATTCAACATGAGCATTCCATCAAGATTCTCAGGCAAATTTCTTGAGTTTAATGTGATTTATGAAGTAGTCCAGATAAACTATCTTTGTTAATCCAAATGCATCTCTAACTAATAAAATGGGGGAGGGGGAGAAATAATCCTTTTTCAACAAAATATAAATAGAAGAATCTCCTACCCTAAATCCTCTTCCTGCAAATCCCAAGGCTTCAAAGACAGCAAGACTGGATTGTGATCAGGCCACCATTAGAACGCACTGCCAGTATGGAGCTTTTAAATGATGTAGAGGGCCATCTTCTTCATTAGGGGCCCCAGGAAAAGAGACTGGCACCGCCCCTTTGTTGGAAACACTCCTCCCACCAAGTTGAACAGGGACACCCAGCGACTTAAACGCTACCCTGGCTACTACCAGATTACACAGCCTGCTGGCAAAAAAAGGCTCACTGTGTTTGCAATTGTATCAAATGAAGAGAGAAAGGTAAAAGTTTGAATGGACGTTTAGGATATTTCAGCAAACTCTATTTCAACAGTAATTACGTTTTGTGGTATATAGAGTTAATATAGTTTCAAGATAATTAGGTAATTTATTGCTATTAAATTGAATTAATGGATATTCATTATAATTTAAATTAATATACTTTTGCTTTTTAGGCCACAAACATATATATCTGGGTCTGCTAATGCGTTCATTTTGCCACTTTCAAAGGTGGTACTATAAGAGGTGGGAGCTCTGGTAGCATAGTGGCTAAGGCACTTAATTGCTAACCAGAAGGCTGGCAGTTCAAACCCACCAGCCACTCCTCAGAAGGAAGATGGGGCAATCTACTTCCATAGTGATACTACCTTGGAAACCCCAGGAGGGGTCACTATGAGTCGGGTCCGACTCGACAGCACATAACAACGTAAGAGGTAGTAATAAGATAGAAAACTGAAAAAGTTTATAAAAAAGGAATGTATTTGATGTGATCAATGTTTTTTTTTTTCCCCACCCAAGTAATGGGTTAACTTAGTAATTTTAAAGAACTGTATTCTCAAATAGTATATTAAAAACTTGTGTTTCTTGCTGTTAAAATAACAAAGTTTTCTTTAATCACTGAATTGAACAGTTAATTTTATCCTCTGTAACCTGCCTTGAAGGCAAGAGTTGGAGTAAATTCCTGAATTCATGTTGAAAACCTAACTTTGAGGCTTTTGAAAAAAGCTAACATATTTACCTTTAAAATCTTTTATTGTCATTTTGGTTAAATGAATAAGTATTGTTTCATGGTGACCTTTTTTTTAAAAAAAAAAAAAAAATTATTATTGTCAAACTCCTGACAACTTTGAAACTTCATGAAAGCCACAAAAAGATTTGTTTCTCCTTTGTAAGGGAAAAGTGGTAATAATAATAAGCCTTATTTAATGTGTTGTGAGCTACATAAGATGTGTTGTAAATTGAGAGAGGTGTCTAATTTTCTTCAGGTTAAATATTTTTATGTCAGTATCTCCTCTTATGTTTTGCTTGATATTAAACAATAGCTTAATATTATGTCATAATCTTTGTTATTTTTTAGATTGCTACAGCTTTCTCTCTTTAAATCTAGCAGTATCAAAGCCAATGGTTAACTAGCAAATTCACATCATTTACCTTTGGTATATGCTGACTATATGGTATTAGAGCTCAAGGTAATTATATGTTAAATCTGAAGTTCTTTCAAAATGGGGTTCATCATTATGTTTAGATATATTTTGTCCGAAGTTTTTTCTTTTTTAATTGACTATTTTGCTTTGCATTGTTTTATAATAAATTCTCATCAGGTTTTAATTAGAAGCAATAAATTAATCATGGTTTTAATTTTGTTGTCTGCAGATAATTTTTTACTTTGCTGATTTCCTGAAAATGCTTCACCAGTGTTTCCAAATAAATGGACAATAGTGGACCTAAGAAAAGGACTGTGATATTTTTAACATGGATATACTAGACTTAATCAAGATTTCCATCACTCTTGTGTAGAAGCTGAGGAATGAGAAACTGCTGCTAATCCAGATTCATGTGGGACATAAATTAACTACATAGGACTGAGTGGAGTAAAATATTATTGTGGGTATTAGGGATTTTATGTGCAGAATATTGATGTTTTAATGTTCTGTTTTCTGGATATAAGAAACCATTTTCTCCATTGTCCTAAACTATTTAACTAACAGGTTTGGGTTGTTTCTGTTTTTTAAAAACTTTCAGATTAGACTAGGTATTCCTATTTGTTCATATATAATCCATTAACCAAAAGGAAAAGTAAGAAATATCAGAGGAACATAAAACGGAGACAAGAAAAGACACCATAAAAGGATTAAAAGAAGAATTATGAGACGAGAAAAACCCTTACCAGATATTCTGTAGCCAGACAAGTGCTACTGGATAATGAAATAGTTAAGATATTGTAATTCTTGAAATAGACATTTTCATTGATAAATTTAGCAAAGTTGTAAAACTGTAACTGGAAAAGTATCTGAAGTTTAAGCTACAACTTCACAAAACAGAATAGCATTAGTTTCCTTGTTAGTCTCTCAAAGAGGAGTTTATGCCTTAATAGATGACCTTTGCTGTGTTTATATTAATAATATACAATCTGTAGAAAATAGTTGCTTCTGAGACACATGAAAAGCAGTTACTGATGCTGCTTATGTATAAACAAACACCTCATGGAATTTGTTTCCTTGGTTCAAAGACCTAAAGGTCATAGTATCATAAGTCATTTCAGTCAATTGGCCTAATTTGTTCTTAATGTTTCTGTTTCTACTTTCTAGTTCATTGTATAGTGTCTGGGGTCTTAAAAGCTTGCAAGTGGTCATCTAACATCCAGCAGTAAGTCTGTTGTTTGGAACAACAAAAGAAAAGACAGCCAGGCAGGGAAGGAACTAGACTCCATGTCTGACTGTCTTCATTAATAACTGTCTCCTTTGCCATGAGGCCAGGAGAATCAGACAGTGCCCAGCTACCATTATTGAATGTTTTTGATCAAAGATTCTATAGCAGAATCCTGAACATAACTGGGGTGGGGGGGACTAAGAAACTGTATTAATTCTCTGGGAATCCATATTTCCGGGGTACGTGGAGTTGGGGTGACCCACGCAGGCCATTTGCCCTTAGGCATCCTTTGAATCTTGAGCCTTGAAGAAACTGGTTTCTTAAAGTCACTTTAAGTCACTAAGCCAAGTAAGCAGCTTGTTGTTGTTGTTGTTGTTATGTGCCATCAAGTCGGCCCCGACTCATAGTGACCCCTCCTTGGGTTGCCGAGGCAGTATCACTATGAAAGTAGATTGCCCAACATTCCTTCCAGTAAGCAGCTTAGTGGAGACCATTTTGCCATCGTTATTGGGCTCTTTTGAAGAATTATCTCTGTGCAGTAAGTTTCCAAAAATAGCAGCTCCAGAGACTGACTAGAAGCTATACTTTAGGATAAATTGTTATTATAAAAACTCTTCTGGCCCTGTTTCTATAGGAGTGTTGATGAGATGGGATAGAAGAGCTTTTGGAGGTTCTCTCATCTTCAGAACACTTTTGACTCCCTAAGTTGAAATGCTACCCCAATTTGCAAATTATATATTAAATAATCCTCAATAATTAAGAGAGAGAGAGAGAGAGAGAGAGAGAGAAACACCTGAAAGGTTGATTCTAGCCCAACCTTCAACTTGCTAAAGACCATAAAGATAATTTTAAAAATTAAGAAGAGTAGCAGTATCTGAGGACAAGAAATTATATTTGTTGAATGCCTACCTCTGTGTCTGGCTTCACATAGCTTCTCACATTTAACAGGTATTGTCATTCTTGTGTTATAGATGAGAAAAGATCTCTTTAGGTTAAGTAATTTGCCCATGTTTACACAGCAAAAAGAGTAGCAGCATTATCATTTGAACCCAGGTGCTCCGAATACCAGTCTTGCCACTAGAACACATGCTTATTGTGATCATTCAGAAATTGGGGCTGATTCATTCCATGTGGAAAAAGTTACATAAAATACATTATTTTGTGTGTTTTCTTCCAAGTTTCTTGAATCTTTTAAGGAATAATCCATTCTAATTCTGGTAAAATGTAAGCCTTAATATAAGGCTTTTGCATTACACTGTATTATTACAGCTCAATGGCACCTAACAACAACATTACCATTTGTATTACTATAGTGTTGATTTTTTTTTTTTTTTTTTAAAGTTTTTTTGCCTACGTCTTACTAATATATTCTGAAAAGTGATGCATGGCTACAGTACTTACATTTCAATAGCTTACAGGTCCACTTATTACTACATTACTAATCTAAAAAACATCTCACAGTAAATTCAGCCACATAATCTGTGAATACTATCCAAACAAACTATTTGGAAACAGGGTATACAAAATATAAAACAAACAAACATTCATTTATTCAACATTTATTCATACATATATATGTATACATATATATACACACATATATGCATATACATATATACATACACATACATATATATGTATATATACACACACACATATATACATATATATGTGTGTGTGTATATATATATATATATATATGACCACTATGAGACAAGTGGGAGCTCTGGTAGCATAGTGGCTAAGGCACTGACTGCTAACCAGAAGGCTGGCGGTTCAAACCCATCAGCCACTCCTCGGAAGGAAGATGGGGCAATCTACTTCCGGAGTGATACTGCCTTGGAAACCCAAGGAGGGGTCACTATGAGTCAGGTCTGACTCGATGGCACATAACAACAACAACAACATGAGACAAGTACTCCTGGATGCTGGGATCTAGTGAAAGAAACAGATGGAAACATCTGTCCTTCATGGAGACAGATGAAGAAACAAATGACTATAACAGGTTGTGGTAGTTAAGGTTATGTGTCAACTTGGCTGGGCCTAGTTTGGAGTGGCTGGGCAGCTGGATGTAGGTATTCCCCATGATGAGACTGGTAATCAACGCCATGATGGAATCTTCTGTGAGCCTTAGGGATACGTTCTGCTTCTAGTACATAAGAAGATGCTTTGAGAAAGGTCTGGAGCTTTTTGGCATGCTTGGACCCTGCACACAGCCAAGTCTTCATTCACCAGCCTGTCATGTTGCCTGCCAATCTCGGGACTATTTCTGGACATGAGCTGGTGGCTTGCCATGTTTCTTGATAATTTTGGGACTGTGTCATTTTACTTGTTGACCTTGGGTTTGTCAGCCTCAGCAGCCAGCAGCTGCCTAAGTTAAGAGAAGTGTCCACCTTCAGTGAGCTGAGAGGAAGAGGCAAAGCTGAAGTCCAAGGTCGAGGGGCCTTCATCCAGCCCCTAGAGCTGGTTCTTTGAACTCAATCTTGCTTCCTAAACTGTAAGAGAATAAATCTCTGTTTGTTAAAGCCATACAGTTGTGGTATTTTCTATTAAGAGCAGCATTAGAGAACCAAAACACAGGTCCAAAAGTGAAAACTGCTGTAGAAACAAACTGTGGCATGGAAAGGAGACGGGAGTGCTGGAGACTGAAGGGAAATGCAGTATAAATTTGTGTGGTTGGGGAAGGCCTCACTGAGAGGGCACATTTCAGTAAATACCTGACAAACGTGAGATCACAAACCCTGGAAATACCTGGAAGGAGAGCATTCCAGAAAGAAGTGCAAATGTCCTGTAGAAGAAGCACAACTGCTGGTTTAGAAGCCAAGGCAGACAGAGTTTCTGAAGCAAAGTAAATAAGGGAGAATGTACTAAAATAAGGTTAGAGAGGTGGCAGGGGGCTGGATCATAGACGACCTTACAGCCATTCCAAGCATTCTGACTTTTGCTCTAAATGAAATGGAAACTATTAACAGGCAAAAGAATAACATGCTATATAACTTAAGTTTTAAAAGGAACACTCTAAATAGAGTATATGAAAAAGTAGATACAGAGAATTTAGTTAGGAGGCAAGGACAATAACACAGTGGAGAGAGAGTGACTTGTTAAGGCACCATGGCATCAGTGATGATGAAAAGAAATGATCTGGTAGATATATTTTTATGGTAGAGCCAACAAGATTTGCCAATGGATTATATCTATTAGAGAGAGAGGTATGAATGATGACTCCAGGATTTTTGGCCTGAACAACTGGAAGGATGAAGTTTCTATATGGAGAGATAGTCAAGATTTTGGGAAGTGCAGGAATTTGAGGGATCAGAAATCCAAGTGTGAACATACTAAGTTTGAAATATCCATTAGACAAGCAACTAAAATTGTAAGCAGGCCTTAGATAGTGCAAGAGGAATTTATACAACCATTAGCATATAAAGGTTATTTAAACCTTGAGATTTGAAGAGATTAGAAAGAGAGAAGTCCAAAAGCTAAGCCCTAGATCATGATAACATCTGGAGGTCAGGAAGATGTTGAAGGTCAAGTGAAGGAAACCAAGAGAAAGTGATCAATGAGTATGAGGAAATATTTAGTTTCCTACACCAGCAATGTTAAGTGTTCAATCCCTAAAGAACTATTAATAAAACAATTATTTGATGAATATTTGTGCAAAAAGGGCAAGGAGGCCACATATTCTGACCTCCTAGAACCCCACAAGAGGAAGACAGAATCACCATCAGTAGCCTATTCACCATCCAAGGCCTATTCCTG
>NW_006921824.1:2978801-2998601 GCF_000298275.1 Orycteropus afer afer | reverse complement strand
TTCTGCCTCTAGGAGGCCTCCTTTTGAGCCTGGCAGAGTGGTCAAACTAGCCAATCATGGCATCAGAACTCTAAGCACCTGAGAGAGAGTGGGAACCTCCCAGAACATTGTTTTATGCCACTCCCAATAGAAATACTCCAGGTGGACAACTTTAGCAATCAGGAGAGCTCCTCAGTTGCTCATAGAAAATCCCACCTTGGAGTTTACAAAGCCTTATGGGTAGAAAAGCCACACTAAGTAATTTACCACACTGCAATTTGAAATAATAACAACAAAACCAGTTGCCATTGAATCAGTTCCATCTCATGGCAACCCCATGTGTGTCAGAATAGAACTGTGCTCCATAGAGTTTTCAAGGCTGTGACCTTACAGAAGCAGATTTTCAGGTCTTTCTTCCTAGGTGCCTCTGGGTGGGTTTGAACCATCAACCTTTCAGTTAGTAGCCCAGTGCTCAACCATACACATCATACAGGAACTCCTTTGATGAATATCACTTTTCCACACATTTTCTTTTTTAAAAAATTCCCACATGTCAACAATTTCTGAATACAGACCAGGCCATAAAAGCATGCCACCAACATTTCTTGTGATGTTCCTCTTGTGGTGGTGGTGGTTAAGTGCCGTCAAGTTGGCTCTGAATCATAACAACCCTACGTACAATGGAACGAAACACTTCTCGGTCCTGTGCCAGCCTCACAATCCTTGTCCGTTGCAGCCACTGTGTCAATCCACCTCCTTGAGGGCCTTCCATTTTTTCAATGACCCTCCACTTTATTAAGCATGATATCCTTCTCCGGGGAGTGGTCCCTTCTGACAACATGACCAATGTAGGTGAAACAAAGTCTGGTCATTCTCATTTCCAAGGAGCATTCTGACTGCACTTCTTCAAGGATAGATTTGTTAGTTCTTCTGGCAGTCCATGGTACTTTCAGTATTCCTTGCCAACACCATAATGCAAAAGCATCAACTCTTCTGCTGTCTTCCTTGTTCATTGTCCAGCTTTCACGTGCATATGAGGCGATTGAAAATACCATCACTTGGGTTAGATGCACCTTAGTCTTCACGGAGACATCTTTGCTATTCAGCACTTTAAAGAGATCTTTTGCAGCAGGTTTGCCCAGGGCAATACATCATCTGATGTCTTGACTGCTGCTTCTCCATGGATGTTGATTGTCGATCCAAGTAATATGCAATCTATGACAACTTCAATCATTTCTCCATTTATCATGATGTTGCTTATTGGTTCAGTTGTGAGGATTTTTGTTTTCTTTATGTTGAGGTGTAATCCACAGTGCACACTGTAATCTATAATCTTCATCAGTAAGTGCTTCAGGTCATCTTCACTTTCAGCAAACAAAGTTGTTTCATCTGCATATTGCACATTGTTAATGAGTCTTCCTCCAATCCTGATGCCACAGTCTTCTTCATATAGTCCAGCTTCTCAGACTATGCTCAGCACACAGATTAAATAAGTATGGTGAAAGGATAAAACCCTGACACACACCCTTCCTGATTTTAAACCATGCAGTATCTCCTTCTTCTGTTAGAATGACAGACTCTTGGTCTATGTACAGGTTCCTCATGAGCATAATTAAGTGTTCTGCAATTCCCATTCTTCTCAATGTTATCCATAATTTGTTATGATCCACACAATCCAGTGCTTTTGCATAGTCAATAAAACACAAGAAAACATCTTTCTGGTATTATTTGCTTTCAGCCAAGATCCATCTGACATCAGCAATGATATCCCTGATTTTACATCCTCTTCTGAATCCAGCTTGCATTTCTGGAAGTTCTCTGTCAATATACTGCTGCAACCTTTTTTTAGTTATCTTCAGCAAGAGTTTACTTACGTGTTATATTAATGATACTGTTTGATAAATTCCATATTCTGTGGGATCACCTTTCTTTGGAATGGGTACAAATATGGATCTCTTATAGTCAGCTGGCCAGCTAGCTGTCTTGCAAATTTCTTGGCATAGAAGAGTGAATGCTTCCAGCATGGCATCCATTTGTTGAAACATCTCAAGTGGTATTTTGTCAATTCCTGAAGCCTCATTTTTCACCAATTCCTTCAGTGCAACTTTGACTTCTTCTTTCAGTACCATTGGTTCTTGATCATATGCCACCTCCTGAAAAGAATGAACATCGACCAATTCTTTTTGTACAGTGACTGTGTATTCCTTCCATCTTCTTTTGATGTTTCCTGCTTCATTCAATATTTTGCCCATAGACTCTTTCAATATTGCAATCTTCTCTTCAGTTCTTTCAGCTTGAGAAATGCCAAGCATGTTCTTTCCTTTTCATTTTCTAACTTCAGGTCTTTGCACATTTCATTATAATAATTGACTTTGTCTTCTTGAGGTGCTCTTTGAAATTTTCTGTTCAACTCTTTTGTTTTGTCATTTCTTCCATTTTCTTTAGCTACTCTCCATTCAAGGGCAAGTTTCAGAGTCTTTTCTGACATCCATTTTGTTCTTTTCTTCCTTTCCTGTCTTTTTAATGACCTTTTGCTTTCCTCATGGATGATGTTCTTGATGTCATCCCACAGTTCTTGTTTATGGTCATTGGTGTTCAATGCATCAAATCTATTCTTGAGATGGTCTCTAAATTCAGAAGGGATATAATCAAGGTCATATTTTGGCACTCATGGACTTATTTTAATTGTCTTCAGCTTCAACTTGAACTTCCATATGAGCAGTGGATGGTCTGTTCCACAGTCAGCTCCTGGTCTTCTCTTGGCTGAAGATATTGAGCTTCATCATCTCTTTCCACAGATGTAGTCAATCTGATTCCTGTGTACTACATATATAGCCACTGTTCATGTTGTTGAAAGAAAATATTTGCAATGAGTAAGTTGTTGGGCTTGCAAAATTCTATCATGTGATTTCCAGTGTCATTTCTATCACCAAGGCCATATTTTCCAACTACCGGTGATTCTTCTTTGTTTCTAACTTTTGCATTCCAATCTCCAGTAATAATCAACATATCTTGATTGCATGCTCGGTCAATTTCAGACTGCAGAAGTTGGTAAAAAAAAAAAAAATCTTCAATTTCCTCATCTTTGGCTTTACTGGTTGGTGCATAAATTTGAATAATAGTAGTAGTAACTGGTCTTCCTTGGAGGCATATGGCTATTATCCCAACACTGATAGCATTCTGGTTCAGGATAGATTTTGGAACATTCTTTGTGATGATGAATGTTATGCTATTCCTCTTCAATTTGTCATTTTCAGCATGGTAGAGCATAGGGTTTTCTGATTCAAAATGGCCAAAACCAGTCCATTTTAGCTCACTAATGCCTAGGATATCAATCTTTATGTGTTCCATATCATTTTTGAAAACTTTCAATTTTCCTAGACTCAGACTTCATACTTCCCATGTTCTGATTATTAATAGATGTTTGCAGCTGTTTCTTCTCATTTTGAGGCATGCCACATCAGCAAATGGAGGTCCCAAAAGCTTTACTCCATCCACATCATTAAAGCTGGCTCTACTCTGCGGAGACAGCTCTTCCCCAGTCACATTTTGAGTCCTTCTGACCTGAGGGGCTCATCTTCTCGCACTATATCTGATAATGATTCAGTGCTATTCATGAAGTTTTCCAGTAATATACCAGACAGAGTTTCACTGCGATTCATAAGGTTTTCACTGGCCAATTTTCTGAGATGTGGATGATCTCTTCCTTCTTCTGAATCTGTCTTAGTCTGGAAGCTCTGCTGAAACCTGCCCACCATAGGTGACCCTACTGACATTTGACATACCAGTGGCATAGCCTCCAGCCTCACAGCAACATGCAAGCCACCACAGTATGAGAAATGGATAGATGAGTGATGGGATATTTCTCTTAGAGATTTCTAATTTGTCTGATAGAGTTATCCCAGAGCCTCAATAAAGTTTAAATATCCCAACAATTTAACTTGTGAAACACTCATCATGAATATAGCTTATGAAAGTTGTAGTGGTAAGTACCGTGAGGATGGGATACAAGGATGATTAATAATATGTGGTCCCTATTCAAATGAGCTTACCTTCTATTAGAGGAGCTCAATCAGGTATATCAGAAATGATTATACAATTCCAAGGTAGATAAAAATCATAGTTTTAGAAACATATTTGGGGATCAAGTACTTATAGTTTGACTAGAATTCCATTACAATTAATCCATTAACAATAAAGCAAAAATGTAGGTGAAATATTTCAAAGACTTGATGATCAGCAATATAAATATTTGTCTACATTAATATTGGATGACTATGACTCTCTAGGAACTCTGGTGGTGTAGTGCCTAAGGCATCTGACTGCTAACCAGAAGGCTGGTGGTTCAAACCCATCAGCCACTCCTCCAAAGGAAGACGTAGCAATCTACTTCCATAAAGATACCACCTCAGGCTCAGGGGATAGGAGCCCATGGAGGGATGGACACTGGGAAGAGGTAACTGCGGGGAGGAGGTAGGAGGGGAGCTGTTGCATTGTGGTAAACTGTGGTCAATGTCATGAGACAAAGTGTATATGAACTGCTGTATGGAAAGTGAATTTGCTCTGTAAACCTTCACCCAAATCACAATGAAATCACAATAAAATAAAAAATAATAATTAAAAAAAAGATACCACCTCAGAAACCCAAGGAGGGGTGGCTATGAGTCGGAATCAACTCGATGGCAGTGAGTTGGTTTTTTTTTTTTTTTTAAATGACTCCCTGGTATATATAACATCTATTCCATCTTAGTTAATCTTTTAACAAGAGGATGCTTTTTGTGAGAATGCCTTGGGGCTGTGCCACTGAGAACTGAAATAGCATGACTTCATTTCCACTGCTGGATAGCCACAGAAGAGTTATTGCTCCCTTGATCACTTGTCCCTGGTGTGTGCTCAGTAGACATTGCCAGAATGTATCAAATAGCTGTACAAGAAGCACCGTAATTTTTATATTGCCAAGTTGTCTGAGATGGGTCCATTCATAGGCACTCCACATAGTAATGCCTATACAACTGGACCTCTAGGACTTTAATCACATAAGCAGGACTTGTCTATCTTTTCTTATATCCCAGAGAAACAACTAAAAATGAAGGCTTTTAGTCCTCATTAACGCTGGATGGAGAACAAAGCAAGTCTTAAGATAATGTCTTTTTGCCTTATGTCTCCCAAAATAAAGTGTCAACAGTGTTAAGAACATTGGAAAGGTCATTGGCCAGACTCTTCCAACAATCTATAATTACTTTAGCATCTATATAGGCTGACTGTTGTTTTGTTTTGTTTTTAATAGGTGATGAGATGTGATGGTGTCAGCTAAGATTAGGTTTATGTTCATTCATCAAACCATTGATGTTTTCATTCATGCTGCTGTGCTAAATATTTGGAATATAAAGATTAAAAAAAAAAAGTAAGTCCCAGCCATCAAAAAGTCTACAGACTTCGGTAAGCATGTGTATGTATGTTTGTGTATACAATATAAAAGCTATATTGCTGAAAAATACATTATGCTATTGAAACACAGAAGTAGCAGCAGCTAACTGCCAGAAAATAACAGTTACCAGGGTACAGGGGTTAGGGGTGACAGGATGAAGGGAAGTGACAAGTTTGGAAAAAGAAAACAGGGAGGGATTCCTAGAGAAAGTGATGCTTGAGATGGTTCTTGAAAGATAAGCAGTTTTCATGAAGCAGATACAAGGGCAAGGAGAGGAAAGCAAATGTTTTATGGATAAAATATGCTTATTATTTCAGAGTACTAGAAGGCAGTGGGCCCAGATCATTGTAGGCTATGTATCTTTGGAAGGAAAGCAGTCTTCCTGGAAGGCTTTTGCATAAGAACATACAATATCTGATGCGGAGTTTAGAAAGAACATTCTGAGGGGAGCCTAGAGAATGGACAAGAGATTTTAAGAACACAGAAACAGATCATTTAGGACATCATTGGAACAAACCAAGTGGGAGAGAATACATATCTGAATCAAGGTAGATGGGATGGAGAGAAGTTGAACAGATGTAAGAGAAACTACAGAGGCAGAATCAATAGGATTTGGCTACTAAATAAATAAGGGGGCTGGGAGCAGCTAGGGTTAAAGAGTAAGGACTTCTGTCTTATTTTGATGACTAAGGACTGATACAAGAAACAAAGATAATAGCCCTGTTTTTAAGCAGGTAAAATTTGTAACGTGTGATGCCATCCAAATGATGATGCTAATAGGTAGTTGGATATATGAGACCAGAGCTCGAGAAAGAGATCCAGACAAGAGATGAAGATTTGTAGTAGATGTCATAAAAGAATGTGCAAGGAAGAAACCAGTATTTAAGGGTCAGGCAGAGGAAGGTGAATGAAAAGGAGTGGCTAGCTGTGGCAAGAGAACAATCAGGAGCAAGGGGAGTACAGAAGCCATTCTTACAGAAGTAAGAATGAGTTTCAAGGGAAGAATAGTCAACAAACTTCAGTCCCTAAACAAGTCAACTAAAATGGAGCCAGAAGCTGACTACAGGGTTAAGCAATTTAGGAGATCACTGATGATCGGAAAAGAACACACACA
Organism: Orycteropus afer afer; assembly: GCF_000298275.1. Classification (NCBI taxonomy): domain Eukaryota; kingdom Metazoa; phylum Chordata; class Mammalia; order Tubulidentata; family Orycteropodidae; genus Orycteropus; species Orycteropus afer. The sequence goes on along the minus strand of NW_006921824.1, from coordinate 2,992,080 downwards.
CATACATACACCTCTCACAAAACTATTATTAGAATTAAGTAAGATAATCAAAAACACACCAAACTCACTGCCATCGAATTAGATCCGACTCATAGCAAACCCTCCTTGGCTTTCTGAGGTGGTGTCACTACAGAAGCAGATTATTCAATCTTACTTCCAAGGAGTGGCTGGTGGGTTTAAACCTCCAGACTTCTGGTTAGCAGTCAAATGCCTTAGGTACTACGCCACCAGAGCGCCTTCAAAGTATATCAAATATCTATCACATAGTTAAGGTTACAATTTATTAAAAACCTATCACTGTTGTTATATTCATTATTATTATCAATCAAAAAGTTCTATTCATGGAGTGACCTACAAAATCAATCAGACTCTTGATAAGGTCTGTTGAGCACTTCCCATGAGAAAGCATGTGTCAATGGTGAGTTTTCCTGAGGAGTTTGAAGTAAAAAAGTTAAGTAAGAAGTAGGGAAATGGTGAATGCAAGCAGAGCTTATTTTTTCATTAACTTCTTAAACTTAACTTAGGAATGTTTAAGCCCACTCTCACAAAAGCTATAATGCCTGGTAATTTCTTTATAACAAGTAACTGCTGCTGAGCTGGATTTATTGTACAAAAGTCATGGAATAGAAGTAGATGTGCCTGAATCCACTTTTGGACAGTGGCTAGCATGAAGAAAAGACACTCTTGCTTTGAGTCAGACATATGTGGTTTGGAACCTCAGCTTCTTTACCAGCTATGGGCATTGAACAAGTTATTAACCTCTATGAAACAGCTGTTTTTTCTTTAAATAAGGATAACTACCACCACCTCTCATACATACACACACACATACACACCTCTCACAAAACTATTGTGAGGATTAAATAAGATAAAGTATATCAAATATCTACCACATAGTTAAGGTTACAATTTATTAAAAATTCTCATGGAGTGACCTACAAAATCAATGAAGACTCTTGATAAGGTCTCTTGTGCACTTCCCATGAGAAAGCATGTGTCAATGGTGAGTTTTCCTTGAGGCTGCATTCCCTTTATACCCTTTATAATTTAAAGATCAATTCAGGTCTATAGATTAACCTTCTAGTCAAAATCTTATGAGCAAGTCCTTAAATAGCTGAGTAGCCATGTTAAAGTAGCAGTTGCCTTTTAAGATAACAATATAATTTTCTCATTTAAAAAAAAAAAATCTGTAAGAGCAAATAACATATATGAAGGCACATAAATAGCTTTGATTTTTCATGCAATTTCTCTACTTTACTTAAAATGGTCAAAGATCTTGTAGTGGACAAACTCTAATATAGTTTCCCTATTCCCTGCCCCTGGTATTCACTCTTTGTGTAATAATCTCTCTTTAAGTGTGGACAGGACTTAAGACTTGTTTCTAACCAGTTGTTGCTATTCTTGCCGTTAGGTGCCATCAGGTTGGTTCCAACTGAAAGCAACCCTATGTACAACAGAAGCAAACACTGCCCAGTACTGCACCATCCTCACAATCTTTGCTATGCTTGAGCACATTGTTGCAGCCACTGTGTCAAGCCATCTTGCAAGGGTCTTCCCTTTTTTCACTGACCCTCTACTTTACCAAGCATGGTATCCTTCTCCAGGGACTGGTCCTGTCTAACAACATGATCAAAGTGCACGGGACGAAGTCTGGCCATCTGGCTTCAAAGGAGCGTTCAAGCTGCACTTCAACCAAGACCGATTTGTTCATTCTTCTGGTAGTCCATGGACTTTCAGTATTCTCCACCAACCAACATCACAATTCAAATGCATCAATTTTTCTTTCTTATTCTAACTAGTACTCTATGGCAAAGGTGATAATGTCACGTCCTATGACTGTATTATATTATAAAAGATTCCTTTGCTAGTAGACTCACTCTAGTCACTCTACTTGGTGGTTTTATAAAGTAAGTGACCATGTTGGGGAAGCCCATGTGCAAAGGAACTGTGAATGGCCTCTATGAATTATATGTGGCTTCAAAAAGGGGCCTGCCAGTCAATGCTGGCAAGAAGTTGGGGCCATCAGTCCTACATTTGAAAAGAAATGGATTTAGCCAACAATTTGAGAGATTGGCAGTGATTTATTTCTCAGTAGAACCTTCAGATGAGAATGCTCACCAGCAAACACTTTGATTGCAGCCTGTGAGATCTTGCACAGAGTACCTAGCTATGCCATGTCCATATCCCTAAATCCACAGAAACTAATAGAGATAATAAATGTATTTCATTTTAACCCACTAAATTTGTAGTGAATTGTTCTGCAGAGATAACTAATGAGAGCCTATACAGTTAATTGTTATTTAAGACAATCTAAGAAGGTGAATTCCATTTTATAACACACAAGATCTAAATCAGCAGTGATGGATAATGCATCAAATCCTGACTTATGGCAAAGGTGTACCTATAAGCACTGAGAAGCAGGTGCTTATGATACATGTGGTGATATATAGCATTATGATGACACACAAAATCTAAGCTTATTTTTGGAACAGGCTTGTATTCAGTATACTGTGCAAAGACAGTGGAGATGTTCATGATAGGTAATGCCTCCTGCAATAGAGTTGTTTTTTTGTCTTTTTTTTGCCCCAACATCTATTCTTCCAGTTTCTGGAATCCTCATTTTCTTCTGATAATCTACCTTTCCTTCAATCTCCGACCATGTTCCTGGTAAACCGCTATTCCCAACTCCAGAAGTGGCATAAAACTTGAGTCTGGCAAACCAGAGCATTGCACTTCTGTCTTCAGTGATTGCTGCAGTTTGCCACATCATACAAGCCAAACCATGCCAAGAGAATCAAGGATATTAGTGCTAATCCCAGGATTTGTTTTTAATTGCCAGAAAGGGCGCATTTTTTCTCACTGGATTAGTACCTTTGTTGTTGTTGTTATGTGCCGTGGAGTCGGACCCAACTCATAGCGACCACTCCTTGGGTTTCCGAGGCGGTATCACTATGGAAGTAGATTGCCCCATCTTCCTCCCGAGGAGTTGCTGGTGAGTTTGAACTGCCAGACCTCTGGTTAGCAGTCCAGTGCCTTAGGCACTATGCTACCAGAGCTCCTGGATTAGCACCTAAAATGATATAAACATGGAGCCTCTGGAAGCTCTCTCACTACACATGAAGCTTGAGAATGGAGGTAACCCAGATGGGAGCAAAGAAAAGGGGTTAAGATGGAGATAGAGAGGCTGATCTCAAAGATAACATCTGAACTTATGGATAAAATCCTACATGAAATCATATTCACTCCTAGATTAATCAATTACTGGCATGCCTCCTTTTTCAAATTATAACAAATTGATAATTTCCCAATATTATTTGAATTTAGTTCAGCTGTAGGGATGGCATGGTTCCTGAGACATAAGGAAAATTACCTCCATGTCATTATGGCTAAGAGTAAGTCCAACATTGCAAAGGGAAGTATCAAGGGTAAGAAACAGTGGTTCATGTTCAAACTGATCTAGCACAGACTCAGACAGTAACTGCTTGTGTTTATGAGTCTAAATGCTGGAGAACAATCTTCCACCCGTCCTTCCATAGCTTTACCAATGGCTGTCTTTTGTAGAATTAAAACAAAATGGAAACTAGGTAGTTACAGAAAGAAAAAAAAAAAACCTGATGTTATTTTATTTTGAAATATGCTCTGATATAAAAATCTAAGAAGACAGTACTTGAAGCTTCAACTTCACAACTGTTTCTTTTCCCTAAAAGAAAACTTATTTTGGGAATTACATAAAAATTCTTAGTCTTTCTATGAACATGAACATCTCCTCTGATAATCTCTGATTATAAAACATCAGAAAATTTTAAACAGAATAAAAAAAAATAAATAAAAGTCGTAACTAGACAGTATTCCTGTTGACTGGATGTTGGTGATGCTTGGGCAAGGCCACATTTTACAAATAATTCCCCAAACACACTCTCCATCCCAACCTATGACTTGTCTACTAACTTTTCTTTCTGCCTGTAATTCTCTTCCCCCACCCCCATATATCTGCATAGATCACTTCCTCACTTCATTAAGGTTGCTGCTTAAATGTTGCCCTATAGGATATTCTATTAAAAATATCAGACCACCTATATAAAACACATTACATTCACTCAATTATTTTCTAGCCCCTTATCTTGTTTTATTGCTCTACATCACACTTATTATCACTAGATATACTTTTATTTATTTGTCTGCTGAGCATCAGATATGTTGTTGTTGTTGTTGTCATATGCTGTCAAGTTGGATCTGACTCATAGCGACCCCTCCTTGGGTTTCTGAGCCAGTATCACTACAGGAGATTGCCCAACCTTCCTTCTGAGGAGTGGCTGGTGGGTTTGAACCACCAGCCTTCTGGTTAGCAATCAAGTGCCTTAGGCACTATGCTACCAGAGCTCCAAAGTATCAGATATGGGTAAGATTTACATAGTGCAAAAGGGGCAGGGAGGTGGCACCTTCTGACCTCCTCTAACTACACAAGAGGAGGACAGAATCACCATCAGCAGCCCAATGCCTGCTCCTATGAGGCCAGACATGCCACCACCCTCTAACCCTCTTACTAACCTTGACACCAACCATTCCTTCTGCAGCACCCCCCACCTCACAGCTAAGTTCAATAATTTGCTGCAGTGGCCACACAGAATTCACAGATTATGGGGTTTATTAAGGGAAGTAACAGGCTACAATTCAAGTTCAGGTAAGCGCTCAGTCTTTCTCAGTAGCATGTCTCTCTCTCAGTAGTGTGTGTCTCTCATGTCTCTGTCACATCTCTCAGCAGCGCATTTCTCTCAGCAGCATGTCTTCCTCAGCCAGCAGCCAGGGAGACTCCTTCGGCCTCTAGGAGGGCTCCTTTTGAGCCTGGTAGAGTGGTCCAATTAACCAATCCAAACAACAAAATTCAATACATCTGAGAGAGAGTGAACTTCCCAGAAGATTGCTTCATGCCACTCACAACAGAAATACCCTGGGTGGATAACATTAACAATCAAGAGCTACTCAGTTAGTCATGGCAAATTCCACCACAGAGTATGGCTAGAAAAGCCATACTACGTAATTTATAATACCACACATAGCTATTTCACAATTTATCTATAATCTCCAGAAAGTCTCAGTTTACCTGCAGATTCCAGCACTTGCACAACTAATATGAACTGCTTTAAGAACAATTTAATTACTATCTTGGTCAATATCTAATCAGAAAAACAGAAACCACAACAAGTATTTCAACAAAGGATATTTAATACTGGTAACTGGTTCCACAGGCATTGGGTGTTGAATGCATAGAAAGGGAAACATGAAGATAACTCAGAAATTGTAACTTTTGGAAGCAGCTACCTTCCCTAGAGCTAGGGAAGCAAAGGGAAGAAGAGGTTGAGGTTACCAGAAACTAAAACTCAGAGGAAGGGCTCTAAAGAGATGAGGTTCAGATATCTGAGGAAGGGGCATTATTACATGGTTACTTCTAGTAGCTCAGAAGCAAGAAAAAGGGCTCTACCAGCTTGGGACTCAGAAATCTGAGGAGGGAAAAGATCCTAACTGGTGCTATTACCTCAGCTGGGGGAGAGAAGCATGCAATGAGGCTGGTTCTCGAATGCTGAAAGAAGTTGGGGACTGGAACCAATTGCTGAAAGGAACAGTGAGTAAATCAGGAATAAGGAAGTCCCTTCTTTTCTCCTAGCATATCCCAATCTCACTTTACCATTCTGTTTGGCACAGCATAGGAGAATGACCCCTGACAAAGGAGAATTATAGTTTGCAGTATTCTAACCCCAATATCCAAAGCTGGTTATAGAAGAATGGATTTGGAGCTAAAAGATAATAGTCTAAGCACCAGTTAAATCCTAATGCATTTCTCCAATTTCATTTTCTTAGGGAAAATGCAGTATTTCAAGTGAAATAGTACAATGATCAAATTCTATCTATATTATCATTATCTTACCCTTCATATATTTACACTTCATATATTTAATTCTATATGGATGAACTGAAGGAGGTCCATGAACCCATTAAATGTGATACAATTTTCTTGATATATATGGTATGTATCATTCTGGATAAGTGAGTTTATAGCCTTCATTACAGTTTCAAAGGAATCTGAAATCTCCTAAAATTTGGTATTACAGACACCTGGTCTCACTCACTCATTCATTATTTAAACTCGCTATGGAAAATAATGATATTTTGTTGTAGTTAGAATCTTTTAATGTATTTAATACATTATTGGTTATGATTCTCATGGTTATATGATAAAGAAACATGGACCAAATTTGGCAAAGTTAAATGATGGATCTGTAGGTGATTGTTATATTATTCTATATTCTTCAATTTTTTCAAATGTTTAATAAATTTAAAAGTTAGGAAAGTAAAGGATATGAAAAACTCAACCACCCCCACCACACCCTACCTGTTTGTAGTACCACGTTGGCTTGGTGTTGCTATGATGATGGAAGCAATGCTGTGGTATTTCAAATATCAGCAGGGTGACCCATGATGGGCAGGTTTCAGCAGCACTTCCGGACTAAGACAGACTGGGAATAAGGACCTGGTGATCTACTTCTTAAAAAACTGGCCAGTGAAAACATTATGAAGAGCAGCGGAACACTGTCTGATATAATATATACATATAATGGAGGAAGATGAGTTCTTCACATTGGAAGACATTCAAAATATGAACAGGGAAGAGCTACCTCATCAAAGTAGAGTCAACCTTAATGATATGCATGGCATAAAACTTTTGAGACCTTCATTTGCTGATGTGGCATAACTCACAGTAAGAATAAATAGTTGCAAACATCCATTAATAATCTGAACATAGAATGTATGAAGTATGAATCTAGGAAAATTGGAAGTAGTCAAAAAAGAAATGGAGCACTTGAAGATATATCCTAGGCATTAGTGAGCCGAAATGGACTGGTATTGGCCATTTTGAATTGGACAATCATATGGTCTATTATGCTGGAAATACAAATTGAAAAGGAATGGTGTCACATTCGTTGTCAAAAAGAACATTCCAAGATCCATCCTGAAGTACAAGGCTCTCAGTGATAGGATAATATCCATATACAAAAAGAAGACTAGTTATTATAACTATTATTCAAATTATGTGCCAAACACTAATGCCAAAGATGAAGAAATTGAAGATTTTTCCAACTTCTGCAGTCAGAAACTGATAAAACATGCAAGCAAGATGCATCAATAATTACTGCTGGTTAGAATGTGAAAGTGAGAAACAAAGAAGAAGAGTAGCTGGAAACATGGTGATAGAAATGATACTGGAGATCATATGGACAAATTTTACAACACTCTCGTAGCGTAGTGCCTAAGGCACCTGACTGCTAACCAGAAGGCTGGTGGTTCATACCCACTAGCCACTCCTCGGAAGGAAGATTGGGCAATCTACTTCTGTAGTGATACCGGCTCAGAAACCCAAGGAAGGGTTGCTATGAGTTGGGTCCAACTCAACGGCACATAACAACAATGAATTATTCATTTCAATTATCTTTGTAAAAGAACGTAAATGGCAAAAATGAACATAAACCTTGCTGAATGGAATACACAAGAATCAAATCAACTACATTTGCATAAATAGATGATGGAGATGCTCAGTATCAGTAAGAACAAGCCAGGGGCCAAGTGTGGAACAGACCTCAACTGCTCATATGCAAGTTTAACCTGAAGCTGAAGAAAATTAAAACAAGTCCATGAGAGCCAAAGTATGACACTGAACACATTCCACTTGAATTTAGAGGCCATCACAAAAACAGGTTTGATTCATGAACACTAATCATTAAAGATCAGACAAATTGTAGGATGACATCAAGAACATCATACATGAGGAAAGCAAAAGGTCATTAAAAAGACAGGACAGGAAGAAAAACCAAAATGTATGTCAGAAGAGATTCTGAAACTTGCTTTTGAATGTTGAGTAGCTAAAGCAAATGGACAAATGACAAAGCAAAAGCACTCAACAGAAGATTTTAAAGGGTAGCTCAAGAACACAAAGTACAGTATTATAATGAATTGTGCAAAGGCCTAGAGTTAGAAAACTGAAGAGAAAGAAAATGGTTGGCATTTCTAAAATTGAAAGAACTTAAGAAAAAGATTCAAGCCTTGACTTGCAATATTATCCTCGGAAGGAAGATGGGGCAATCTACTTCCGTAGTGATACTGCCTCAGAAACCCAAGGAGGGGTCGCTATGAGTCGGGTCCAACTTGACAACACATAACAACAACAACAACATGGGCAAAATTGAGATATTTCAAAAAACAGATGCAATGCTGGAAACACTCACTCTCTATGCCAAGAAATTTGGAAAAGACTAGAAGAGAATCATATTTGTACCCTTCCAAAGAATGTAACAGAATGTAAAAATTACTGAACAATAACATCACTTGCAAGTAAAATTTTGCTGAAGATAATTCACAAATGGTTGCAGCAGTACATACACAGGAAACTATCAGAAATTCAAGCCAGATTCAGAAGAGGACATAGAACAAGGTATATCACAGCTGATGTCAGATAGATCTTGGCTGAAAGCAAAGAATACCAGAAAGATGTTTACCTGTGTTTTACTGACTATGCAAAGGCATTCAACTGTGTGGATCATGACAAAGTATAGATAAAATTGTAAATAATGGGAATCCTAGAACACTGAATTGTGCTCATGAGAAACAGACTAAGAACAGAACAAAGGGACACTGAATGACGTAAAATCAAGAAAGATGTGCATAAGTGTTGTATCCTTTCACCATACTCATTCAATCTGTATATTAAGCAAATAGTCTGAGAGCTGGACTATATGAAGAAGAGTGCTGCATCAGGGTTGGAGGAAAGACTCATTAACAACCTGCAATATGCAGATGACACAACCTTGCTTGCCGAAAGTGAAGAGGACTTGAAGTACTTATTGATGAAGATCAAAGACTACAATCTTCAGTATGGATTATACATCAACATAAAGAAAACAAAAAAATCCTCACTACTGTACCAATAAGTGACATCATGATAAATGGAGAAAAGATTGGAGTTGTCAAGGATTTCATTTGACTTGGATCCACAATCAATGCCCCTGGAAGCAGCAGTCAAGAAATCAAACAAAATATTGCAATGGGCAAATCTGAGCAAAAGACTTCTTTAAACTGTTAAAGAGCAAAAATGTTACTTTCAAGACTAAAGTGTGCCTGACCCAAGCCACTGCCTTTTCAATAGCCTCAGATGCATGCAAATGTTGGACAATCAATAAGGAAGACCACAGAAGAAATTATACATTTTAATTGTACTGTTGGCAAGGAATATTAAATAAACCATGGAATGCCAAAAGAAGAAACAAATCTGTCTTGGATGGAATAAGCCAGAAGGCTCCTTAGAAGTGAAGATGGCAAGACTTCACCTCTCATATTTTGGTCATGTTGTCAGGAAGGGTCAGTTTCTGGAGAAGGACATCCTGCTTGGTAAAGTAGATGGTCAGCAAAAAATAGGAAGCTCCTCAACAAGATGGATTGACGCAGTGGCCACCACAATGGGCACAAGAATAGCAACTACTGTGAGGATGAGACAGCACCAGACAGTGTTTCATTCTGTTGTGTATAGAGTCACTGTGAGTTGAAACTGATTCAATGCCACCTAACATCAACAACATGGACAAAATATTGAATGAAGCAGGAAGCATCAAAAGAAGATGCAAGGAATATACAGAATCATTGAATCAAAAAGACTTAGTCGACATTCAATCATCTCAGGAGGTAGCATATGATCAAGAACCAATGGTACTGAAGGAAGCAGTCCAAGCTTCACTGGAGGAATTGGTGAAAAACAAGGCTCCAGAAATTGATGGAATACCAACTGAGATGTTTCAACAAATGGATGAAATGCTGTAATTGTTCACTTGCCTATGCCAAGAAATTTGAAAGACAGCTACCTGGCCAATGGATCAGAAGACATCTACATTCATGCCAATTTCAAAAAAGATGATCCAACAGAATGTGGAGATTATCAAATAACATCATTAATATCACATGCAAGTAAAATTTTGCTGAAGATAACTGAAAAATGGTTGCAGCAGTACATCAACAGGGTAATGCCAGAAATTCAAGCCGGATTCAAAAGAAGACAATGAATGACATTGGTGATGCCAGATGAATCTTGGGTAAAAGCAGAAAGATGTTTGACTATGCAAAGGCATTTGACTGTGTGAATCATAAAAAAAAAATTATGGATGCTGTGATGGTTATGTGTGTGTGTCAACTCTGCGGGACCTGGTTGAGTGGCTGGGCAGCTGGTGGTAGTTATTCCCCATGATGAGACTGGCAATCAACTCCATGGGGGGATCTACCACAAGGAGCTGAGTAGCTGCCTTTGGGATGTGGTCTGCTTCCTGTATATAAGGAGAAGCTTTGGGAATGGTCTCTAGCCTATGGCATGCTTGGACCCTGCACGTAGCTGTGTTGTTGCTCACCAGCCTGCTATGCTCTGCCGACCTTGGGACTTACAATGGACATAAGTTAACGGCCTGCCATGTGGTTTGGTAACATCTAGACTGTGCCTTTTTGACTTGTCAACCTTGGGGCTTCTCAGCCTCAACAGCCAGCAGCTGTCTGAGTGAAGAAACACCTCTAGCTCCAGTGGGCCGGGAGCAGGAGGCAGAGCTGGACCCCAAAGTTGAGAGACTTTCACCCAGCCCCTAGAGCCTGGCACTTAGAACTTGGACTTAAAGCCTCCAAATTGTAAGAATAAACTCCTATTTGTTAAGACCATCCCATTTTGTGGTATATTCTTGTCAGAGCCGCACTAGGTAACCAGAACAGATACGATTGCAAAGAATGGGAATTCTAGAACACTTAATTGTGCTCCTGTGGAATCTATACATAAACCAAGTTGCTGTCATTCACACAGAACAAGGGGACATTGTATGATTTAAAATCAGGAAAGAAGTTTGTCATGGTTGTATCCTTTTACCATACTTATTCAATCTGTATGCTGAGGACAAAGTCCAAGAAGTTGGTCTATGTGAATAAGAACATGGTATCACTAACAACCTGCAATATGCAGATGACACACATTGCTTGTTGAAATTGAAGAAGGCTTGAAGCACTTATTTATGAATACCAAAGACTATGGCCTCCAGTATGGATTACACCCCAAGATAAAGAAAATAAAAATTCTGACAACTGGACCCATAAGCAACATTAGAATAAAGATTAAAGTTGTCAAGGATTTCACTTTACTTAAATCCACAATCAATGTCCATGAAAGCAGCAGTCGAGGAATCAAACAAATATTGCACTGGACAAAACTGCTGCCAAAAGCATCTTTAAAGTGTTCCACAGCAAAGATGTCTGTTTGAGAATTAAGGTGCACAAGCCATGGTACTTTCAATCAGGGAAAGCTGGACAGTGAATAAGGAAGACTACAGAAGAATTGATGCCTTTGATACAAAATTACTGAAATTACTGTTCAGATAGAGACTGGTGGAACCCCTGAGACTATGGCCCTGGGTTACCCTTCAGGCATAGAAATGGACTTACTTCCATGGATTGGCTCTCAGACCAACAGTAGAAAGACCTACATGCAGAACATCTGCCCCAAGGTGGTGTGCTCATCTGCTCTAGGAAGATGCACCCCTTAGATCAATCAGCCATGAGACACCAGAGGGGCAGTATTCACATAGAGGGAAAGCTGGAAAGACAGGAATGGATAGCTAAGAAGGGCACACAGAGACGGGAGGGGAGGAGAGTTTTTCATGGTTGGGGATAGTAATTGGGACATGAAATCACATGTGCATGAACTGCTGAATGTAAAATAAATTTTCTTGTAAATCAACACCCAAAGTACAATTTTAAAAGAAGAAGAAGAAGAATTGATGGCTTTGAATTTTGGTCTTGGCAAAGAACATTAAATGTACTATGGAATTCCAGAAGAACAAGCAAATCTATCTTGGAAGTATAGCCAGAATGCTCCTTAGAAAGGTGGACAGTGAGACTTCACCTCACATTCTTTGGACATGTTGTCAGGAGAGACTAGTCCCTGGAGAAGTACAACATGCTTAGTAAAGTGGAGGGTCAGAGAAAAAAGGGAAGACCTTCAACAAGATGGATCGACACAGTGGCTGGAAAAAATGGGCTCAAACATGATTGTGAGGACAGAGCAGGACTGGACAGCGTTTCATTCTGCTGTACATAGGGTCGTTATGAGTGGATAAGGCACTTGGCTGCTAACCAGATCAGCAGTTCAAACTCACCAGTTGCTCTGCAGAATGAAGATGGGGTGATCTACTTTCATAAAGATTTACAGCCTTGGAAACTCAATCGTGTTCGCTCTGAGTCACAATCAACTTGATGGTATTGACTTTGGTTTTTTGGAAGCACAAATAGCAAGAACTTGAAGAGAAGAGGAACTTATAATCACATCTCAGACTCTTTTCCCATTAAGTTTCCATCTTACAATTAGACTCTTTTTCCTCAGCAGTGGATATTGGAAAGACTACCAGGGGAGGAAGAAAGGAGGTTTACTGAAGAAAAAGTTTGCCAAAGAAACCCACTACCATGGAGTCAATCTTGATTCATTGAGACCCCCTGGACAGAGTAGAACTGCCCACATAAGATTTCCAATGCTATAAATCTTCACGGATGCAGACTGTCTCATCTTTCTCCTGAATGGGTTCAAACCACTGACCTTTTGGTTAGCAGTTGAATGTTTTAACCACTGTGCCACCAGATCTCCTTTTACCAAAGAAAGGAGGTTGGAAAAAGAGAGATGATAATATCTCCATGGTATTAAATAAATAAACAATGCACAAACACACAGGTAAGCATTTCCTTTCGGAAGAAGAAATAAGATAAATGAGAAAAGGGTTTTACTAAGTTTGTAGTTCCTACCTGGATCCAGCTTTCTCTCCTTTAGGTAGATTATTGGAGAAGAAGAAAAAAAAAAAAAAAACTATGCACCTGGCTCTATTACTTTCTGAGTCTTAGGACAAAGATTACTTCTGAGCTTGTTTTTATTATCAAGTAATTCCACTATTAAAGAAATATTTCTTACTCTTTGGGAATTGTTTCAATGAAATTTAAGCTTATTTGAAGTATCATTTCCCTCTAATCCATTCCTAATGATGGTAATAATGGAAAATATAAAAATGACTTTATTTTCTCTTTTTAAATCTATCCATAAAAATGTTCTAGCATTCAATCTTTTTTATTATTATTATTGTGATTTGGGTGAAGATTTACAGAGCAAATTCACTTTCCATACAGCAGTTCACATATACTTTGTCTCATGACATTGACCACAATTTACCAC
>NW_006921824.1:2967636-2977236 GCF_000298275.1 Orycteropus afer afer | reverse complement strand
TGATCGTGAGCATTTCTTCATACGTTTGTTGGGCACTTGAATATCCTCCTTGGTGAAGTGTCTATTCATGTCTTCTGCCCATTTTTTAATTGGATTTTTTGTCTTTTTGTTATTGAGGTGTTGGAGTTTTCTACAAATTCTAGAGATAAGTCCCTTGTCGGATATGTTATTACCAAATACTTTTTCCCAATCTGTAGGTTCTCTTTTGACTCTTTTAGAGACATCTTTGGAAGCACATAAAAATGTAATTTTTAGAAGGTCCTAATCATCTGGTTTCTCTTCTGCTGTTTGTGCATTTTGAGCTAGCATTCCATCTTAACATCCAGAAGTTAGGATAAAGTTTGAATCCCTATTTTGACCAGTTATACAAATTACATGTTCTAATTTATGTTCATGTAGGATTTTTTGTAACTGTCTGAATTTTCCTTTAAAAATGATAGAAAGTTGCAAAGTACTGAAAATTGACAATAATAATCTGTTTGCCTTAAATGCCAAGGTTTTGAAAACTGTGTTTGTCAACCCCTAACATGTTCATTGGGAGCTCTGGTAGTGTAGTACCTAACACATTTGACTGCTAACCAGAAGACTTGTGGTTCTAACCCACCAGCCACTCCTCAGAAGGAAGACTGGGCAATCTACTTCCATAGTGATACTGTCTCGGAAACCCAAAGAGGGACCACTATGAGTCGGGTCTGACTCAATGGCCGTGAGTTTGGTTTTTTGTTTGTTTGTTTGTTGAACATGTGCATTAATACCTAGCTCTTCTGAAACATGCCAGTCAAAATATCAAGAAAATTAACTTCATAATGCTTAGAGAAAGTAAATTCTGAAGCTGTAGTTCCATGATTTCCCTAGACATTCTGGAGAACCAAGAAACCTGATGGCAAACACTCAAGACCAACAAGTGCAGATAAATTTTACTAGGGACAGATTTACTTTCAAGAAAGCACTTAGGCAATGGAAATGCAAAGTTCCAGTATTACAATGAAAGGAATGGCAGTATGTGTCCTTTTTCATACAGTAACGTATCTTATAGGAAAGAAAAGGAGTCACTGCGTGTCTATGAATCAGCTGCATTACATTGTCTGATACCATTTAGTCTCAATCACCACAAGCAATGCCAAGAATGCTGACAAAACAAAACACCTTCAACCCATAAAGCAATGAGACCAACCAACAACTAAAAACAAAGATTTTCTTTTCCATTAGCATATTAATTCTGGTTGGTAAGTCAAATTATATCATTATGACTTCAAAACCTGCTATTCTGTTTTTTTAATACATGCCATCTAGCTAGATTACTTGTCAAGTTCTATATGCCAGTGTACTTGGAACAATGAATTCCATTAGCTGTCTATTTCAGGAAATAGTGAGCATATTTCTTGAAATCAAATACATGTGGCTAAAAAACAGCTTCAAAAAAAAGTCTGAGCTGAAAACAGAGATGATTTTTAACTTCAATAGAACTCCTTCCCATCATGTATCAAAGGTGTCGGAACTGCTTCTCCCTGACAAGTTGGTCTTTTGGATTTGGGTCTGTAAACCAAAAAGCCTGTCTTCGGATGGCACTGTACGTAGTCTCTCTGCCTCTTAATCATCAGCAACTGCTACATGAAGTGTGTCTATTTTCTCTGTTACATTACTATTGGCAACCAGTTCTTCAGTAAGTGCCCAGAAATGTTTCCATGGTTACAAAAAGCATTCAGCATCCCTCTTGTTTTGGGCCAATTTAGCTTAAAATCCATTGTGGAGAAAAATACGGCACATTAAGGAACATAAAATCAAGATACAGTGTTATGAAAAGAATTCAAGGTTAAATGGGAAAAGCAGGCTTGACAAGGCTTTTTAAATAGTGAACATAAATCACTGATTAAAATGCTGCCATTTCCTAGTGTATCCACAAATACCTCTCTTTAATAGACTGCAAGGCAGCCCATAAACTACAGCTTATATTACCCCTTAGTGTAAAGGAAAAGAAAAAAGAAAGTGTACAAGGATCTTTTAAGATGGTTAACCAGCAGGTAAAATCCCAATACACGAGGGTCTTAACGTTCATCCATCGGGGAGTCCAGTCACTTATCCTAGTTTCGTAGGGCCCTAAGGGCATTTAAATATTTTCAGGAAAGAGAGGAGTAAGAGCTTTTGTTCATTGGCTGTAATGCATTTCAAGTAAATCAGTGGGTTGTATCACATCAGGGAGAGAGAGAAAAAAAAAAATGGAAGTTCCCTAGAGGCAACTTAGTAAAGCTCTTCCATCTATAAAGTCATGAGAGAATTGGGCCAAAGAGACTGTCTCACTCTAGCCCCCTGCTGCATTCCCAGCTCCCACTGCCACCAAAGAGCTAAGGCATTAAAAACATTTTTGCATCCTCTGGGATAAATTAAACAAATGATATAAGGTTTTCAATTAGTCTAAGGGAGAAGCTCATGGTTTATACTTGTGTATACTTGTGCATTCCCCACAGTTTTGTGTGCACATTAGATGTCCAATAGGTATATGACTGACTGAGGAGGGCCACAGGACAAGATCTCTCTCTTTATAGAGATATGTTCTTCTCCATACCTGCCTACACACATGGGCTATTCTTTATCATTCACTATTGTGCCTGTCTTCACTGTGAAATGGACTTTAATATTTAAAGTCACAATTCTGTTAAGGACTAATATGAACACACACTTTACCAAAGAAGATATACAGATAACAAATAACACATGAAAAGATGCTCAATGTCATTTGTATTTTCACACAATATGCATGTTATACAAGGCTTTTGTGGCCAACAATGCCCTCCCCCAATGAGGTATTTTCAGAAGCACATCAGCCTAGGCCACTTACGAGAAGCTCTGGTAGCATAATGCCTAAGGCACTTGACTGCTAACCAGAAGGCTGGCGGTTCAAACCTACCAGCCACTCCTCGGAAGAAAGGTTGGGCAATCTACTTCCGTAGTGATACTGCCTCGGAAACCCAAGGAGGGGTTGCTATGAGTCGGGACCGACTCAACGACACACAACAACAACAACAGCACACTTACAAAAATACCTTGTGGTGGGAAGGCACAGTTGGCAAAATATAAATAAATAAATGACATGTGTATTATTTACATTAAAAATGGTAGTCATTAGGAGAATGTAAAATTAAAAAAAAAAATTAGATGTTAAAAACTGTGAAGGGTCTGAGATTTTACCCTACTTGAAAGCTAACAAATTAGCCTGCTATGATTTCAAGGACGTTGGCAGAATATGTGACTCCTGGGTCAGAGACAGAGGACAGCTTATTACTCAAAGCACAGCAAGCAGTATGCACTTCATGTTCCCATTTGTTCTCCATACTCAAACAAGTCCCATAAGGGCAATGCAGAGGTGGGCCCAGGCAGATTCTGTACTCACAATGGGCTAATGTCACAGTCAAGGAACACTAAACTTAAAAAACCCCTATTACTTGCCTAAGCTTTGCCCTGAAGGAAGACATTATCTTTATTACATCGGAGAGCAAACAAGTATTCCCTCTGCTCTGGAGGAAGACACTGTATCTTCTAAAGTGCTTTGCTATACAAGCATGTCTGATAGTCCAGAATCTATGAGAATGGCTAAAATTAAAAAATAAATAAATAAAATAAATAACATCACAATGAACTGATGAGGAAATGAAGTGACTGGAACTCTCACATTTTCGAGAATGCAAAATAGTACTTTGGAAAATGGTTGGAAGGTTTTCTATAAAGTTAAACATATACTAACCACATTATTATTAGGTGTCGTCAAGTTGGCTCTGACTCAGAGTGACCCTATGTACAACAAACAGAATAAAACACTGCCCAGTCCTATGCCAGCCTCACAATCCTTGCTACACTTGAGCCCCTCACTGCAGCCACTGTGTCAACCCATCTCATTGAGGCCTTCCCTCTTCTTTGTTGACCCCCCACTTTACCAAGCATGATATCCTTCTCCAGGGAATGGTCCCTTCTGACAACCTGACCAGAGTAGGTCAGACGAAGTCTGGCCATTCTCGCTTCCAAGGAGCATTCTGGCTGTATTTCTTCTAGGACAGATTTGTTAATTCTTCTGGCAGTCCATCGTACTTTCAGTATTCTTCACCAACACTACAACTCAAAAGCATCAACTCTTCTTTGGTCTTCCTTATTCATTGTCCAGCTTTTACATGCATATGTTGTTGTTGTTATGTGCCGTCAAGTCAGACCCGACTCATAACGACCCCTCCTTGGGTTTCTGAGGCAGTATCACTACGGAAGTAGATTGCTCTATCTTCCTTCCGAGGCTGGTGGGTTTGAACCATCAGCCTTCTGGTTAGCAGTCAGGTGCCTTAGGCACTATGCTATGAGGCAACTGAAAATACCATGGCTCAGGTTAGGTGCACCTTAGTCTTCAAAGAGACATTTTTGCTCTTCAGCAATTTAAACAGATCTTTTGCAACAGATTTGCCCAGCGCAATACATAGTCTGCTGTCTTTACTGCTGCTTCCACTGGTGTTGATTATGGAACCAAATCTTTGACAACTTCAATCTTTTCTCCATTTATCATGATGCTGCTTATTGGTCCAGTTGTGAGGATTTTCATTATCTTTATGTTGAAATGTAATCCATACCACAGACTGTAGTCTTTAATCTATACCAACCATATGGCCCAGTTATCCAACTCCTAGGTATTAACCTAATTAAAACTTACCTTTACCTGGACTCACTTCTGTGGATTACCTCTTAGCCCAACAAAACAAAGATCTACATGCAGAACACCTATCTCAGGGAGATGCACCCCTTAGATCTATCAGCCATGAGACATCAGAGGGGCAGCATTCACACAGAGGAAAAGCTGGACAGAAAGGAATGC
The DNA here is from genome assembly GCF_000298275.1 of Orycteropus afer afer. Classification (NCBI taxonomy): domain Eukaryota; kingdom Metazoa; phylum Chordata; class Mammalia; order Tubulidentata; family Orycteropodidae; genus Orycteropus; species Orycteropus afer. The sequence goes on along the minus strand of NW_006921824.1, from coordinate 2,972,390 downwards.
ATAGATAAGAAGAGCAGGGAGGAGAGCTTCTTTTTTGGTTGGGGATGGTGATCAGGCCGTGAAATCAAATGTACATGAACTATTGAATGTAAAACAAATCTGCTTCGCAAATTTGCACCCAAAGCACAATAAAATAAAACTTACATTTACCAAAAAACTCGTTTTGAAAATGTGTACTAAATTTTTATTCATATTGCTAAAAACTGGAAGCAATTCATATACCTGTCAGCTACTTAGTGGTCATCAAATGGGTGCATTCAATCAATAGAAACTATTTACAAATAAAAAGAAGTTAACTAACTGCAACACATAACATGGATGAACCTTAAGGTTCATTATGATAAGTGAAACAAGCCAGACTCAAAAGGCTACAAAATGCCTGACTTAAGTACAGAGACAGAAAATAGGTCAGCAACTGCTATGTGCTAGAGGTAGGGAAAGAGCGCTACAAAGGGATGCAAGATAGGTTTTTGGAGGTGATGGAACTCTCTTATATCTTGAGTGAGGTGGTGATTAAGTGACTTTGTGTGTCTGTCAAAACTCACAGAACTGTACACTAAGAAGGATGAATTTTACTCTATGTAAATTATACCTCTTAAGAAAGATAACTTGTGTGAGTGTGTACGTGCATGTGTGTGTGTAAACTCTGGAATTAGTCTGCCTGAGCTCAGCCTCTTTCTAAATGTGTGGTCTTAAACTCGCTAAGCATCAATTTTCTCAAAGCAGGAATAATAATAGTATCGACCTCATAGATTGTTAGCTTTACTTGTTGCTTGTCTATCATTATTACCTGATGTTCCACCAGGTACCTAACACTATGTTTGATGTTAAGTATACAGAAATGTTACTCTAACCATCTAAGGATGGTCCCTGCCTTCTGTGTTGTTGTTATTAGGTGCCATCGAGTCATTTCCAAATTCCAGCTACCCTATGTGTAACAGAACAAAAAACTCCCAGTCTTTGGCAACCCTCAAAATCACTGCCACATTTAAGCCACTGTTGTAGCCACTGTATCAATCCATCTCGTTGAAGTTTTTCCTCTTTTTCACTGGCTCTCTGCTTTACCAAGCATTATGTCCTTCTCCATAGATTGGTCCCTCTTGAAAATATGTCCAAAATACCTGAGATGATGTCTCACCATCCTCGCTCTTAAGGAGAAAACTGACTATTTTTCTTCCAAAACAAATTTGGAAGTGCATAGTATATTAAATATTCTTCAACAACATCATAATTCAAAGGCATCAATTCTTTAATCTTCCTTATTCATTGTCCAACTTTCACATGCATATGAGGCAAATGGAAATACCATGGCTTGGGTAAGGTACACTTTCATTTTCAGCACCACATCTTTGTTCTTTAACACTTTAAAGAGGTCTTTTGCAGCAGATTTCCCCAATGCAATACATCATTTGATTTCTTGACTGCTGCTTCCATGGACATTGATTGTGGATCCAAGTAAAATGAAATTCTTGACGACGTCAATAGTTTCTCCGTTTATCATGATCCCTCCCTTCCAGGAAGCTACAATCCACTGAATAAACATCTTCTGAATGGACAAATGAACACAATTGTTTTACCGCCATTAGGCTATTACAATAATTAGATAAGTAAATGAAAATGTCAGTATTTAGCATCTATTAATCCAACTTTGTATCAATAATTTAAATAGAGTTCTACTTCACCAAGTATTTTCTAAAGTAGTAGAAATTCAGAGCCAACTCTAAGAAATTCTGTTGCTAACCCACATATTTCTAGAATTATCTCCACAGATAATTTCAAAAGACTGACAATTGCAATTATTTATCATTTATTAAATTCAGAAAGAATCAGCTTACCTCAGTTTTCACCAATTTTACATCAACGTTACTTTAACTTGAGTAAGAGTATCAAGAAAGAATTACAAGAAAAATGTGAGAGTATGTGTCCTTATATGCCAAGACTTCATGTATTTGGAGAAAACATTTCCCTAGAAAGTTAAAGCTAAGAGGAGTCACTGAAAACAGATAAAGAGAGAATGAAGTATTTCAGAGAACTCAGGTTTCTCAGAGAAAGGAACTAATGATTTCACCTTTATATTCAATAAATGACCCACTAATCAGTGTGTGTTTTGTCTGCATTACAATCACACATCATATATAAACACCAGATCTTCTACTATGCACGCCATATGCCTCTGTCTCTCAACCCAGTGGAATGTCCTTCCTTCAGGCTTAGAGTATCAGCAGCATGAGGAACTCAGGCCAGAACACACTGCAGCTACTTTCAGAGTTAATTACATTTTTACCATAATTATTAGCCATGTATTGAGGCCCTACTATGTGCTCAGTCCTGACAAGATAAAGGTCTATGGGCATTTTTTTTTTTAACTGTGTCCTTCCCATTCGAGGCTAAAAGAAAATCAAGCTACTCTTATTTCAAAGTTTTCTATCTCCTGTCATCCCACATCAAATCTCAGTGAAACACTGAGTGGAAAATGTTCTTGGAGTGTTATTAACTAAAAATTCTGCAACAAGTATGGCTTTTTGCACAGGATTTCACACTGAATAATATAGTAACACCTAACCCAGTGGGAAAAAAGAGAGCATTTTAAAAGATATTTTAGAAAGCATGACATGTGTATAAGGAGCTTCTCAAACAGAATCCAGGGGCTCATTTTTACCAGTTGACTTACGATTATTGTATTGGAATATGGAACCCACAAACATGGTGGATTTTCCAAAGTTTTATATATTGATTATGCCTCTCTGGTAGTGTAGTGCCTAAGGCACCTAACTGCTAACCAGAAGCCTGGCGGTTCAAACCCACCAGCCACTCCTTGGAAGGAAGGTTGGGCAATCTACTTCCATAGTGATACTGCCTCGGAAACCCAAGGAGGGGTTGCTATGAGTCAGGTCTGATTCGACAGCACATAACAACAACAACAACAATGTAGAAAGCTATAAGCAAAGAAGAAAAAAAAAAAACGGAACTCATATGACAACTAGAACAAGTCAAAATAAATTAGTACAAAGACCATTTGGAAGAACCCAGAAAAAGTGATTGCTGGCTAGCTTACCTTGCTTTTTTCCATTAATATTTTCTAAAGTACCAGCAAGTTGACTGTCAAAGCTGGGTTGAAGGCCACTGCTTTGTTTTTCAAGGTGATGCTCTTCCTCGGCAACAGAAGAAATTGCATGTGGTGGTGTTTGGTCATCAAGGATCTGATTGGGCCACTGGGACACTATGGAACATGAGTCCTTTGCTCGTTGGCCAATGTTGGGTCTCGAAGTTTGGGCACCGTCCTGCAAATCACTATTACAACAGGAGAAATGATCCACTTCAAGAAACAAGGAATTCGTGTTCTCTTGACTCCAATCATTGTCTTGTTCTTCATCTTCAAAGTAAGTTTCCCGAATCTGAATGTTATCTAAGTCCTGGTCACTTAATTTAGAGTCTTGCTTGCTTAAATTAACCAGTGAAGCAGATAATGTATCACCTGCTTGCTGAAGAGCTTCATAAACCCGAGCCATCCAGGAAGACAGAGGCTGGAAGAACTTCTGAGCATCTTGAGAGGCCATGACCAACACCATGGCCAGCTAGCTGATGTCTACAAAGTCCACTTTTCAGTTCTGCCCATACTCTGGACTTACGCGAACTACAGAATAAGCAGGATGAAAAATTAAATTGATGGTCTCTTAATGGCTGTGAATAGTTCACTCTCAAAACTTCTCAGCTGAAACAGAGGAAAGAAATACTTACACCTGTTAAAGTTACAACCTCAGAACCATCACCAAATACCTACAACCAATTTTAAACAGCTTTTGGGTACCAAAAGGAGATCATCACTGAAATATTAATACAGCTAAACAAAAATGATTTTGTGAAAGTCTAAATATAGATTATTTCAATCCCTATTCACCTCCTCAGGCATGTGCAAAACTTCCATTAGCAGTAATGGGCTCTATTCATGTGGACTGAGAAGTCTATTCCCCACAGACCATACTTAACCATGTGAAAAGGATAAATGAATCTTCATTAAGAGGCAGTTAGGCATGACATTTCAAAGTACAAGAAAGGTTGGATACTCCATCTACGAGCCTGCAGATCCCAGAGAGCAGACTAATAAGCATCTTTGCCTCATGACACAAAGATTTATCCTTCCAAAGGAAATGTGTGCCTGGAATTAAGCTCTTAACAAATCTTTAAATAGGATTTTATATTTTATGCAACTTCTTGAAATTATATCTATTCTTGGGGAACAAACATAATCACTGAAAAGATGAACATGGCAAGTAGAGCATCCAGCTTACTGGAGACATGTCCCTAGTATCTCATTGCCTTTGTCCCTGTTCCAACCTCCCAAAGATAGCTCTCCATAACCTGTGAGTCTCCTGAGAGATACTTCTTTGCACAAATTCACAGCCTGAAGGAAGCAGTTAGGTCATCAACGAACAAAGGACAAGGAAAAATAGCTATGCATATACATACATACATACAAACAAGCACACACATATGCATATGTATATTGTTGTTGTTGTTGTTGTTGTTATGTGCCGTGGAGTCGGCCCCGACTCATAGCAACCCCTCCTTGGGTTTCCAAGGCAGTATCACAGTATCACTACGGAAGTAGGATTGCCCAACCTATTAGGTATGTGTATATCTTATTGCCTATATATATATATGGGAGCTCTGGTAGCATAGTGGCTAAGACACTTGCCTGCTAACCAGACGGCTGGCGGTTCAAACCCACCAGCCACTCCTCGGAAGGAAGGTTG
>NW_006921824.1:2954624-2967121 GCF_000298275.1 Orycteropus afer afer | reverse complement strand
AGGAAGATGGGGCAATCTGCTTCCGTAGTGATACCGCCTCGGAAACCCAAGGAGGGGTCACTATGAGTCAGGTCCAACTCGACGGCACATAACAACAACAATCAGAACCGAAGTAACTTAAACATAAGGTTTACTGCCCAGTTTTTGGTGAAGATAGAGTACTTTACTAATACATTGTTACTGAACTTATTTGTTCTATGGTGGTACTAAATTTACTCTTGTTTTAGGAAAGAGTAAGATGACCCACGGCCTTCTTCCCTTATTGAACACAGGGGAGGGTGCAATTTTCTAAGAGCTGAAAAGCACGAGTGAGTACAATAAGTCCCTGTATTGATTTATGACTTACAGACAACTTGTACCTTGCCCTTTAATGTTATGTTAATTTGCCCTCACTTTGAAATGACTGAACCCACTCCTGCTCCCAACAAATTCTTCTTCATAATCACCTTCACTTGTTGCGTGTGCAGATTTAAAATCATGGAAAAGGCTTCAAGCCTTTTCTTGCACTAAAGTAAGACTAAATAAGAACTGTATGCACCTGTTCCTACTTACCTACAAATTGGACTTAAAGAAACAGGATCAAATAAATCTCTTTAGTAATCCAGGGACCACCTGTGCTTTAGAGAAGAAAGGCTAAAGCAGAGCCTTGAGGTTCCTACAGCTAGTCAACAGTTGAGGATGAATATTATGACTGCAGAGTCTAACCTCACTGCTTGTACTAAGTTGCCCACATCCTTCATAGCAATAACTTCAGTCTGACTAAATCTACTACCAATCCCTAAGATTTCAATCCCCCTGGACCTCAGGCTACTATATTTAATATGATTGCCTATACTGGTATAGTGTTGTCTGTTTGGGAAATGTCTGACTGCAAATTTGTCTGTGGTCCCATAAGGTTTTATGAGTTTGTTTGTTTGTGTTTGTTTTTAATTGAAGGGAAAGTAGCTTTCCTTTTGTTTATTATTTTCCCTTAATGGTTTAAAAAAAAAAAAAAAAACAAGTGAAGACTCTTGCAGACTGGACCATGGATGGGAAACAGGCAGGTGAGGCAGAGGACATGGATCTTGGATTGGGCTCCCAGGCGCTGCAGGGGACCTTGCTGCTCCTGCTGCTTATTTCGGCATTAAAGCAGGCAGGGCTGGGCGTGCTCCACTCCTGCCCCACTTGTTTCCTCTCTATCCACTCCTACCTCCACCCTCTCAGCCAACACTGCTGCCCTCCCCCCATTCCTCCAGCTCTGGCTCCAGCAGCAGTGGCAGTGGTGGATGCAGCAGAAGCAATGGCCATGAGGACGAGTGGAAGCAGGCTCCCATGAGGTTTACTGTAGCGTTCACACAATGTCCAAATCATACATTCCATTACACAGAATGTATTGTGGACATTGCATGCCTATAGTCTCCTGAAAATTTCTCTTTAGCTTCTGTGATGCCATTCACCCATGCATTTATTCACTAAATAAACAAATATTGATTAAATGTCTATTAAGTGTTGGGCACAATGCCAGGTATGAGGGAAACCTGAGACCTCTGTTCCCAGAGAGCTCACATTTCAGTTGAGAGGGAACTGAGCTCTCTTCATTTTCCCCTTTTGCTGAATAATTCAAGTGTCCCTCTTTCAGGTTTTTGTCTTCCCACCAATTCCATGTTCAACTATTCATTGCCCTATGTCTTCACCTCTTTACCTTTATACTCCCCAACTTGGAGAGTTGACTCATTAAGTTTCAGTTAACATCTTTTTAGTAACTTTAAAATACTCACCTCTAGCCCTTACCTAAAGGAGCTCTGGTGGCATAGTGCCTAAGGCACTTGACTACTAACCAGAAGGTTGGCTTTCAAACCCACCAGCCACTCCTCAGAAGGAAGGTTGGGCAATCTTGCCTTGGAAACCCAAGGAGGGGACGCTATGGGTTGGAAGGAAGATTGGGTAATCTACTTCCATAGTAATACCACCTCAGAAACCCAAGGAGGGATCACTATGAGTTGGATCTGACTCGACAGCAGTGAGTTTAGTTTTTGTTAGTACACTCTCTTCCACTATGTTTTAGACAGTGATAACTGTCTCCAAACTCATAATCCCCAGATAACACTTCCTAGTTGGTTTCAGCCTTTAGTTGTTCCCAGCTTTGATCCATCCTCTGTGCTGATTTAGCATCACTTGACATTTTATCAGGTTTATTGCCCATCTCTTCCCTTAGAATGGAAACTCCATGGAAGGCAGGGATTGTCTGCTTTGTTCTCTGTTTTATTCCAAGTGCCTAGAAGTACACCTAGCACATAGTAAATTCATAGTAAATGAATGAATGAATCCTATTTTAAAAAGTCATGTATGGACCCTAAAGAATAACATTGAATCTGCAAAACACTGCATAACATGGATGAACTTGGAGGACATTATACTGAGTGAAACAAGTCAATCACAGAAACACAATTATTGTATTAGTCTATTATTGTAAAAAGTCAAGGAAGGGTTTATATATGGAAGGAAATTTTCTTTGTTGGGAGGGGAGAGGAGGGAACACTGTTAGATAGGTAGAGACAACTATTGATTTGGGTGAAGACAAGGGCAATGTACCAAATGTGAGTGATCAACACAGTGGCATTGAGGAAGAGGGAAACATAGAGAGGTGCATGGGAGGTACAGACAACAAAGATGAACCATATTGCACATACAGTACTGCGTTGTCAGTGAAGGCAAACACTGCTCTACAGGTGGATAAATGGGTGGGTGGACAGGCTGAACTATTAGGTATGTATATAGGGGTGGCAGGCGGGGAGTGTGCCCATGACCATGTATAGGGTTGGCAGACAATGCTTCTACAAGTGTATTTGTATGTTCTGTAAGAACTCCCATGTACAGAGTAGAGCTGACAAGGGACAAGACTGTAGTCACTTCTTGGCCACAGCCTGCTACCCAGAGGGAGCAAATAGTTGGACCTGTGGGCTCAGGACCATAGTCTCAGAGGACATCAAGCTCAATTGGCATAACATACTACACAAAACGTGGTTTCACGTCCTACTTTGGTGAGTAGTGACTAGGATCTTAAAAGCTTGCAAGAGGCCATCTAGATGCAATGGTGGTCTCTTCTTGTCCAGAGCAAAGAAGAATGAAGAAAACAAAAGACACAAGGAAACAATTAGTCCAAGTAATAGACCATACAATCCTCAGCCTATATGACTATGAGACCAGAACTAGATGGCACCCGGTTACCACTGTTAAACACTCGGACAGAGATCTATGTAGGAGATCCTGGATAGAATAGGAGAATAATATAGAACAAAACTCAAAATCATTAAAAAAAAAAAAAGAGAGAGAGAGAGAGAGACACCAGGTTTGCTGGTCTGATAGAACCTGGTGGAACCACTGAGACTATGGCCCCTAACCACCCTTCAGGTCTGGAACTGAACCCACTCCTGTGGCTTCCAGACAAACAAAAAACAGGCATATGAGCTGAATATTTACATTTTGTAGATACACTCCTTGAAGAGATCAATCTTGGAGAATAGAAGGGCACTGTATGCACAGAGAGACAGCTCAGGGGGCAGGAGGGCATGGGAGAGAAGGACACAGGGAAGAGGTAACTATGGGGAGAAAGTGGAAGCTGTTGCATTTGTGGGAAATTACAGTCAATGTCATAAGACAAAGTGTATGTGAGCTGCTGTATGGAAAGTGAATTTGCTCTGTAAACTTTCACCCAAACCTCAAAAAAGATTGAAAAAACAAAAAGTCATGCATGGGACAGTGCCTAGCCAACAGTCCATGCTCAACATGAATAAAATAAATATGAATAAATAAAACCTACTCAGAATTGTTGAAAAGATCTTAAACAAGTTTATCACAAAATTTCCTTCCTTCATAACATTAAGGATTTATTTCACTGCCCACATTTTGTATGTGTTTGTGTTTATTTTTCCTCCACAAACACTTTGCGTAAATCAATATGCTTCAGGGCATCACAGACCTAGAAGGTTCCCCGCCAGATTACTGGGTTTAGCTTCCATCACTATCTTCCAGAGAAGCCCTGGTTGCACAGTGGTTAAGCAACCAACCATTAAGCAAAATGTTGGCAGTTTGAACCCCACCAGCCATTCCATGAGAGAAGGATGTAGGAGTGTGTTTCTATAAAGATGGCAGCTTAGAAAACCCTGTGGGGCTGTTCTATTCTGTCTCATCAGATTGCTATGAGTCAGAATCAAGTTGAGGGCACATAACAACAAATTATCCTCCAGTGCTATCTTTTCGGTACTTAAAACTTTTTAAGACGTTAATGGTGTATCTTCCTTAGTGGTCCTTTCTGTTGTTTTATTATATAATAAAAACTTTGTTTCATGTTGTTGTTGTTGTTGTTGTTGTTATGTGCCTTCGAGTCCACCGACTCATAGCGACCCCTCCTTGGGTTTCCGAAGCAGTATCAGTACAGAAATAGATTGCCCCATCTTCCTTCTGAGGAGTGGCTGGTGGGTTTGAACCGCCAGCCTTCTGGTTAACACTCAAGTACCTTAGGCACTACGCTTCATTTGCAAGCCAAAAATCTCTGGATTTAGATTAAAAACAAAAAACAAACAAACAAAAAAAAAAAACTCACTGCTGTGGATTTGACTCATAGTGACCCTTCCTTGGGTTTCTGAGGTAGTATCTCTATGGAAGTAGATTACCCAGTCCTTCTGAGGAGTGGCTGGTTACTTGACTTTAAAACTAAAAACCAAATTCACTGCTGTCAAGTTGGATCTGACTCACAGCTACCCCTCCTTGGGTTTCCGAGGCAGCATCACTGCGGAAGTAGATGGCCCAGCCTTCCTTCCAAGGAGAAGCTGGTGGGCTTCAACCACCAGCCTTGTTTTTAGCAAATGCCTTAGGCACTATGCCACTAGATCTCCTCTTATCCCATTTTCAAACTAGTAATAGTCCATGTCCTTGGCCTCATATCCCCATGCCTTCTGTATTCATATCCATGAAACCACGATTTATTTTATTTAAAAACAAATCTTGCATCACTCACCTACTTTTAAAAATTCACTATGGTTCCCTATTACACCACAAAAGTTGAGCGCTAGCAGCCCATCTGTCAACATTGCCACTCAGTTTCTTTGTTGACATAGTGGTTTAAAAAAATTAATTTGAATGCCTCTGATTCACAAGAGCCACCAGTACCTCAAATTCTCCAGAATCCTGACCTCTCCCTGCAGTTTATACCTACTTGCTTCACTGTTTCTGTGTGACCTGCCTGACCCCTGATTTTTCAAGCCCTACTCTATAGGACAAAGTTCAAATTCTTTCCTGCAGCATACAAGAAGAATGATGTTCAAAAACAAGTATCAGTTGGTAAAGGCACCACCTAACTAGTCTTAAGAGAGTCCTGGTGGCTCAATGGTGAAGTGCTCAACATTAGCTGTTGGAACCCCCCCAAAGGCTCTGCAGGACAAAGTCCTGGCAAGCTGCTTCTATAAAGCTTACAGGCAAGAGAACTGTATACAGTGGTTCTATTCTGTCATATGGGGTCATTCTTAGTAGATTCACTTAATGGCATGAAAAAACAACTGGTCTCAGTGCTCAAGGCAGTCCTCACTGCCTATGGGTAAACTCTTTGCAGAATCTTTGGGGTTGAGGGGGTCTGGGGGTAAAAAGGACAGTGGAGAGGGGGCTCATACCAGTAGTTATTACCAACTGCTAGGGAATATTTCAATATTTCAACAACTCATACAGCTCTGAGTATCAGGCTCTGTAAGATCTGTCCCCAGAACTATTGTCCATGTCCCCAGTATTGTCATCACACAGTGAGGACTCAGCCATTTCTCATCACTCCTTACTTAGAGTTCTATGTGTCAGTATACTAACGCATTAAGTATTTTCTAAAGAGATCAAGTTCTTTCTTGACTTTTATTTGCTCTACCCAGGACTTTTTGTCTCCCTAGCCTCCACTGTAAATACTTACTCATCCTTTACAATGAAACTCCTATCCCCTCCTCTGACAACTCTTCATCTACAATTACAAGGTGTAGCCTCAGAGTGCTCTGAATATGCCTTTATGATGCACTTGGTGTGGTAATTATTTGTCAGTCTTTCTCTTCAAATGGACGGTGAGTCTATAAGTGCAGGGATCATGTTCATACTTTATAGCTCCAGAACTTATACAGGGCAGAGACTCTATAAATGTTGAATGAGTGAATGAAAGTTACTAATGAAATTTTTGAAGTTAAATAGTCCTGGGTCCTTCATCTTTCTTCACCGGTAAAGGAGAATTAACTCACTAGGTGACTTCTAATAGTTCCTTTCTGCTGCAAAACCCAAGACTTTACCAGCATGGGCTAGAAAGCATTTTAATATTGAAGCTGAATATATTCCAAAGTAAATTGCCTTTCCAAGGATTAGTTCTGTACTTTTGTCAATAACTATTGTCACATAATCCCAGAGTGATCAAAAAGAGGCCAACTCTCAGTCTATATACATGATATAGTGTCCAGTTGTTATATTCCAAAGTACTCAAAAGAAGAAAGAAAAAGGATCAAGGCTTCTATAACCAAAACATGGAAAAATTACCTAGTTAGCAACTCTGGATATCTTTCGTTTTATATTAAAGCTCTCTAAGGCCAAAGGGGCCAAGTGCTGGCAGAGTAACCATGGAGATATCTTTATTGCTTAGGTAAATTTTAACTTGATTGGTAGAGTGCTCCAAGGGTGATGCCGGACATACACCTGGTATCCTAGTTCTTTGGAAGCTTTCTACAGCTAATGAAAAGACAAAGTGATTTCTGGTTTTATAGGAAAAAAAAAAGCCACATGAGAAAAGAAAAACAGAAAAGACAATCCTCCCCAGAAAAGTCCAGATGTCAGGATTAGAATTAAAAATACATATAAGGACTTATGGTAACTAAGAAGAGTTATTATTAAAATTAAAATAATTGATGATACTTCATTACTATGAGATGTATAAAACAAAACAAAAAGTGTGTGTGTGTGTGTGTGTGTGTGTGTGTTGAACACATAAATCCTTATACCAATTAGGATGTACGAAGGTTTGCACCTTCACAAAGTGACTCAGTATAAACTAGCAAACTGAGAAAGAATTAGTAACAATTGAAAAATAAATATGAAAGTACATTCCTAGAGGCTATGTTTCTTTAAATCTTGTTTAATTAGAATTATGTTTTGATTATAAAAGTATTTAATAAGATCATTTTAAATATAGGAAATGACTAAATAGTAAACATTAAAGAGTTGTGTCCCATAAAGGAAAAAATTTTCAAATTCTTGATATGCTTTATTATACATATTTTTTATCATCCTCGCCAAAGGGTAGTGTGAACAGGGAAAAGATGTTCTATACCCAGAATAATAATGCTCGTAATTCTTTAAAGGCTGTTGGTTAAATCTTTCTGACCTCATTTTTTATCTGATGGCAGATGTTATGGGGGAGGGGAAGTTATGGTCTGAGAAGAAACACCAGCTTTCAGGAGCTATGCCTTAAAAATCCACATTATTTGGAGAAAGCTAAAGTGCAAGCCTGTATGTCTATGTGATTTTTAAAGGATTATCAGCCTCTGGAGAGTCAGACATATTCTGAGAGACAGTAAAATGTTTCCGACAATATGGTCCCCAGGTAACCAAACCCCAAATCAAAATCTATTACAAGTTCATCTACTGAAGTGTGTTGATGGTTAGCATTCTTAAAAAACAAAATCTCCTTGGTAAATCTTCTTTTCTCCTGCTCAACCAAGACTATAGGATGGAAGCAACTACAAGTCAAGAATACTGGGTTTATTTCAAGTGTTTTCCTGCAGCCATCAGTTAACTTCTTCATGTCCCTCACTCTCTTCATCAAGATGTGGGTGATCTTATTCTTGACTTACCAGAGTGGTCATGAGGCTAATGAAGCCTGTCGGTTTTTAAGGTAATTATCTCACCTTTTGAAGAAGAGCACTTTGCTTTACCTCATATGAGTAAGAAGACATAGGAAGATGAATAATACATGAAGTCAAAATAAGAACTATGAAATGGGCTGCAATCCATCTTTAATACAGTTCAACAAAAGAGCCCACAGGTGTTTTCTGCTAAGAGCAAATTTGTTATGTGGGTAGATATATGTGCCACTAAGATGAAATATCTTCCACAGTGTTTGTCCAAAATGTGCTCTTAATGCTAGCATCTTTACAATTATAAAAAGGAACTACTATGGACCCTTTAGGGCAACAGTAAGGTTACAATACAGTCATACGTTACTGCTGGGCTATAGGCAACCCAAGAGACCCTTTATCATTGGACTTCATGGGGCAATAATGAAAAATAGAATTCATCGGTAGATGCTGAGAAAAATGTATAAAATGTGAAAGAAATCGCAATGGTTTTGGAGTCATAAAACAAGGCTGTAGTCCCAGACCTGCCAAGAGGCAGTTATTCCAAAGTATGAGCCAAATCCTATCATGTATGCGCACCTACATGCCCTTATCTGTAACATGAGGAACAACACTCCCTACCATGCAATTGACTGTGAAAATTAAATTACACAAAGCTACTAGAATAGGACCCAGTATAAAACAAGTATTCATTATTCTAAATTCATGATAATTAAAGGGTAAAAGATATTAAACTCTTATAATCTTTTCCAATCCCTCAGAAAAATTATATACTGTCATTACATCTAACGCTTGTCAAACATTTTACAGCATACAATGCTTTTTGACAAAGTCCCTGAATAAAAACTCGTTTTGAAAGATAGTAGCTTTCCCATTTGACAGCTGAAAAAATTAAGGCTCAGGAAGGGTAAGTGATTTTCCCCAAGATTCATACCTGTGATAATAAAGAATGGGGTTGGACTTCCAATTCTCCTTTGTTGATTTCCAAATTCTTGCTTTAACCACTACTCCAAATCTTCACAAAATGCCAGTAAGACTTGGCTTAGGAAGACTAAGAAACACTAGAGATCAAAAAGACAGAGAGATTTTTCTAATACGTGACAAGTTTGGGGTTCAAATTCAGATTTGTCTGACCCCAAAATTTATTCTCATTCTGTGCCCACTATACCACAGATGCCTATTTCACTATATACTATATTTTTAAATGAAATTGTTTGTAATTATTTTTACAAAATAAGTGTGATACAGTAAACAATAAAAATTCTAAACTACTGCTGTCAATAAGGCTTGCCAGGTTAAAATATTTTTTTAAAAAAATCACACCAATAGATAACTTTATATTTGAGCCTGATGATCTCAAACAGACGAGGATTGGCTCAATGAAGGTTTTAATTTGTTCAAGATGTATATCATTATAGCCAATAGCAGCTTTTAAATATTATTCAGATTTCACAAGCCCATTGGGTATTTTTGAGTATCTATTACATTCAGCAGAGATTTAAATATGCTCCACAAATGCTTAGTTGTTATATAAGCACATAAGGTCTTCAGCATTTTCAGAGGGACTCTTTAACACGGCTTTAATGAACACAATCTTCTTAAAAGACTGTCACTGCTCTTACACAGAAACTCATTTTCAGACTAACATACAATAAAAAATTTTTATTGAATACTCAAGTATTCCATTTAACTAATATTTACCTTTTTAAAGACCCAACCAAAATGGAAAAGAATCTCATTTTACATCATCTGGACTAAAGTGATCGCTATAGACATCCAGTAAGAGAGTACCCATAATCCAGAGTTATTGGTGCATATCAGCTGGCCCCAAATAAAGGAGATTCTGAAATCTCAAATAACATCCATAGTACAAAAGAATATAACCAGAAGGTAATGTACTGAAATTGAGAACGGCAAAATGTAGGCTCAATTAACAGGAATTACTCCCAGACTAGGAAGTATACCTATTGGTTAATTTTTGTCCCAAGACATTTGTATCACCTGAAAATGCACCAGGCTCAAAACTAAGGGGAAAATTATGGAATTTTGGCAATTGCAGCCCTCTTGAGATAAATTAAGTAATACTCTGAATTTCAGCAACCATGCAGTGTTTAAGTATTTTTAATTATTAATTATAGAAGTAACATTAGCCTTATAAAAAAATGGTTTAAAAAAAAGAGAGAAAAGCATTATTTATAATTCCTCTATCTTAACACAGACCTCATTATTCCTTCTAGCATTTTCCCATCATTTGCACAGAGTTGTAATCATATTATATAGGGACCTAATAGTCATCTTTGACAACTTTACCTTTACCTAGAATTTATCACTAAGGACTACTCATTCTTCCACCTAAAGTAATTCTTGAATCCATCCACTTATTACCACTTAGGCTGGTAGTACCCAAGTTCAAACAACTATTATTTCCTAATTCAACAGACTCTTAAATGATCTTCCTGCATCTACTCCTACTCCCTATGGCCAAAGAATGTCCTTCATGATCTTTTTAAGACACATATTTGATTGTGTTAATCAGTGCTTGAAGTGACTTCAAATTACTTCCCATTCCTCTTAAGATAAAATCCAAAATCCGCAACATGATTTATAAGGCCATGCTAGGTTTGGTCCCTGTTTGCCTTTGGCCATTCTTTGTTCCCTGTACTTGAGCATCTCCAGCATGCCACCTCTTCCTTTCAGTTCCTTCCTTCACCAAGCTCCTCCCAGCAGCTGTGCCTTCCTCTGAGAGAGTGCTTCTCCCTCCAGGCTTCGCCCCTTAGCACCTATTCATCTCCTTTCAGGTCTCAGATTAAACTTTGCTCTCAAAATGCTTTGCCTGACAGCCCATTCTGCATTTTCCAGCCTAAATCATGTCCCTCTGAAATACACTCTCATAGCATCCCTTACTTCTTCATAAATACTTATTATAATTGTAGTTTGCTGATAACTCACATTATTATTTTTTAGTATCTCTCTATCTTTGCTGTAATGTCAGCATCTAGTGGAGTGCTTATCAAAGAACAATCAATTTTGAATATGAGAATTCATACATACACACATACAATACTATATCCTGTTGCTTCTTTCACTTAAACATTTTTTAATAAATTTTAATATTTTTCCCATTCTATTGTGTTCATCATTTTTAATTTTTCCAATATTTAAAAACTAAATTTTCAATTAGGGTCTGAATAGTTTTTCCCAAATCCAGAACTATAAAAAAAAAATACCTATTCTTATAGTAATAAATAATCCTTTGCACTTACCGGAAAACAAAAATATATACTAAGATTCTGTATCAGAATAAGGACATAGTTAAATTACATTAATTGACATAATAAATTTGATGCTTATAAGAGCTTAAACAGGAGATTTAAGGCTGATGCTTATTTTGTATTTTCTGTTAAAATAAAATATAGATAGATAGACGATTAAACAAAATTAGTATCATCACCATCATAATCAAAGTAGTTCAGAGAACTATTGACTTCAGGATTATTGTTATTTCTTCCATTCAGAACATTAAAGCAGATAGGAGGCACCAGGAGCCAGTGCCGCCTCCACAACTAGCTATGATCTTGGGAAAGGTGCTTAATTCTGTGACCATTTTTTCACCTGCCGAAGGACAGAATCGCACTTGCTGAGCTGTCAATATTTCCTGCAGACAGCATTCTAAAGCAGGAACTTCTCAGGGAGTTCCCCTTTGCCACCCTTCTTTGGACTTCTTGCTACTGTTGGTATCCAACACACACGAAACTCATTTTGCTTCAGAAATGTCTATCTATGATACCCACTTATTACAAATTCTAGAATCTAGTAACAATGTCAAACACATAGAAACCACTCGAGAGATAGTTCTTGAATCAAATTACACTGAATTCAGATTGCCTTCTAAAATTAGGTTTGCTTAATCTGGAGGCTACTCTCCTGTAAAATCTAGAGATTTATATATATTGTTGTTGTGCTAGGTGCCATCGAGTCAGCTCTGACTCACAGCAACCTTATGTGCAACAGAATGAAACAGTGTATGGTCCTGGGCCATGCCCACAATATATGGTGTGCCTGAGCCAATTGTTGTGGCCACTACTTCAACCCCCCTCATTCAAGGTCTTCACCTTTTTCGCTGACAACATTACCAAAGTAGGTGACACTAAGCCTGACCATTTTTGCTTCCAGGGAGCATTCTGGCTACACCTCTTCCAGGACAGATGTGTTTGTTCTTCTGGCAGTCCATGGTATTTCCAGTATTCCTCACTAACACCACAATTCACAGGTTTGATCTTCCTTATTTAGTGTCCAGCTTTCACAAGCATACGTGGCAACTGAATACACCATGGCTTGGGTTAGGCGCATCTTAGTCTTCAAAATAACAACTTTGCTCTTGAACACCTTAAAGAGGAACCTTGTAGAAGATTTTCCCAGTACAATATGAGGTTTAATTTCTTGACTGCTGCTTCCATGGGTATTGACTGTGGATCCAAGTTAAATGAAATCTCTAACAACTGCACTCTTTTCTCCATTTATCATGATGTTGCTCATTGGTCCACTTGTGAGGGTTTTTGTTGAGGTACAATCCATACTGAAGACTGCAGTATTTGGTCTTCATCAGTAGGTGCTTCAAGTCCTCCTCACTTTCAGCAAGGAAGGTTGTGT
>NW_006921824.1:2923957-2954229 GCF_000298275.1 Orycteropus afer afer | reverse complement strand
CTCAAAAAATAAAAAGCCTCAAAACCAAGCTCACTGCCATTGAGTCAATTCTGACTCATAGCAATCCCCACTAGGTTTCCAAGGCTATAAACCTTTACAGAAGCAGACCGCCTCATCTTTCTTCCACAAAGCAGCTGGTGGGTTCGAACCACTGACCCTTTGGTTACCAGCCAAATGCCTCAACCACTATACCACCAGAACTCCTTATCTCTGCACTACCACTACTATAAACTGCATATATTGGTAATGTGCCTCAGGAAAATGCCCTGCAGCCTGCAATTATAAAACAGGTTTAATCTGTGATGAAGGAAATATGAATCATGTAAATAAACTTTCATTTACAGCTTATTGAACATATTTTTGCTAATTCCTAGGACACTCAACCTCACTTTTTTTTTATACTGGCCCCCTCCTATCTATGAATGAACCCATCAATACTCTTAAATTGGAACTCCCAATCTAAATCAATACTAACAACTGTTCGATATTTTTTCTTATGTTTTGCTTTCATTTGTTTACACAAGCTTCAAACTAAACAGATAGTGAAACTGTTCATTACTAAAATGACTATTGCAACACATTTTATCTTCTTCATTAGTAGTTATCAAAATTGAGGTCTCCTGGGGTCTTTGATGACTGGGCTCTTAGAATAGTAATACTAATAACATGACAATGTCAATACTTCTGTGTCTGGCAAACATTAATAATCAGATCCCCTTGAGAACTCATCAAAAACAGCAGCCTTAATGGGATCTTTAAAATTGCAAACATAAGTGAGTTAGGTGGGTGGCACATGATGTCTGCCAAGTCTGCCTAGTCAGTGCAGCCCCAATCAAAGGCTATTAGGAAAGACTCCTTTTATACTTTTCACTGGCAGGGAATTTCCACATAAGAACTAGTAAGCACTGTTTTCTAAGCATGATGTTGTTGTTGTTGTTTTGTGCTGTGAAGTGGAGTCGTAACAATTCTACATACCCACTGCCATGAAGTCAACTCCTGATTCAGAGCACCCTATAGACAGAGTAGAACTACCCATAGGGTCTCTTATTATGTTCTGTCGAGTGGGACCCGACTCATAGCGACCCCTCCTTGGGTTTCCAAGGCAGTATCACTACAAAAGTAGGATTGCCCAACCTTCCTTCTGAGGAGTGGCTGGCTTAGACTGTATTTTTTTTTTTTCTCTTTTGTGCCACCATTATTGCTATCCTTCTCCAAAATATTCCACCACCTATTAGCATAAACTCAATGCTCCCCAAAAAAATGCTTTCCCATTCCCCCTCCCTCCTACCTCTGGTAACTACTAATAATCTTTGGTACACATTTTTTTTTTCAACCCATCTAGAAATTTTCCCTCCCCTCTCTGGACAATGAAGTATGCAGGGACATCTGCCTAGGCACTATGAAGGGCAAGACCAACTGCCCAGCCACCATCACCAATGGACAGTTTGTCAAATGGTGTTAGACCCGCAGCCACTACCAGGAAGGTATATCATGGAGGCAGCGTCGTAAGATCTTCCCATGCTTTGGTTCTAGAAGACTTGGCCCTTGGGTTTGGGAGCAAGAATCTGTGGCATTTGAATGAATCAAGGTAGAGTCATTCACTAGATGAGGGCTTGGCAAATATTTCCTGTAAAGGCTTAGATAATAAATACTTCAGACTTTTCGGGTCATCTGATCTCTGGCACAGTGACTCAATTCTGCCATTGTAACAGGGAAGCAGCCATAGACAACATGTAAACAAATAAGCCTGGCTGTGTTTCAATAAAATTTTATTTACAAAAACAAGCAAAAAGGCTGTAAATCTTTACAGAAGCAGACTGACTCATCTTTCTCCTGAAGAGTCTAGTGGGTTCAAACAGCTTTTGGTTAGCAGCCAAATGCTTTCACCACTGCACCACCAGAGCACCTACTTCTACATACATTGATGTATTTGTAATATATAGTTATATATATTGTATCTATTCAGCTAAACCAAAATGCTAGTCATATTTCTATTTTAAGTCAATAATGTTACCCGTTACTATTTCCTTCCCTTTCTCTTTCAATCCTTCCAATTTCCCATAAGAAACGGAAGCTTGCTGGTCGAGGAACAGCAAATACTGCTGTATCCGTCATTGGCTGGTGGGTTTGAACAACTGACCTTTTGGTTAGAAATGCTTTAACCACTGCAGCACCAGGGGTCCTTTCTTTTAGCATAGTTCTGTTTAACCAGTATTTACTGCCAGTACCCATGCAAAGGGAGCTCTGGTGGCGTAGTACCTAAGGCACTTCGACTGCTAACCAGAAGGTTGGCGGTCCAAACCCACCAGCCACTCCTTGGAAGGAAGATTGGGCAATCCACTTCCATAGAGATATCGCCTCAGAAACCCAAGGAGGGGTCGCTATGAGTCAGAGACGACTGGACGGCACATAACAACAACAACAACAACAACAACCCATGCAAAATACTACCATTTTACTCTAAAAGGTATTCTAAACAAAACCAAACCCAAGCCTACTGCAAATAGAGTTAATTCTGACTAACAGTGACCCCCATTGGGTTTCTGAGGAGGTAAATCTTTACAGAAGTAGACTGCCCGATCTTCCTTCCAGAGAGTGGCTGGTGGGTTTGAACCGCCAACCTTCTGGTTAGCAGTCAAATGCCTTAGGCATTCCACCACAAGAGTTCCTGAAAAAGTATTCTAGTGCTATATAAAATGAGTCCTGCAATAGAGCAGCTAATGGAAAGGGAAATCATCCAAATAGTATAGAAAATGACATTTCATATTGGCTTCCCATTTCTAAACATAGTACCACGGAAAACATATTTTTGTCAGTTTCAGCTTCTTTGTGGGAAATTCTAACCAGAACTCATGCCCTAAAATAATCTTAAAGCAAGTGGCAGTTAGGCTTTTGACTATAAAGCCAAACTTTGGAAAAAGTAATGTATAAGGACTGACATCTTTCCAACATAGGATGATTAGCTACCACGTACAGCTTCAATAAGCATTGCTTATTTAGTGGCAGAAGAGCAGTGGAGGTATTTGGGAAGATCAAAGACCAATTTTACAAAAAGAGAGAGAGAGAGCACGCGCTTTCTGCTAAAACTTCAAGGTGAGACATTGAGTGCTTCACCATTCCTTCCATAATATGCCTTATAAGGCCATGATTTGTATTTTGTTTTAAGATAATTTAAAAAATATTTAAAGAGTTAATGCCCTCAATGCAGGTTTTGTCTACCACCCTGTCTCTCATCAAGTGGCCTGTACTTGTGTTGAATGACAACTATAAATTAGCACTCTGCAGTCAATGTTAACTGGAGGGGAAAAAGAGTTTTTAAGCAGATAGCAGTTTCATTCTATAAAACTGACATTAATTGTTCCTAAGTATTAAGAACCATTTTTGAGAATCCAGTGCACAGAAACTATGAGAAAGTAAGATTCAAAAATGTTTTTGGAATTCCTAAATTCGTACACTTCAAATAATACCTGTCACCTTGTCATTAAACCTCAATCAGAAAGCCTGGAATAACATAGGCTTGCAATTATAATGAGAGCTTTTGTGAATAAGGCATTTGCTCCTTAAGTGGGTTTTAATAGAAACATATAGCTATAGATATATCTCTTCTTTTACTTTTATCTGCCAGGCTAAGCAAAATCATGGAATTTTAAACCTATTACCACAAATAACTAGTTTAAAACTGATCACTCAAACAGCTAGTTAAACATTTAACCTCAAAAACCAACTCCAATGCAGGAACAGTGATCTGTGTTACTAACTCTATTCAACTCAAACAATAAAACTTCTTTTCTTGCTGCCCACCCACCAACTGAATACCTTTCCAAAGTGAAGATATGTGTCTCTAGAGTATAATGACTAGTACTGCTTTGCTGACAAGAGAAACACAAAAACACGACATTCCCTTAAACATGGATACCACCAACGGTGTCCTCCAAACAGGATGTATCCTAGAGAGAGATTTTTTTGGAAAATAATACAGAGAGAATAACTGTTGTTAATGATGCCATCCTTTAGCATGTGCAAACAAATGTGCAAATTATTCATTTATGAGCAATTTTCTCATTTATAACTGAATGTGAAAAATGAGAAATCAAAATTCTTCTTTCAAAATCCTTCAAAGGTTATCAATAAATTTGGTGAGATAGTTTCACTATCTCCAGCAAAAAGAGGTCTGTTCAAGGCGCCCCCAGATCATCCTAGTGACCCATGGCACAGGAATGAAGAACTTCAACCCACTGAGCAGTAAACATTTGCTGAGTGCTCGTCTGTGTACTAAAGGTTTACTGAGGTC
Organism: Orycteropus afer afer; assembly: GCF_000298275.1. NCBI lineage: Eukaryota > Metazoa > Chordata > Mammalia > Tubulidentata > Orycteropodidae > Orycteropus > Orycteropus afer. The sequence continues at coordinate 2,949,938 of NW_006921824.1, read as the reverse complement.
TATCTGGATCTCTTGGTCATGACATTCCATGTCATGGTTCTTTCAAATATAAAAAGGCTTCAAAGTTTCTGTCAAAAATTATGACTTAGCGGGGGGTGTGTGTGTGTGTGTGTGTGTGTGTGTGATGTATATCATATGTTAAAGTCACTGGTAAAATGGAAAGTTATAAAGGAAATTTTCTACAGCTTTTGAAAGAATGATATATGTTTAGGGAGTTCTCAGATTTATGCATTGACCTGAAACAACTGCCCTCAGATTATCTTTAAACCTTAAACCTTGAACCAAAATCTCCCCTGGACTCTTCCTAAAACCAAACAATAGTTTAGCTTAACTAGAAAGAATGTCTGCCTTGACCATTGTATTCTTTTAAGCTCTATCTATGTGGGATCAAATTGACAACAGGAACTCTAAAGATTAAATAGGAATTTAGGGGCAGTGAGTTTATGTTAATGGAAGAGAAACAACTCAGAACACGAGGGGGGAAAAGGCTGTACAACTCGAAGAATATGATCAGTGTCACTGAATTCTACACGTCAAAATTGTTGAGTTGGTATATGTTCTGCTCTGTATTTCTCAGCAATGACAACAAAAATAAAATAAATTATATTTAAAAAAAAAAACTTAGGTGTTAAACATCTCTGCATCAATTCATACAGATAGCTTTGAATTTGTTTTTATTAATATCCTCACACCACTGAGGAAGCTCAAGTGCTACAAGAAGAATCTGTTTCTAAGGTAACTCACCATGTATGTAAATAGCTCAAAAATCAAAGTTGCTCATATTTCAATTGTAAATGTGCCCAGGTAAAGGCTCCATCATGCTGGAGACTTTCAACTGACTTTTTGTTTTTCCCCAACCTTTAATCTTATGTCTTTCATCTCCAGCAATCAGCTAGAGAAATAACATATTCATTTGCTGTGTCAAATCCTTGACCAGAGGATTATAACCCATTGTGTAAATTGCAAGACAACTAATTGTAAAGGATTGGAGATTTTTAAAGGACAGAACTCTTCCCTCCTGAGTAAGGAACTGAAGACAACAAGGTATAATTTATAAATGAATTGTCTTTGTTAAATGATTGTTGAAGATAGTTGATGGGTACCTGGGTTTTATTATACCATTTTCTTTAGTTCTCTGTATGTTTAAATGTTTCTATAATATTTTTTTTTTTAATGAAGATCTCTTCCTGAACTCCCTTCCATAACATACTAAAGAAAACAAGAGCACAAACACAGATGACTACTGCAGACTTTTCAGTTGTCCCACTCAGCAATGAGCAAGATACACTCAGCCTTGTCAATTAGTCTTTATTTTAGGCCATTAAAGCATTTATTACAATCTATAATTATTTTATTTGTTAGTCTTTGTCTGTCTTCACCAAAAGAATGTAATTTCCAGGAGAGTAAGGACCACGTCTCTCTTTTTCACCATTTTACTTCCAGCATTTAGCACAGTGTGTGGCATGACATATAATGCCAACAGTGTTGAATGGATAAATGAATATTTTCAGTAAGTTCTCAACTGGGTTCTTTGGAATTTGCACCCATCAAACAGCGTTCAATTAGTCACATTATGATGGATCCATCTGTATTACTGAAAGCCTATAGCTTTTTCCAAAGTACTGGTAAAAAATGATGAAATTTCTTAATTATTTGTATTTTAATCAAGTCACCAAAAGTGGTAACTAGCCACAAGATATACAATGCTTGTCCGGAAGTTCAAATCAATTTTTACAGTGCCTCAATTCTCAACTTCCCATCTCATGTATTAGGTTGAACCATATGTCACTACAAACCAACAAAAACACCAATGTCATATTGTTGAGCCTAACATAACACATAGTTAGAGAAATGTGTATTCTCTGCAAAACTGAGGCAGAATACATTAATCTTGAATGTAAACAAATTAATCAAAAACAGAAGAGAAAATGTCTTGCAACTGGAAAATATTAATAAGTATGCCTCCCATTCTAGGCCCTTCAAGTTGAGTCTTGTTTTACTTATGCCCTAGTGGGGAAGGGTGACATAAAGATGTATAAAGGGCCTATTCCATGATCCACAATTTAAGGACAAAAATGTACAAAGTGGGAGAAGAGAGGATGGGAGAAGACCCCAACTTTTTAAAGATTATCCTATCTGTAACTGCTGCTGCTGTTGTTGTTGTTGTTAGGTGCCATTAAGTTGTGTACAACTCATAGTGATTCTATGCACAGCAGAACGAAACACTGCCCGGTCCTGTGTCAGCCTTGCCCTCCTTGCTATACCTGAGTCCGTCACTGCAGCCACTGTGTCTACCAATCTCATTGAGGGCTTTCCCCTTCTTTGTTGACCCTCCACTTTGCCAAGCATGATATCCTTCTCCATAGAATGGTTCCTTCTGACAACATGACCAAAGTAGGTAAAACAAAGTCTGGCCATTCTCGCTTCCAAGGAGCATTCCAGCTGCACTTCCTCCAGGACAGATTTGTTAGTTCTTTTAGTAGACACGGTACTTTTAGCATTCTTCTCCAACACCACAACTCAAAAGCATCAACTCTTCTTCAGTCTTCCTTATTCGTCGTCCAGGTCTCACATGCATAAGAGGTGATTGAAAATACCATGGCTTGGGTTAGGTGCACCTTAGTCTTCAAGGTGACATATTTGCTCTTCAGCACTTGAAAGAGGTCTTTTGCAGCAGATTTGCCGAATGCAATATGTCATCTGATGTCTTGACTGCTGCTTCCATTGGTGATGATTGTAGAACCAAGTAATATGAAGTCCTTGACAACTTCGATCTTTAACTATAAAGCAATCTATAACTATAAAACAAATTATCATGTAGTCTTTGGTCTCATGAATATAGAAAGCATCTCAGTGGCATTTATATTTTTCTAATCATCCTACTAGAAAAAAAGGAGAATATTCAGCCTTTTACTGCAAAATATTTGATTCATTTCAAATTCATCTGAGTAGTCTAAGTCCAAAAGAAAGTCACTGTCCAGACCTGCAAGTCAAGAAACCTAGGCTTCAAATACAGGTAAAAGAAAATACAGTGCCAATGAAGACAATCAAAACCTCCCTAGTAAAGAAGAGTATGGATTGTACTGCTTTTACGTTACCCTCAGAAATGCCTTTCTCTGCCTGTATTGAATTAATCAACCAAAACTCAAACTAAACTCACTGTCATTGAGTCAACTCTCACTCATAGCAACCTCTGTGGGGTTTCCAAGGCTGTAAATCTTTATGGAAGCAGACAGCCCCATCTTTCTTCTGTGGAGCAGCTGGTGAGCTCGAACTTTTGGTTAACAGTCAGATGTCTTAACCACTACAACAAGAGAGCTCCTTAAATCAACTTTAAACTCACCGCTGTCGATTCTGACTCATAGTGGCCCCTCCTTGGGTTTCCAAGGCAGTATCTCTATGGGAAGTAGATTGCCACATCTTCCTTCTGAGGAGTGGCTGGTGGGTTTGAACCACCAGCCTTGCCAATGCCAGTTAACGTACACCTATAAGAAGGGAACATGGCTAACTGTCCCTTTCCATCTCATGAAGCCAGAAAATGATATTCATATAAGTATGTGCTGGTCAGTACAATTTATATTTTTATTTTTACATCTGTTTCAGATCCTGATTTATACCACCTTATAAAATTTGCCATTGCTATTTTTCATTTAGGCATAAAATAAAAATGGAATATAGTCAAGATCATTCAGAAAATACAAGATGATACCTAGTCATACTTTCCTGTTTTGGCCAAATGCACTAAAAACTTTAACACTCTCAGAATCTTGAATATAAACTTATTTAAAGTTGACTATAATACAACAGCCTTGAACAATCTTATAGATCCTTTTTCTAACTAACTTACTTTTTTAACCCTTGTGCAGAAGTAAAATGTTAGTAGTATCATAGTGTGTAAGTGGGAAGAGGCACTATGATGGAAAAACCTTGATTCCTGACCAAGGTGAAAGTGAACTGAACCATGCGGGAGGGGAATACACAGAGAACCCCACATGGCCCCGTTGTGAGTAAGAATAACAGTGGATTGAAGCCAGTGTGCACAGTCTGCCCAAGTGTTTCCTTTCCTGACCTGAAAACGGAAGTTACTGATGAACCTACCCTCTGCCATCAGGGATACTGCACCTTGCCGCACTTTCAAACCACCTGTTATTCATTTTAAAGCTATATAGATTGCCATGCCACTATCACTGTCCATTCTGATTTATTAGTTTGGAGTGGAACATGGTCACTGTTATTTTTTAAGTTTCCCACGACTAAAAGCTAGTGTTTCAACTGGGCTTGCAGTTGGAGAGCACCTGCCTGTTGATGACAGTCCACACTAGGAACAGTAAGGCAAGTTTTTGTTACAGCACTTTGTAAAACTCACTCTAACCTCAGGGGCAAAGAATAAAGCACGACTCTTTGAGGAAAATGGAGACAAGAGAATCCTACTTCCTGTTGTTTATTTACTCTCCAGATTGGAATGAATGAGTGAAAAACACTCCCAGCTGATGCTTCCGCTCTCCTCTTTTCCCCAGTCTTCCCTCATCCCAGAAGTTCTTAGCTATAAAAGCTTGAAATAGTAGACTGAGTTGGAGAAATTTAAACAAACAAAAACCAAACCCACTGCCATCAAGTTGATTAGTGACCCTACAGGACAGAGTAGAACTGTCCCATAAGGTTTCCAAGGCTGTAAATCTCTACAGAAACAGACTGCCCCATTTTTCTCTCACAGAACAGCTGGTGGGTTCAAACCACTAACCTTGTGGCTCGCAGCTGAGCACTTAAACCACTGCACCACCTGGGCTTTTTTGGGAAAGATTAGGTGGGCAAAAAATACGGCAATTAAAGACTCGACCTTCGATGAGCTTCTTGAGTCTGCATCCCAGTTCTCTCTGGGACTCAGCTCCTCTCTCTCAGCCTGATTCCCCATCTATAAAACGGAGATGGGCGTAGATCTGCATACTGAGAAAGTTGTACTGAACACACTGACCTAAATGCAGACGTTATATTCAAAATACTTGAAAATAGCATCTATAATGGCACAAGCACCTCCAAGCATAAGGAATAGCTGGAGCAGTGTCCAAAGCCCCTGCTGAACCAGAAGCCAACCAATTAGTTGCAGGTAGGGAGATGGGGGTGGTCTTGGAGAGGGCAGAGTTAGCTGGGCCTTTTTGCCAACGTGCAGGAAGACACTGCCACATTTTAATAACCTGCTGCTGAGCACCAGCTGAGGACCAGCACTGCCAAAATGTGCAAAGGCTGTCTCAGTTTCTCACAGTGTTCTCTTTTTGCTCCATAGCCCCTTCCCATGTCCAGTGCAGTACTCAGAAATTAAAGTAACCCACTCAAAGTATTCAGCAGCTTTCATTTTGGATAGTCAACCTTTGGGGGGTTTTCCTTCACTCCACTCCACTCCCACCCCATGTTCCCTTTTCCCAGAGAGCATCTGGGCATGGGTGGACATGCTTATTTAACATGACGTGCTGTCTCTCCTACTGACACCCACAGATCTCCAGTATAGGTCAAACTCATGTCTCCCATTGTGAGGAATCCAGCTCTGCCCTTGCTGCACCCCCTGTGAAGGTCAGGACTCAGAGTACTTTGCAGTGATCACTCCAGGCAGGAGCTGCTACATAATTTGCAAGGGCTACAGCGAAATGAAAATACAGAGCCCTAGGTTCAAAAATTGGGAGCTCTGGTGGCATAGTGCCTAAGGCATTTGACTGCTAACCAGAAGGCTGGCAGTTCAAATCCACCAGCCACTCCTCAGAAGGAAGGTTGGGCAATCTACCTCTGAAGTGATACCGCCTTGGAAACCCAAGGAAGGGTTGCTATGAGTCAGATCCAGCTCGACAGCAGTGGGGTTTTTTTTTTTTTTTTTAGGTTCAAAAATTACTAACAATTTTAAGACAACAACAAAAAGCAAAGGCAGAGTCATTCAAGGGGTGGGGCTCTATGCACTCCACAGAATGCATTCCCATGTAGTTGGCCCCGATTCCAGGAGGCCTTGGGTTACTCACACCCCTATATCCTGTGATATAGGTCCACTTCACCTCAAGTTGCAGCAACTCCCTGCCAGTCACCTTCACTCATTTCTCTGCAGTCTTCTCTGCCTGCCCCTGGGTCATACAGAATCATCTGAAGCATCTGTTCATTATGAACTGTTCACCTCAGGAACTGGGAGAGGGCTTCTTCTCACACCCTCACTCCTCTAATCCCACCAGTATGTCTTACTCCACTAGAACCACCCTAGTACCATGTGGGACACCTGTGGGGCAGTGTTGTCCCACAGTTGCAAATGGGAAGCACATTTCCCTCTGTTTTCAAATTCTTCCTCAAGCCACCCTGGATTCCTTTCTTCTCACCACACTCTGAGATCCCAGCCCCCATCTGCCATCAGAATCCAGGCAACATGTCAAGCTCTCTGAATCTCTTTCCCAGTTATCTTTCCAAACCACCAGCTGCTCCTTCCACAACTGGAACAGTTTTCTGCTTCCCCTCCCTGCCTAGCAGTAACTGTTCTTTCACTATCTATCCTTTTCATATTATGTGCCTCTTTAAATGAACCTTTTTGCTCCGAACTATAAATCCTTCCCTTAATGGGTAAACAAAACTTTTTGGGGAAAAAATAAACAAGGAAATTTCTTTTCTCTCTCTCTCAAAGTCAGACTTACTTAAAGACTATTATCGCACTATAGTAATTTTACATTTAACTTGTTTCTTCCAAAGCTAAACAATGACTTCTTTGCTCCAAGTAGTATCCACCTTCTTTCCAAAGCAATTATGTAATACCAATCAATGGGAAGCACATGTACCTTCCTTAAAGAAATCAAATAATTCATGTGAAATTCTTAACAGGTATATGGCATTACCAAACCCACTGCCATGGAGTCAATTCCAACTCATACCAACAATTTTAGGACAGAATAGAACTGCTCTGTAGTGTTTCCAAGGTGGTAAGTCTTTAGGGAAGCAGATTGCTTCATCTTTCTCCCACTGAGCAGCTGGTAGGTTTAAATCACCAGCCTTTTGATTAGCAGTCGAATATTTTAACCACTACACAACCAGAGCTGCTCTTGTTTGTCAATAGTAAGTGCTAAATACTTTGGAAAATGATTTGGCAGTGCCTAGGGGATGGCCTCGGGCCTAAGGCATTTGCCTGCCAAGCACAGGGCTGGCGGTTCAAACCCACCAGCCACTCCCCGCAAGGTAGACCAGGCCATCTATTTCTGGACTCAGCCCTCCTCGGAAACCCAAGGAGGGCTCACTAGGAGTCCAATCCACTCCATGCCAGTCAGTTGGGAGGTATTGTTTTAGGAGCTCTGGTAGTGTAGTGCCTAAAGCACTTGACTGCTAACCAAAAGGCTGGTGGTTCAAACCCACCAGCCACTCCTCGGAAGGATGGCTGGGCAATCTACTTCCATAGTGATACCACCTCAGAAACCCAAGGAGGGGTTGCTATGAGTCAGTCCAACTCGATAGCACATAACAACAATAACAACACTAACATAAAACTTACTCCTGCCTTATCATCTAACAATTCCACTCCTCCAATGAGTGCTGAATTCCACCAAATTCACGTACAAGAAAGTTCATGGTAGCTTCAGGCCAAAACCCGAAGACCATGTAAATGTTCAACAACAATAGAAAGGAAAGTTACTTATTCACACTCATACACAGGGATCAAAAACTTCGTTTAAAGGGCTAGAGAGTTGACATTTTAGGCTTTGCAGGCCATATCGTCTTTGTCACAAGTACTTAACTCTGTCCATTAGCAGAGTGTATAAGAGACATAGATAATATGTAATAAGTATGCATGGTTGTGTTTTCATAAAACTTGATTTATAGACTCTGAACAAAAATAACCAAAACGAGTTGCCACTGAGTCAATTCTGATTCATGGCTACCTCATGTGTGAGAGTAGAACTGTGCTCCAGGGGATTCAAATGGCTGATTTTTCAGAAGTAAATTAACGGGACTTTTTTCTGAGATGTCCCCTGTTAGACCCAAATCCCCCACTTTTCTGTAGAAGCCAAGTGCATTAATAGTTTGCACACCAAGGGACTCCAAGAGAATGAAAAGAAAAACAAAAGAAAGAAACAGTAAGTGCTAAATAAATGATGGTAATCAATTATTGCTATAGGTACTGTTATTATTTCTTTCTCCCTTTATCATAATCCAGAGAGAATCACGTGTGTAAATTCTTCCAACTTTGAAAAATATGTAGCCTAAAGGAAGCAAGGTATTTTTATCAGATAAATTATTTTGCTTATGAGGCTCAGAAAATAAATTATCACTCACACCTCTCTAGTATTACCATACCAACTAAAAGAATGATTATATTCCTCAGAATTTCACATATTAGGTTGTACTGATTAGGGCACTAATATGCAACCATTTTTTTATCTGTAAAAGCAGCAATTTCCTATGGTTTGATCTTTGAGTAGGATGGTCTACTTGACTTTTTTTTTTTAAATCATTTTTAGTAGGCCTCTTCCATTCATAGACTGAGAGCTAAAGAAGAAATTACCATGGTAACCCTACAAATCAAACAGGATCACAGAGTGAGAATTGGGAGAGGCCAAGTGCAGTCCATCAATTTGTAAATGAGGACATGAGGCCCAAAGAAGAGAAGTGAACTTCTCAAAATATCCCAGTCAATTAAGTGGCAAAGCTATAAGCTCTGTCCACACGATGCTTCTTCCCACCACACCCTCGTCTGTCTGCCTTCCTTCTTTCCTTTTTATCATTTGTCAAAATATGCTAAGAACATACCAACTTCACTGAGAAATTGGTACTTGAAGAAGATAATTAGGACAAATATCAAAGGTTAGATAAAATCTGGAAAAGAAACATGTTTTTCAAAGACTTTAGATCAATGATAATTAAACTTTTAAAAGGAGAAATGTCAAAATGATGGTGTTTGCTTTTTAGACATTATAATTTGGAGATTTTCATTAAACTGTTTTCAAAGCTCCCTTTATATGACCACCTGAGTTTGAGACAGCTTTTTGGTATTTCTTGAGCTAACAGCTTCTGGTTCATGATTTATTGTTATTGTTTAACATCATCTTCAAGCTTTAATTGTTTGCAAGTATAATTTATAATTGTCTCTAAAATACTCAGATAATGTGTCAAATAAGATTTAAAAAAAAAAAAAAAGGAAATACTCTAAATAGTTCTTTGTACCCATTATAGTTTGCAGAGGAGAAAACATCACCAACTTAAATCTCCTAATTTAAATAATGAATATAATGTATGCATGTGTGCTGTCATTCCTAGAAGCCATTGTTGTATTTTGTCAATGTTGCACAGCTATAGTTGAAAGCTGTATTAGAACATTCACCCTAGGTATCATGCTGTTATCTTTACAAAATGAATTCATGTAATCTAGATCAACCTGTAGGAACTCGGGTAGCATAGTGCCTAAGGCACTTGACTGCTAACCAGAAGGCTTGAGGTTCAAACCCATCAGCCACTCCTCAGAAGAAAGGTTGGGCAATCCTATTTCTGTAGTGATACTGCCTCGGAAACCCAAGGAGGGGTCGCTATGAGTTGGGGCCGACTCAACAGCACAAAACACAACAACAACAACATATCAACTTATAAGGATATATTGAGCATTTCAATCTGTGTGAGGAAACTGACGTTCAGAATGGTTCCACAGTTTTCCAAAATCACACAACTAATGACAGTCAACTGCTAAAGGGAGAACAGTAGAGTTGCTGTGAATCCCACTTGCATACCACCCTAAGACCATCCTACTCACCTACATCCCAGCTGGGACAAAGATGGCTAAGATATCATAAATGCCAGATTTACAGGATAAACTCTATTTAAAATATTCCATTCTATTTTCAGAAAATGAGTCAGAAATCCCAAGTTGAGTTCAGAAAATATGGTCACTACAACAGCAGTAATGCCCACTCAATTTCCAGATCTACAACTTGTACCAGTTCCATTATTCCCTGTGATGATTTTAAAAATGTATCCACATACTCTTTGATAATTTTCCTTCAAAAAGTGGAGACGAATTCCCCTTCCCTTGAGCATGGGCTGCACTTAGTGAATGAGTAGAATGTGGTGAAAGTGACAGTGTGTGACTTCCAAGACAAGATCACTAAAAGAACTGTAGCTTCCTCCTTGATCATCTCTTGCATCTCTCACTCTGGGGGAAGCCAGCTGCCATGTCATGAAGCAGCCCTCTGGAGAGGCCCATGTGGTGAGGAAGTGAGGCTTCCTTCCATCCTGCAAGTGAATCTGTTATTCCCAGCCAAGACTTCAGATGTCTTTAGCCTCAGCTGTGATTTGAACTGCAGCCTCATGAGACACCCTGAACCAAACCACCCAACTAAGCTACTCCCAAATTCCTGACTCTCAGAAACTCTGAGATAATAAATATTTGTAGTTTCACATTGCTAAATTTTAGTGTAATTTGTTACGCAGTAATAGATGATTAATACTTCCTCTTCTACTTCATTCTTAAAGTATGCCCTTTCTCATAACAAATATGGCCACAAACACTGCCGTATCAATAAGCCAAATAGTCTCCTTGGTCCAGGCTCATTTACTATACTCCAGGAGATAGGATGACTAGAGGGTATTTTTTTCTTCTCAAGACCATGCCCCTGCTCAAAATAAAATAAAAAAGAATGTAAAGTTGTTCCTTGACCACTTACTTTGTGCCTCAAGGCCTATGGGTAATAAAAAAGAGCAAAGTTGTGCCATGTAAGATAAGTGTACTCTCTTTAAAAGTCCAGCTTCTGTGTGATCATAACCATCACTGTATTCCAATATCCTGTATCACAAAGTTCTGCACTTGGGCAGTTGAAAATAGAGTGTGCCCTTTAAGAGCAGGTGGCCAATTATTTCTTTAAGTATGTTATTTTCCCTATTAAATTGAAAGCAGTTGGTAAATGATGTAGTATAACCAGTGAGCTTCGAGAATAAAAACCTCCCTTCAGAAAAACAACAGTGCTGTGTAAGGTGGGGAGTGGTCCCGAGCATGAAAACTCAGAAACAGCTAACTGGAGAGAAAATGACAACATGGCTTCAAAATAATGGACTAAAACATGTCAAGTCTCTTGTCATTCAAAAAAAAAAAAAAAAAAAAAAAACTGTTTTTTCAGTCAGGGGGAAATTCAACATAGACATTTAAAAAGCTAAGACGGGAAGTGGCAGTCAGCCTTTTTCCATCTGCTCTTCAAACACTAAGGAGAGCATTACTTTCATAAAGATAATGTATTCTTTAGCAATGTCCATTCATCATGTCTACCACAGAGGTTGCTAAACAGCTCATGTGTGATTTCTTAATGGGGCCCATCCTGGAAACATTGACGCTGTTGCCCTGACCCAAACCATAGCAAATTGCCAAGCTCAGGAGGATTTGAAGCAAAATGCTTACCCAGCCCCTCATGGACCCCAGTCTTGTCCTTAGAGTGTTTTCTTTTCCCTCGTTGCTCCAAGCACGGGAGGCCGCCTATCGTTTCAAAGCACAGCTTCTTGTTGATGAAGAGGAAGAGGACAGCCAGAAGAACAATAAAGACCCCAACTGCAGACAAGAAGCCAATAGCTTCAGGAGTAACTAACAAAAGAGAACACAAAGGAGAAAGTATCATCACAATTGGGACCCAACTTTTGATTCTAACAGATGAAGAAAGCTATTCAGAATCTTTACCTTTATTAATTAAAGAGGCAAACACTCTAAAAGTCTTAACTTTTGCTGGCATCCTCAGGACTGTGTACAGGTGGGAAAATAAAGGACTATTGCCTGATACACCCAACTAGCCTGGTTCCATATCTTTGAACCTGGGGTTTCTTTTACCTGGGAGCTCTGGTGGCACAGTGCCTAAGGCATTTGACTGCTAACCAAAGGCTGGCGGTTCAAACCCACTAGCCACTCCTCAGAAGGAAGGTTGGGCAATTTACTTCCGTAGTGATACAGCCTCAGAAACACAAGGAGGGGTCATTATGAGTCGGATACGACTCAACAACAGTGACTTTGTTTTTTTTTTCTACCTAGAATACAGCTCTTCTTGTTCCTATCCTCAATCTAACATCCACTTCAAACACACAAACTATAAGAAAGAGATCCATCAAACTAGTTGTGAATATACTAAAAACCACTTAAAGTACATTTTCAAAGGGAGAAGTTTATGGTACATGAATTATATTTCAAAAATGTTTTAATTCCAAATATTTTAATAAAGGCCAGAGGGAAATAAATGAAAAAATAATAGCAATAGGCTAGTCAATAGTTCTTTGCAATCAGTCAAAAAGAACAGAAGAAATGAGAATTTTTGGTTTGAAAATTATTTTCTTCATGTTTTAAACTCTCCGTAATTATCCATCCATCTTTTAGCATAAAAATAAGGTTTAAATATACAGGTTATAAGAATTGCAGTCAACACAGTTCCACAATCGATGTGTAACACTGAATACAGCAAGCAAACAGCTCTATAAATGTATGCCAAGGAGGGACTGATGCTATCTCTCTGTGCATTTGGGTCTAAACAAAATCAGAGACTTTGGCAAGAAAGCTTTGAAGTCATTTTCCATCCCATACATACAAATGCTATAGTGAAGAACAAGCACTACATATATCATCTGCTCTCGATGACAAGGGCACATATGTCAAGAAACTTAAGTGCCATCTGTAGAGTAACTCATCTAATTAATGCAGTAATTACTAAATTAGAAATCAGATGGCTGTGAAGTTCGGTCACATAGTTCATGCTGAAAACTTCCTCAATGTTAAATATATCTCTGACGAGCCTCTGTACAACCCCATCTGTTGATTTTCAGGAAATGGCTCAAGAAGGAAGAGCACACAATGGCATAAATAGAGAAGACTCTGCATGTCACACAGTTACTAGACATTTGTAAATTCCATCCCATGGTTGTTGAAGAGGTAAAAAGGGTAATCACTGCAATCACCCAACTCAAAACAAAAACTAGGAGTAAGATGAGAGGAAAATGAAAAATTATATAACTAAAAGGTAACCAAACCAAACCCACTGCCATCGAGTCAATTCCAATTCATAGCGACCCTAGAGTAGAACTGGCCCATACGATTTTCAAGGCTGTAAATCTTTGTGGGGGAGCTCTGGTAGCGTAGTGCTCAAGGCACTTGACTGCTAACCAGAAGGCTGGAGGTTCAAACCTGCCAGCCACTCCTCGGAAGGAAGATTGGGCAATCTACTTCCGTAGTGATACCGCCTCAGAAACCCAAGGGGGGTCGCTACGAGTCGGGTCCGACTCGACGGCACACAACAACAACAACAACAAATCTTTATGGAAGCAGACTGACTCATCTTTCTCCAGCAGAGTGGCTGGTAGGTTTGAACCATCAACCTTTTGGTTAGCAGCTGAATGCTTTAACTGCTGCGCTACCAGAGCTCCTTCACTAAAATGTAAGAGGGAATCAGAATTAACAAAGCAATGACAGTATAAATAATTAAAAAGTAGAGTTATAATTTCTGATGGATAAACATTCCTGACAGCACTCTGAGGAATGGGAGGAATCACATTAAAAACGTGGGGGAAGCCTGATGTAAATCTAAAACTCTACTTATCTGTCCTACCATCTGCATATCCATGAAGCTAAAAGTCCTATTTTTCAGTGAAATTACTTTGACTTCATTCTTCAAGTCACTGACTTGAGCCTAAGTTTTGTTCATTTTGGGATTCTAGTATTGCCTGGGCATGTTCTATACCATCTTCCAGGGATCCATCTACCTAAGAATCCCAGGAAGGACAGTGAACAAAGTCAGTGAGGAGCAATAACCTGAGTTCAATACATGTGTTGACCAGTCAGGCTCATCCCAGCCTAGATCTTCAGGGTCCCAGGGCAAAGAGGTTACAATAAGAGCCATAGCATTAGGTATCAGCAACTTTTCCCAACTGAGGAAATGTTTTTCTTTTTTAAAATTTTTTATTTTAAGAGTTTGTTTTACATTCCACATTACGTGTACATTTAGTTTCACTCCCATTTACCATGTCCAACCCTAACCCAGTCTCCTCCCCTCCCGGCCCAGTAACCCTTCCCCTCCCCATGCCCTTCATAGTTATGAACTCCTGTTTGTCCTGCATTTCTTCCGTGTGAATGTTGCCCCTCTGGTACCCTGTGGTTGATTGCTCCAAGGGATGCATTTCCATAGAGTACATGGGTGTGTCACCCTGGGTTGAGTGGTCTGCATGTACATCTTGTTTACTATTGGGCCGAGAGTCAGCCCCTGAGAATGAGCTTTATTCCAGGCCCAGATTGTATCCCAGGACCACAGTATTGTCTCACCAGGCTCCATCCAACCAGTAATTCTGGTCATTATTGAGTTTTTGGATTTTGTTCCACATTTTTCTGAAGAAATGTTTTTAAACACATTTTGGGCAACAACAAGAATTGAAGCCTTTGACCTCAGAAACAGTAGGCCAGTGGAGAGAACAGTTGGCTCCAACAGTAATGGGGGTGCCTTTGAGTATCAACAGCAACTGAGGATGTCACCATGGGGAGACAGTGCAAGAGAGATAGAAAACAATGTGAGAAAAGGTTTGGTCTAACTTACAAGAGAGACATCCCTCGGAGACCCAGAACTGCTTGGCAGGCAACACATGGGGTTGAAGTTTTAACAGACAAGATAGAAACAAAGACTTGTTGGACCTTTTCTCTACCTTTGGACATGATCAGAGAAACCACAGTTTATGTCCATACTTTCTTTGTAACCCATCAAAAAGAACAGAAGAAACTAGAATGTTTTAAGATGATGAACACCAATGTGTCCATCTCTATAAACAGCACTTCAGTTTTAAAGTTCAAAATATCTGTGCAATTAGACTCATTTATTTCATTAGTTGCATTTCCACAACCAACTAAAACATTAAATACAAAAACCAAACCCAATGCTGTCGAGTCAATTCTGAAGTGGAACTGCCCCATAGGGTTTCCAAGGCTGTAAATCATTACAGAGGCAGATTGCCACATTTTTCTTCCATGGAGTAGCTCATGGGTTCAAACTATCAACCTTTTGGTTAGAAGTCAGGTGCTTTAACCACTGTGCTACCAGGGCTCCTTAAAACATTATATTAAGTAGCTTAAAACATTTAGTACGTAGCAAGTTACACTGAGGGTTTTAATTTTCCTTTTTTTTTTCTATAGTAATACTTCTGGAACCAAAAAATTAAAAAATAAAAACCTAGAATAAAGTCTTTGATACTTAACAGCATAATCATACTAGATAAGGCATTTGGCTGCTCACTAGAAGTTCAGCAGCTCAAACCCACCAGCCGCTCCACGGAAGGAAAATAGGGCAATCTGTCTCTATAAAGATTCACAGGCTTGGAAACCCAATGGGGATTGCTATGAGTCGGAACTGATCCAATGGCAGTGAGTTTGGTTTCCTGAGTTTTAAGCTTTAAGGTGGTTAGTCATTATAACCTCAATAGCATTCACGGATGATCATTTTTCCAAAAATTTCTAGGGCTATGGAACATGAAAACTTATATTTAAAGTAAGGAGAACGGGTAGTTCCACTTAGATTTTTTTTTACCCTGTTGTTGTTGTTATTTGCCATAGAGTCGGCCCCGACTCCTAGCGACCCCTCCTTGGGTTTCTGAGGCAGTTATCACTACGGAAGTAGGATTGCCCAACCTTCCTTCCGAGGAGTGGCTGGTGGGTTTGAACCGCCAGCCTCCTGGTTAGCAGTCAAGTGCCTAGTAATTGCTAACAAAGATATGTTAACTACATTTCAAACATCTTTGCAAGGAAAAAATAAAGTTTTCAAAAAATAGGAAAAAAAAAGTGGCTTAATGAAACCCAAGTGAGATTTTAACATGTTCCAAAATAAGACATAGCAACATATGGAGTCACTAGCAATGAATGATTTCTCAAAACATTTGAGAACATAGCATTTGGGGGTATACATGGGGTGCTATCTTTAATACAGTAATGTATGTGTGTTGAGATGTGTCTATCTTCTGAGTATTAAGTAGCCTAACCTGCCCTCTTTACATGTTCAAAATGTAAATTCTCACTTAGCATTCATACACACACTCCCACAGATTCTTTTAGAGCCAAGTAAGCCAAGTAGATCAGTAAGCTTGATCTTCTTTCCCTAATACTCAGATGGCTGGCTAGGAACTCTGATTTAATGATGAAAATAGCTGAAATGCACCGTAGGTCCCCAGAAGAAACTTCTATGAGTTTCTTCACTTATCTGCATTTCCCTGCACCCTTAAGCTATTCCTATTCTGCTCAGACTTCTCCATTTTCCTGTATCTTCCAAAATGCAGGAAAGATTGAAAACAATCTGCCCTGAGATAATCTTCAATCCTTAAACCTTGAACCAAAAATATCCCCTGAAATCTTCTTAAAAACAAACAATAGTTTAGCTTAACTAGTAAAGAATTCTGCCTTGACCATTGCACTCTTTTAAGATCTAGCTATATGAGATCAAATTGACAACAGCAACTCTAAAGACAGGTTAGGAACCTGAAGGGACAGTGAGTTTGTGTTAATGGGGGAGGAACAACTCAGAAAAAGATGATGAGAATGGTTGTACAACTCAAAGAATGTAATAAATACCACTGAATTGTACAAGTGGGAAATTGTTGAATTGGTGTATGTTCTGCTGTGTATATGTTCAACAACAAAAAGAAAATAATATACAATTTTTTAAAAAATAATCAGGTTGTTTTATTGTTTTAGAAGGCTGTGATCCACATTCTTGGATTGTTGAATGTTTAATGGCATGCTTAGGTTGAATTGCTGAATTTAATTGAGCAATATGTGGGCCTTCTACTATTTATGTCATTTGCCAAAGAAAAATAATCAGTAAGCACAGATATAATTCATTATCACTTGAACATTACTGAATTTAATATAATTATATGATAAACTTTGGAACATATGCCCAATAAAAGTATGTTATGTTGAAACATCAAGGAATATATATTTATATGATATTGGTAGGATGGTTGTGGAATCAGTGTGGCAATTTAGCTTTCAAGTAAAAAGACACTATTTTTATACATGCGAAAAATGGAGACGTCAGTCTACTTCTGATGGACAAAATATCTTAAGAAGAAATATTTCCAATTTTCTTCAACTCTCCAAAGCAAATGCATTTGAAGAGCATTTGGAGTGAAACACAATTTTGATTTGTTTATAGCTTTTTCATTTTCAGCTCACACAAGACTGCCTACACAGTGAGAATGAAACTTGAACAGAATTGTTTTTAACTAATCTAATATCCTCAAAAAACAAACCATTTTCTTACAGCCTAAAATACTTAAATGTTTTGTAAAGATTATTACAAAGACTCTTTAAATTGTAACTTTTGACCCCAAAAAGTATATGCAGAGCTTTGTTCTCAAGGACTTTCCTAAGCAGCATATGGAATATCTAGAAATCAGATTTGTCATTGTTGTTTGTTACTGTCGAGTCAGCTGTGACTCAGAGCGACCCCATGTACAACAGAACAAAATATCGTCCAGTCTTGGGCCATCTTCACAGTCACTGGTATGCTTCAGTCCACTGCTGTAGCCCTACGCATTTTCAGTGTCTTCCAACCAAGGGGGATCATCTTCCAGAACCATACTAGACAATATTTTAAATGTCATCCATAGAGTTTTCATTGGCTAATCTTTGGAAAGAGGTCACAGGGCCTTTCTTCCTCATCTATCTTAGCACAAAGGCTCCAATGAAGTCTGTCCACTACAGTTGACCCCGCTGGTATTTTCAATGCTTGTGGCACAGCTTCTAGTAGCATAGCAATAGCAGGACAAACTGACCAATGTTGCTGGAGGAAGATTTAAAGGAAGAAGATGTAAACAGCCTTTAAGTTCCCAATTTTGCATATTAGTCAAATATTTTCTCTCCATCAGAAAAGCATCCATCCACAGAAATACAAATAATCTCTGTTACTAAGAATTTGTTTGTTGGAAACATTCAAAATCCAGTAACATTTCAGCTAAGAGCAAAAATGGAAAACCCTAACAGGAAAATAGATTATCTAGGTTTAATTTCCTTTTCTAAAGCTCAGACCACATGCAACAATTTAGGTTAACTGAACAAAATAATCATCTTATTCAAATAAAAAAGACATCGTTTACCTATTCTACTTTCTTGATAGAAGCTGCTTCCTAAGAAATAGCTTCTCTGAAGTTAATTTCCAAATAAAACCCTCTTCCAAACAGGTGAGATTCCTACCAATTCTCAAATTTCTCTACTAGAACTATTTACTGGTTCTTTTTAATTGCCTAAAACAACAACAACAAAAAAAAAAACATAAATTGTCTGTTTTACTGTCTGTGCTAATTTCATTTCATTATATACTTGGAGTAAGCTATTATTTTCCCACTGGTTCCCATGGCACTCTTCATTATCAGCTGCTAATTGTCTAGCTCGCATTCACATAGGCCTATGAACCAAGTAGGCTGTTGTGTGGGCTGAAGTTCTAGGGGAAACTGAACAGTAATAGGATTCTGCATTGTTATTATTGTGAGACATTAGAAAGTTTCCACCCACTCACATGCCCACATCACTCTGCTGCACATCAGCTGCACCCAGAGGGGTTGTGCAGTGAAGCATGGAAGGCTACCTGTACTAGGCACTCTGCTCAGTGATTGCACATCAAGAGAAGATTACACAGGGTCAAACCTTCACATCTGGAAAGCCAGAGGACTTGCTCCATATGGCAGGCATGCAAACTGATCTTAAAATACAACTATAACAGGTCCATCTAAAAGGGTTCCTTTATTACCAACCTTGAGCACAAATACCTGACTCAGCCCAATTACTCCCACAAACTTCCTCCCCACTTATCCTTCCAGAATCAAGGCCAATTTAGACATTTAAACATTTTTTGAAAGATTCAAAGAGATACAAGTCTTGAGCAGATTTTGAGATGTACTGCTCCCTATGATTATTCCCAAATGGAATTTAGGTGTCTGAGACAAATTACATTTGGCCCAAATTCAGAAATTACCAAACAAATACTACTAGAACAGCCCAAGCAACATTTTACACATTAAGTCAGGAGGGAGTTGTGAAAGTCACTTATCTGCAAAGCAAACAAGGACTGTGAAAGATGGACTTTGAAGCACTGAAGGTGGTATTTTTATTATGTGTTTTGCAGCCATGATGTTGCAATGCCTTGTGAAATGCAACTCTGATTTCATGGTGTACTATGTGCTGACCACTTTCAGCAGAATACACTGCCTCTTGAGACATCTTTGCATCCTCAGGGCATGGCCTCTAAGGGTACAGAGCAACCACCAGATCAGAGTCATAAAGAACTAAATATCTTCCAAGGATTACCCAGAATCATTCCAATGTTGTAAAATATGAAAGATGTAAGGATGCTGGCTTCAAGCTAAGCCTCAGTTATTACTACATCCTGGGGAAGTCAACATAGTCCAAATTCTATTCCAAGACTTTGCAATTTAAGAGTATGGTATCCAAAGTTCACCCAGAGATGTTCAGACTCTTGGGGACTGGTTCACTCTAATTAAACCAGCAAAAGACTGAACAACAGAGTAGATATAAAAAGAGCCCTAGACCCTGAATTAGCATGTCAAGGTCCAGCCCTGCTACTCCCTAACCCTATAGGCCTGGGTGATATAAGGTCCTGAAGGGAGGGCTGTGTTTTGACTGAATAACATGTATATGCTTTTCCAGTGATAATGTATGTGATAAATCAGAACAATGACTTTTATATTCTAATGTCTATTCCTGGCCCAGGAACTAGAACCAACCTTGAATCTGGAGGTAACTCCACTTAAAAAGAAATTATGGGTCAAAATCTTGCTTGGTAAATAATGAATAAGTCAAAGAAGTGTTGTATGTTCTCAAGGCCTGTTTCCACCCATCTATTGGGTAGATGACTCAGCTGTTTTCTCCCAAGGACTCTCTCTCTCACAAAGCCCACAATGGTCATTTAACACCAGACTACTACCACCTCAGAGCAGAGCTAGAACCTACACCACAAATTCTTAATTTTCAACTTTCCTTTCTATATGCCCAGTGACTACCCTCTCAAGGCTCCACTTCTTTGTTCACCTCTCAGAGTGTTAGTGTTCTTCAGGATTCTGTGTCGGGTCCTGTTCTCACTTGACAACCATTACTTCAGATATTTTATGTACTCACATGACTTCAGCCACCACCCATGCACTAAAGGTTTTCCAAATATGTGTCTGCAGACCAAACTCTAATCTGAATTCCAAACCTGTATCTCTGCCAGGATATCCTGGCAAACCTAGGACTGAACTCATTATTCTCTTCAAACATCCTCTGGAACCTCCCAAATACCCACCATTTCACTCTTACTGCGGTGTTTTATTCAGATCCTTACCATTCTGAGCTTGTACTGTGAAGCCTCTAAACTGGTGTTGTCTTACATCTCCTTTCCCCCCCACACACACACTTCTGATAACGTCAAGTCCATTTTACTAAAGTTAGCTATATAAACCATAGATCTGATCATGCATAAAATCTTCTGAGGGCTGTCCACTGCCTAAAGATGAAAGCTCAAACTACAATTAAAACCCTTGAGACATTCCCAGTCCCTCACCAAACACACCTCTCAGATTCACTATGCCTGATTCTCTAGCTTCACCAGGTTACTCACTGTTCTCCAAACATGCAGTGTACTTTCAAATCTCTGTGCATTTCCTTATACTAATCCCTGTCCCTAGAATAACCTTTTCCAACTGGCAAAGTTCTACTCATCTTGTTCAGACCCACTGGAAAACCAACTCCTCTGTAAAGCCTACCCCAATCCCATCAGGCAGAATTAATGACTGCTCTTTGCATGGTTCTTACATTGCTGCTAGTTTAATCCAGCTGTGATCCTGACTACAGTATAAACTTATGAAAGCTAGAAATGGTATCTTCTTGTTCATCCTTATATCCTGGCATCTTGCTCACAAAGCTGTAATACATATAGTTTAACTAAATTAAAAATGATAATCCCCAAGATTCTATTTTATTAGATATAGGATCACATGCAATAACCCCATCAGTAAACTATCACTAAACTACAGTATAAAATGAGACAAGTTTCTGGAAGATTCCTAAAGTAATGCACAATGGTTTAAATACTTCTGGTGGCTAGGAAGTTTACTACTCAGCCAGGCAACCAACCCATTCCTTCTTTGTTTGTATCTTCTGGTTAAATAGTCTCCCTTACAAAGAAAGCCAGTATCAACCCTGCAAATAGCTGAAGACAGAATTTATGCCTTCAAAGTCTTTTCTCTAAACTAAAAAATTGTGTGGATCAGAACAAATTATGGATAACATTGAGAAAAATGGGAATTCCAGAAATCTTAATTGTGCTCATGAGGAACCTGTTAGACCAGGAGGCTGTCATTCAAACAGAACAATGGGATACTACATGATTCAAAATCAGGAAAAGAGTGTGTCAGCATTGTATCATTTCACCACACTTATTCAATCTATATGCTGAACAAATAATCTGAAAAACTGGACTACATGAAGAAGAACACATCAGGATTGAAGGAAGGCTAATTAACAACCTGCGCTATGCAGATGACACATCCTAGCTTGCTGAAAGTGATGATGATTTGAAGCACTTACTGATAAAGATTAAAGACTGTAATCTGCAGTATGGACTATACCTCAACATAAATAAAATGAAAATCCTCACAACTAGACCAATAAGCAGCATCACAATAAATGGAGAAAAGACAGAAGTTGTCAAAGATTTCATATTACTTCATTCCACAATCAACACCCATTGAAGCAGTAGTCAAGAAATCAGACAACATATTGACTGGGCAAACCTGCTGCAAAAGACCTCTTTCAAGCGCTGAAGGGCAAAGATGTCTTTCTGAAGACGAAGATGCACCTAACCCAAGCCACGGTGTTTTCAATCGCCTCATATGCATGTGGAAGCTGGACAATGAATAAGGAAGACTGAAGAAGAGTTGATGCTTTTGAGTTGTGGTGTTGGCAAAGAATACTGAAAGTACCATGGACTGCCAAAAGAATGAACAAATCTGTCATGGATGAAGTGCAGCTGAAAAGCTCCTTGGAAGCAAGAATGGCCAGACTTTGTCTCACCTCCTTTGGTCATGTTGTCAGAAGGGACCTTTCCCTGAGGAAGGATCTCATGCCTGGTAAAGTGGAGGGTCAACGAAACAGGGGCAGGCCCTCAGTGAGATGGATCGACACAGTGGCTCCAAAGATGGACTCAAGTATAGCAAGAATTTTGAGGCTGGTGCAGAACTGGACAGTGTTTTGTTCTGTTGTACAAAGGGTCACTATGAGTCAGAGCCAAATGGCACTTGACAAGAACTCAATGGCACTTAACAACATCACAACCAAGAACTGTAGCTTCTTTGGCCATTTTCTAAAATATATGGTTATGAGTCTCTGATTTTCCTGATTGTTCTCCTCTGCCCTAAAAAGTAGGCCCTTAACTCTAAATAAACTTTGACTTTGGAAAGAGAACAGAAATAAAGGGTTTTTTTTTTTTTTTTTAACGAATGTCATTCTGTCTAACTTTGCAATGCAAAATTTTCATTTCCATCAGGTCTGTAGGATATCTAAATATCTAAATATTAACATGCTTAGCCTATCAACAGAAAACCTTATCTGAGAATGTTCTGTTTTCTAATCAATCTATATTTGCTACAGATCTGAGAGGAAACTAATTGCATGATTCTAGTGTCTAAGAAAATAAATAAATAAAATAGTGCTACAATATCCTAGGAAATATGCAAATCAAGCCAAAACTTTCCAGAATGAATTAAGACATTTCAAGACAATCTCTCCACCTATTTCCCTCTTCTTAACCCCTATCCTGAGTCTAGGGAAGTACTCACTTCCATTCAAAACCAAAAATATTCAGTACATATCATTGATGGGATCATAACCATCTAAACTCCTGCCCAGATTCTGTTTTGGAATCCCACTGTGAGCAGAAGAACAGAATAAGAAATATATCTCTCAGCTTATCTAACATTTCTCCCAGCTAAATTTTTATTATTTAAACCTAGCAGAGTCCCATTTTGATAAAACCACTGACAATTCACTAAAGAGAGTAAAGTTTGAATAGAACCTGTTCTCCAACACAGAAAGCCAATCCGAGATTATCCCTTCAATAATTCAACTGTTTACTGAGCACCCACTCCTGACTAAGACTTGATTCCTAGCTTCAAGAATTTTAACAAAGATTTTCAAAAAAGGCCTCCTAAGTGGAAAATTCATTCCATACAAAACAAGACTTGCAGAAGGAGCTCTAAGGAGCAATTGCTGCAAAATAAGAATTTTTTAAAAAGAAAGTTGAGTGATTTAGCAAGAATCATTGTAGCAATTTGATTTAAAAACAGCCCATTATATCTACATCTGTAAGCAATGCTTTATCTTAATGGTTCTTAAAAAAAAAAAAAAAAATCAGACCACTATCTGAAACTTGTAATTTCTTTAATACAACTTGCCAAATTACAAGAGAATAGCATATTGCACCAATTTTTTGAAATGTCTTTAATACTGATAAACAAATTACTTTGATTGATGAAAAATATTTTTGTATACGTGGTAAAACAAAGCTTGCTTTACAAAGCCAAAGAACTCCTCTTGCCCTTGGATGAATTTCATCTGGCTCCAAGTATTTTCTGAAATGTTTGTTCACTTGTCTTTAGGTACCACTTTTAAGATAAATCATTACAATTGTCCACAAACTGGAAATTATGGGCCTGCTCTCACATTTCATTGAGATAGTAGCTTGAGAACATATTGTAGGAAAAGGTGGAACATTGCAGCCATAGTAATGGAGTCTGTTCATCTGAGGGATGGGTGGGAATTAGGAGACTGGAATGAGCCACAGGGTTAGGAGGAAAAGAGAGAGAAATTCCAGTTCTCTAGAAAAGGGGGAAAATGAATGGACTTTGAAGCTTCAGGCTCAGGACAAGGGAGGATAGATACAGCAAGAGGGGTCTAGTTGGAGGCTTGTAGAGAACAGGAGCATGCTGGAGAATAAGAGAATATCAAGAACTTCTCACAAAGTCATTATGTATTGTGAGAAGAACCCCAAACCACAAGGAAGAAATGGAAGACTGAGAATGCAAAGTTCAACAAAGAAAATAATAAGCTGTCCCACACACACATATGCATACACACACACACGCACAGCCCACCCAAGACCTGAAGCGTGAGGATGCTGGTGTTGTACTGAATTTATATATGAGTTCATTCCCTGGGGGTGGAGTTGTAAATCTGAGAGCCCTTGGGGGGTGGGGGGCTATGTTGATAGTGTATCTCAGTAGGGTACCTCAGCGATACACAGATACACAGCACAGGGAGAAGAGGGGGGTGGTGTAGGGGTAACACAACAGTGATCCCGCAGAAGTCTGTTTAACTACAGAGAGGCAGCAATGTTACCTTCCACATCCACACATCCATAGGGATACATTCATAGTAGATTCCAACTACAATAGTAAGAGGCCCCCTCCCCATTCTGACAAACTCATCTAAACTTTTCCTTCAATTGTGACTGGCTGCTGGCTCTAAAAAGCGAGGTCTTCATGTCATCATTCTTGTGAAGGCCCAGGTAGCCCCTTTTTTCCTAGAGTCTGCAAGGGTCTATGATGGCTGTATGCTCCAGGCATTGGCCTGAAGGAAAAGCAAAGGCTTGAACTGAGTCTGTTTGTAACTGTTCTACTGAAAGCAGAACTGACCCCCAATGGAAGCACCACTCTGGTCCTTGGTCTTCTTTCTAGATAGCTGGTCTGAGGAGGCTCCAAGGAAGCTTGCCCACTCCTACCTGGATTAGAGAGGGAAACCTAATAGAAGAAAATTGAAAAGCGTCCATATAAGATCAGATTACCAGGGAAGCTACTTCTGAGTACAACAATAATAATTATATTTAACACTTACCTGGCATTATCTATGTGCCAAGCACGTTCAGTCACTTAAATCTTACAACAGTTATATGATGTTGTAACTAGTATTATCCTCACTTAATATATAAGGGAAAAATTAAGGTTGGGAGAATAACTTACTTGTCCAAAATCACACAGTAGTAACTGTCCAACCTAGGATTTGACCCTGGCAGCCTGGCTTCTGAGTCTTCAATTTTAATCACTCTGCTGTTTTGCCTCATCACAGATTTTTAAAGCTAGGATGCAACAGACACTGTCAGCGGAGGTTCGAGTGACTACGGAGGGGGGGAGTGGTTTGGCCTGTAGAGAGTGGAGCCAGAATTCAGAAAGGGGGACATGAGGATCTTAGGCCTCAGCCTAAGTCAACAGAGGGCAATAGAAAAAAGAGAAATAAAGGGACTATGAGCTCAAAGATCAAAGTTAAAGAAGTGAAGTGAAGGACATGTGTTAATCCTGAGATGAGAATAATGAAAACCATGCAGTTGGAGGGGTTTCTGGGGTGGCTTTATTCAAGGCCAGGCCCCCAGACAGGTAAGCAAGTAAGCACAGCAATTAGGAACAACTAGGGAGACAAACTTATCTACCAGTTTGTCATCCTGCAGTGGCTTACATGTTGCTGTGAGGCTGAATGCTATGCCACTTGTGTTGCAAAATGCCAGCAGGGTTATCCGTGGTGGACAGGTTTCTGTGGAACTTCCAGAATAAGACAGACTCAGAAGGAAGACACCATCCACTTCTCAAAGAATTGGCCAGTGAAAAACTTATGAATAGGAGTGAAACGCTGTATGATGTATTACTGGAAAACTTTATGAATAGCCCTGAAACATTGTCCAATACAGTGCTGGAAGATGAGCCCATCAATTCAGAAGGCACTCAAAATATGCCTGGGGAAGAGCTAACTCCTCAGAATAGAGATGACCTTAACGATAAGGATGAAATAAAGCTTTTGGGACCTCCATTGGGTGATGTGGCACAACTCAAAATGAGTAGAAACAGATGCAAATATCCATTAATAACTGGAACATGGAATATATGAAGTATGAATCGAGGAAAATTGGAAGTTGTCAAAAATTAAATGGGATGCATAAAGATTGATATCCTA
>NW_006921824.1:2919045-2920169 GCF_000298275.1 Orycteropus afer afer | reverse complement strand
CTTCATATTACTTGGTTCTACAATCAACACCAAGGGAAGCAGCAGTCAAGACATCAGACAACGTATTGCATTGGGCAAATCTGCTGCAAAAGACCTCTTTCAAGTGATGAAGAGCAAAGATGTCTCCTTGAAAACTAAGGTACGCCTGATCCAAGCCACGGTATTTTCAATGGCATCATGTGCACGTGAGAGCCAGACAATGAATAAGGAAGACCAAAGAAAAGTTGACGCTTTTCAGTTGTGGAGTTGGAAAAGAATGCTAAGAGTACCATGGACTGCTGAAAGAACTAACAAATCTATCCTGGAAGAAGTGCAGCTGGAATGTTCCTTGGAAGTGAGAATAGCCAGACTTCGTCTCACCTACTTTGGGCATGCTGTCTGGAGGAACCACTCCCTGGAGAAGGATATCACACTGGTAAAATAGAGGGTCAACAAAGAAGGGAAAGGCCCTCAAGAAGATGGATTGACACAGTGGCTGCAACAATGGGCTCAGATACAGCAAGGATTGTGAGGCTGGCACAGGAATGGGCAGTATTTCGTTCTGCTGTGCACAGGGTTGCTATGAGTCAGAGATGACTCGATGGCACCTAACAGCAACAAACAACAATGTAGTTGAAACTTGAGGCATCTGTTTATTCTGTATATTCTGCTCATGTTCAGAGATTCCATCCCATCCTTATAAAAATTACCATGCACATAAACAGATGACTGTAATAAATATGGTAAGAAACTAGCATTGCCAGAGAATTTAAAAACAAAAAGAAACAGAAAAAGGATGTTAATCCTAAAATCGTGAGCTGAAAATCCCCCAGATGATATCAGCCTAAATTACCTTTAAAAAGAATGACAGGAAATTCACTCACAGAACTTTCTATTTGGCGATGGCCAATCTTGCCACAAAGAACAGGACTGAGGTGTAGAGAGCAAGGGCCTGGGACATGGGGCTGGGGAAGGTACTCAATCTCTACCCTTCCTACTGAGGTACCTTCCCTCCAGTTGCAAGTATACATCAGAGAATACTAGCTGTCTCACTGAATTAACATGTATGCTCCCTGGCTCTAGAACAGGTTGACAACTGAGGCTTAGAGGGGATTAGGCATCTAGTGGGGACGGGAGGAGAAAAT
>NW_006921824.1:2914215-2918165 GCF_000298275.1 Orycteropus afer afer | reverse complement strand
TGTAGCAGCCCATCCCATTGCTGTTGAGTCAATTTTAACTCACAGTATAATACAACATAGCACTGTCCCACATGGTTTCCAAGGTCATAATCTTTACAGAAGCAGACTATCATATCTTTCTCCTGCTATGTATACATATACACACATACACATATATAAATAATTTTTTTAATTGCCATTTCAAAAATTTTACATGTACAATTCAATGCCATTAATTATAGTCATCATATTGTGCAACCATCATCACAATCCATTTCCAATTTTTCCATCAACCCTTAGTAAAAGCCACTGGCCCCTAAGGAAAGACTCCGCCATCCCACTCCTCCCCACTAATAAACTTTGCTCTCTGTATGTTTGTCTAGTCTATATATTTCATGTCAGTGGTATCATATAATATTTGTTTTCAAGGTTCATCCATGTTATAGCACGTATCAAGATATTGTTTTTCTTTATGGCAGAATAATAATTCTCTATTGTATATATATACACATTTTTTTTAATTCATCATAAATTGATGGACATTTAGGTTGTTTCCATCTTTAGAGCAAAGTTTTTTCTACATTGTGAAGACCTTGAAGGTAGTACATGTCTAATTTTCTTTGCAACCTTCTCCAACCAACATCTCACATGTTAGCTATCAAATGGGCAGAAGCCTCTGATAAGCACCAGGGAAAAGGGTAGGAAGGAGACGATGTGAAAAAGAGAGTCTGTAGCCGTCCCTGCCCTGTTTGAGCATCTCATTTCTTAAAAGTTTTCTTATCCTTAGATAATTAGTTGAGAATTTAAGCTTCACTTGCAGTCTACATGTGATTTCTTCCCTTCATATTTCCTCCTTGAAACACAGTAGGGGGCATGATAGAAGGTGCAAAAAAGGCATCAGATAAAGGTTAGAGGAAGGAGTTCCTACTACACTCCTTGAAAGCAGAGCACTCGTGTGTCATACGTTTATCCCCTAGTACCTGTGTAAGTGAGTATTATGTCGACATCTATTGGATGCATGCATGGAGGGATTCTAAATACATGACTCTCTGGGGTTTTCCAGTGCCATGCTGGGGAACATTCCCATTCTTTCTCTTACCTCCATTCCATGACCCAACAAACTCAAAAGGCACATCATACCTGGGAATCTAGTACTTAATACAGATTCCCCTTTCTGCCATTGAAATAAAAATCTGATTGTATTGGAAGCCATCCCAGTATTCTCAGGTTTGCTAGGAAAGGGAGAGGGCTTCCTGAACCACCTAAAGCAGCTATGTCTCAAGACAATTACCGTGACTGGTCCTGAGGCCATCAGAGACTTTGTCAACACATGCTTCAGTCACTTTAACCAAGAAGTGAAGCATAGGTGTAAGTTGCCAGCTATTTAAAAAAAAAAAAAAATCTAAAAGCTAAGTAAGTCTTTCAGCTCTTAAACTTTCAAGGGACTTCCCTTCACATTTGCCAAGGTAAGAGAGTTAGCTTTCTAAGGGAAAGGACCACCTTGACTTTTCTGGAACATATAAAATCACTTAACTCTTTGTTAAATAAGCAAAGAAAAAAATTCAATATACTAGGCACTGTTGCCATTGAAAATGACCTTGCTCCAGCAATTAAGAATGATAACCAACTTTTAAAATGATGAAGGAAAACTATTTAAAAGCAAAAGCAAATGTAAACTTTGATGCTTCTGCAAACAGAATTGCAGAGAGACATCATCACCCACTGGGAAACCCCCAGCCCAGCCTCCCCACTGAGGTGGGTGATAGCAGTATTTCTGGTACAGTCATTTTTGCTGGGCTTTGTTGTCTATAAGACAAGTCGACTCGACGGCACATAACAACAACAACAACAACAACAACATACTTATGCTGGATGGCTGTTAAGGTGGCCTCTTTAGAGCTTCTAAATTCACCAATGAGAACAATTTGTTTAGATTTAATAAAACAGGGATGTGCAGGTACACTTTGTGATACAAGCCATAAATGCTGCTGTTTTTAGAAAACCTGAAAACAAGCTGAATTGTTACAAGAAAGGAAACAAGCCAGGATCGGCAGCCCCAGGGTGATGAAAATATGCTAGTGATGGTGCTCTGGTGTGTGACTTCACTCCCTCTCCTCTGACTTCAGAACAGCTGGGACATTAAGAACACATACAAGAACAGAGAAGAGGGATGGTGGGGCAGGGAATAAAAGACTGTGGAGAAAAAGTCAAAAGGAAGAAGGAAGGGATAGGGAGAAGATGAAGAAGGCGCAGTGACATCAGTATTTCCTGCAATGCCAACTGTCTTGGGAATGTCAGGGCAATATAGGGTACCCCTCCCCTGTCACAATAAAAACCAGTTGCTGTGGAGTCAATTCTGACTCATGGTGACCCCACACGGGCCAGAGCAGAGCTGTGCTGCATAGGGTTTTCAATGGCTGACTTTTCAGAAGTAGATCTCAGCAGGGCTTTCTTCTCAGGCACTTTTGGGCAGACTCAACATTACCGATAGATAATTAATAAACAAATCACCCCCCCTTGTGGAGCTGGGAAGCAGTCACCCTCAGTTGACAATACCCTAGTCATCCCCCAAAGGCCAGACCAAATTTTGAATGATCAAGTAGCAACTTAAGAAACCCTGGTGGTTTCTTAAGCACTCAGCTGCTAACAGAAAGAAGAAAGACATGATTGACCTGTTTCCATAAAAGATCACAGCCTCCTCAAAAACCCTGCGGGGCAGTTCTACTCTGTCATATGGGGTCACTGAGTCAAAATGGACTCGACAGCCTTGACAGCACCCAGCAACAACAAAAACAGCATCAACTACATCATTTACACTAAACCATAGTTGCCAATACTCTTCTGTGTGCTGGGAAATCATGACAAAAAGTAATGATGCCTCATGCATCACTATGGAAACCCTAAAACTTCCTCTAAAAACCATCAAAAGAGGCAGCTCCTGACCTCACTCTGACTTTCAATCATGATTCTCTCCAAGGAAGAAAACTGAAAATTAGATGGATTCATTCTGAGCTCTCTTTTCCAATCAAACAGATGGGATTTAGATAAGCTCTTAAAGCAAATTATGATTCACATAATAATGTGTAAACTTGTCTCAAATCCCAGAGGCCTTTTCTAAAGAAGATTCTGATAATTAAAACATTTCCTGTACAACTCAAATTCCATTAGAGCAGTAGAGTTAAATAAAAGGTTCACTCAGCTAAAATATTTCCAAGCCCTGGCCAAAGGTCTAGAATATTTGTACTCTTTGCTCAGATTATTAAAACGTTGATAATTATGAAAAATTTACTGCTAAGAACCCATTTAACAAATGGAGTTTTCCCCTGTGTCCTTGTTTAACAGTTTTAAAAAGTCATTTAAATGAATTTGTGATATGTCCCTGCCACACTGCAAAGCAAGATCAAGAGCAATGAACCTTAATTATTATCAGGAATATCCTTCTAACTCTGTTGCTTTAGAGACTATACACGAAGCATCTAGATGAAGGTTCTAACGTAATAGACCAAGCACTTTCCCAATGAAATGTGGGGTTTAAGTAAACCCAAGGTTCATCAAACACATACCATGTGTCAGCTCTGGGCTTGCAAGATTAGTTTTATTACCCTCATTGACATAGATCAGAACACATGGGCTCAGAGAGATGAAGTTATCTGTTCATGGCCACAAAGCCCTGGTCAGCAGGAGAATCACTCTTAGGCTAGCACCAACAATGAAGAGCTAGGATTTTTCTGTTTAAAGTGGCAGAATCCAGCTCTGGCTAACAAATGAAACCAAAATATGATAACAAGGTATCTGAAGCCCATAAAACAGAAAGAAAAGGGAGCAAGTGGGATGCAGAAAGGACCAGAGTGAGGGCAGTCTGGGTATCTGGATGGTAGGAATTAATAAGGACCACTACAAACATGAGGAGCTCTGGTAGCATAGTGCCTAAGGTACTTGCCTGCTAACCAGAAGGCTGGCGATTCAAGCCC
>NW_006921824.1:2910919-2914115 GCF_000298275.1 Orycteropus afer afer | reverse complement strand
GGAAGGAAGGTTGGGCAATCTACTTCCGTAGTGATACTGCCTCGGAAACCCAAGGAGGGGTCGCTATGAGTCAGGTCCAACTCGACGGCACATAACAACAACAACTACTACTACAAACATGAATCAGCTTCAATCATTGCTGGGCTTTACTTTCTTCTACTGAAGATCCATGCAGACCTGCTGGCTGGAGGGACACGACAATGTGATTGAGAGAAACACTCAAACTACCTGCATGAGGGAGAAGTAGCTGCTCCAAGTAAAATTAGGAAGGAAGAAGGAATAGACACTGGACAAGCAAAGATACTGTTTAACTAAACAGTACTGAGTTTATTATATACAATTTCCGTAATTTTCCCAGGCCACAAAGATTTAAACTCTGGGAGGTATATTAAAAGTTCATTCTGTTTCCACTACAGATTGTTACAAATGAATTACCAAACAGAGCAGAAGCAGCTTCACATTACTGAAAGTCTCTGAAAGAGACTTCAGAGGTCAATGTTATCACTTTAGAGGTAAGGAAACTAAGGATTGGCTCAAGGTTCTACAGGCCAGTTGGTGGCATAACCAGAACTGAATGTGGCTCAGTCCAAGGCCAGTATCTCTCCATTGTGCTGATATATATGTGTACATATATATGTTGATGTTACATGTCATCAAGCTGATTGCAACTCATAGCGATCCTACAGGACAGAGTAGAACTGCCAGAGGGTTTCCTAGGCTGAAATCTTCACAGGAACAGATCAGATCACCAGGTTTTTTCTCTTGCAGAGTCACTGTTGGGTTCAAACCACTGACCTTTTGATTACCAGCTGAGCACTTAACCACTGCATCATCAGGGCTCTTTTTATACATATAAATCTATATAGGTTTGTGTGTGTGTGTGTGTGTGCATGTATATACATGTATACACATACATGTTATTGTTATGTGCTGTCGAGTCAGACCTGACTCATAGCGATCCCTCCTTGGGTTTCCGAGGCGGTATCACTACGGAATACACACATTTGAAATTTGTATCTAAATGCTAAATGTTAATTTGAGAGATGAGGAGGAAGAAAACAGGTGACTTGTATTTTCTTTCTTTTTCGTATTTTCTAATTTGTTTCTACTATGGGCAATAATTTTTTCTTAAATAGAAAATATAAATTATTTTTTTGAATATTCAAACCGCCATCTAGTCAATCCTCAAACGTGTCAGATAACATAAACCGCACTATCCACAATGAACCTGTTTGCACTGAGGTCTCCAGGATCTGAGTCACTGTGCTGCTCACTGTGCATGGCCAGCTGAGTTAGCAGGGAAAGGCCCATACTGAGAGTGCTTGCCCTCCTTGGAGACAAAGACAAGGAAAAGTAAGGTGGGAACCCCGCCCTGAAAAGGCCAACTTTTTTTATTCGCTTGTTTTCCCAGAACCTCTTTTCATTTCAGAGTCTGTAAGCTCTGGTAGCATAGTGTCTAAGGCATTTGACTGCTAACCAGAAGGCTGGTGGATCAAACCTACCAGCCACTCCTCGGAAGGAAGGTTGGGTAATCTACTTCAGTAGTGATAATACTTCCTCGGAAACCCAAGGAGGGGTCGTTATAAGTCGGAACCGACTCCACAGCAGTGGTTGCATTTTTTTGTTGCAAGTAGGCTAAAACAGCTCCTGCACCCTTACACTTTCAAGAGAAAATATATACTTATAAGGTCCTACATCTGAGAACGAGGTAGAGTAGAGGCTGGGAACATAGGATAAAAAGGTCAGATTTGGTAGTTCCAAATTTTGCTGATTTTCTTTTGTCATCTTAGAACCACTGAATGATCCTACTTATTCCAGACTCACGTAGCTTCTTCCCAAAGCCAGGATCTTTCTGAAACCAGACAATGGGAAAAGGGCTTTGTGGCTGTCGCTTCTCCTTTTCCCAGCTCTCGTCTCTGACAGGCAGCATAGTGATTTAGCTGTCAAACACTGAGCACACCTTCTTTCAAGGGCTGCACAGACCACTCCATAAACCAACAAAGGAATATGGGAAACAAGCACCTGAAAGCTTTTGTGTTACCATGGCAACTAGCCTGGTTTCTCCAAATGCACAGGATGAAAAATATTCCACCAAAAAGAGAGATTGTAACTAATGAGCTTGGCATTTTATTAACGCTTCTGTACATGCCAGATCAGTATTTCCAAAAACAGCCACAGCCAAGCCTTGATAAAACCCTCTCAAAGCTGTCCTAGGCTTAGAAGTCTAGGCAGTAGGCGCTTACTCTATTAATGTTGATTGAGATGTTGGGACTTGTACACTCAACAGGCATTTATGGAACTCAACCTCTGCCGCCCAAAGAAGCTTCTATACTCTACAACATGGCAGCACCTATATAGGTTATCATTAGCTCAGCCCTACGGGGAGGACTGCAGCAAAGATGGGGGGGGAGGGTGCCTGCGCCGCATCAAGTCTCCTTTACAGATTTCTGATCAGCAACCTATAAAAACTGGAGGAGGCCGAAGCTCCACCCTTGGTTTGGAGTATTTGGTGTGGTGAGAAGGGAGTGGAGCAACCCACAACCTTTCCTGAGTAGGAATGGTACCAAGCTTCTGGAGGGATGATAAGAAGATGTCTCAGTTACAGAGGAGCTGGGTATCTGGCTGCTGGACTCAGTGCTCTGTCTACATTCAACTGGTTGATGTCAATGCCCACTTCCAATGTAAAATCAGACTCTTGTCCCCTTTGATATCATACCCCCTAGTCCTGCCATCCACCACTGGTCTGTCGGTTTGTCATACTGTGGTGGCTTCTGTGTTGCTGTGAGGCTGGAGGCTATGCCACCAGTATTTCAAATACCAGCAGGGTCACCCATGGTGGACACATTTCAGTGATGCTTCCAGACTAAGACAGACTCAGAAGGAAGAAGGGGCCATCCACCTCTCAAAGACTTGGCCAGTGAAAACCTTATGAATAGTAGTGAAACACTTTCTGATATATCACTGGAAAACTTTATGAATAGCCCTGAAACACTGTCTGATACAGCACTCAAAGATGAATCCCTCAGGTCGGAAGGCACTCAACGTATGACTGAGGAAGACCTGCCTCTTCAATGTAGAGTCGACCTTAATGACATGATGGAGTAAAGCTTTCAGGACTTCCATTTGCTAATGTGGCACAACTCAAAATGAGAAGAAACAGCTTTAATAACATCCATTAATAATCAGAATATGGAGT
>NW_006921824.1:2908604-2910454 GCF_000298275.1 Orycteropus afer afer | reverse complement strand
ACTTATTCATTGTAAATACCCTTTTTTCAACCACATAAATGGCAGCAATACATGGGGACCTCACCAGACAGAATACACAGGAATCAGATCGACTACATCTGTAGAAAGAGGCAGTAGAGAAGCTTAAACTCTTCAGCCAAAACAAGGCCAGGAGCTGACTGTGGAACAGACCATCAGCTGCTCATATGCAACTTCAAGATGAAGCTGAAGACAATTAAAATCCATGAGAGCCAAAATATGACTCTGACTACATCCCACCCGAATTTAGAGAACATGTGAAGAACAGATTTGATGCACTGATCATCAATGAATGAAAACAAGACGAACAGTGGGAGGACATCAAGAAAATCATACATGAGGAAAGAAAAAGGTCATTAAAGAGACAACAAAGGAAGACAAGACCAAAATGGATGTCAGAAGAGACTCTGAAACTTGCTCTTAAATGGTGAGTAGCTAAAGCAGATGGAAGAAATGACAAGATAAAGACCTGAACAGAAGATTTCAAAGAGCAGCTCAAGAAGACAAAGTCAATTACTATAATGAAATGTGCAAAGATCTGGAATTAGAAAACCAAAAGGGAAGAACACACCCAGAATTTCTCAAGCTGAAAGAACTGAGGGAAAAATTCAAGTCTCACTTGCAATACTGAAAGATTCTACAGGGAAAATATTGAATGATGCAGGAAACATCAAAAGAAGACAGAAGGGATACACAGTCACTGTACAAAAAAGAACTGATTGATGTTCAACTATTTCATGAGGTGGCATATGATCAAGAACTGATGGTATTGAAAGAGGAAGTTGGAAACCACACTGAAGGAATTGGCAGAAAACAAGGCTCCAGAATTGATGGAATGTCCATTGAGATGTTTCAACAAACGGATGTCATATTAGAAGCATTTATTCATCTATGCCAAGAAATTTGGAAAGCATCTACCTGGCTAACTGGCTGAAGAGATCTATATTTGTACCCATTCCAAAGAAAGATGATCCCTCAGAATGTGGAAATTATCAAACAATATCATTCATATAGAACGCAAGGAAAATTTTGCTGAAGATAATTAAAAAATGATTGCAGTAGTATATTGACAGGGAACTTCCAGAAATTCAAGCTGGATTCGGAAGGGGATATGGAATGAGGGATATCATTACTGATGTCAGAAGGATCTTAGCTCAAATAAAGAATACCAGAAATATGTGTACTTGTGTTTTATAGTCTATGCAAAAGCATTTGATTGTGTGGATTATAATAAATTATGGATAACATTGAGAAGACTGAGAATTCCAGAACACGTCATTGTAATCATGAGGAACTTTACATAGATGAGGAGGCTATCATTCGAACAGAACAAGGAGATACTGCATGGTTTAAAATCAGGAAGGGAGCGTGTCAGGGTTGTATCCTTTCACCATACGTATTCAATCTGTATGCTAAGCAAATAATCAGAGAAGCCTGACCATATGAAGAACACAGCATCAGAACTGGAGGAAGACTCATTAACAACCTGTGGTATGCAGACAACACAACCTTGCTTGCTGAAAGTGAGGATGACTAGAAGCACTTGCTGATGAAGATTAAAAACTACAGCCTGCAGTCTGGATTATACCTCAACATAAAGAAAATGAAAATTCTGGCAACAGGACCAATAAGCAGCATCACAATAAATGGAGAAAAGATTGATGTTGTCAAAGATTTCATATTACTTGGTTCCACAATCAACAGCCACAGAAGCAGCAGTCAAGAATGCAGACATCTAATGTAGAATCTGCAAAACACCGCATAACGTGGATGAACTTGGAGGACATTATGCTGAGTGAAATAAGTCAGTCACAAAAGGACAAATATTGTAT
>NW_006921824.1:2906108-2907453 GCF_000298275.1 Orycteropus afer afer | reverse complement strand
AATGACATGAGACAAAGTATATGTGAACTGCTGTATGAAAAGTGAATTTACTCTGTAAATCTTCACCCAAATCCTAATTAAAAAAAAAAAAAAGGAATGCAGACATCACATTGCACTGGGCAAATCTACTGCAAAAATCAAAATAACTCAAAGTGTTGAAGAGCAAAGATATCACTTTGAAGACTATGGTGCACCTAACCAACGCCATGGTATTTTCAATCGCCTCATATGCATGTGAAAGTTGGACAATGAATAAGGAACACTGAAGAAGAGTTGGTGCTTTTAAGTTGTGGTGCTGGCAAAGAATGCTGAAAGTACCATGGACTGCCGGAAGAATGAACAGATCTGTCCTAGAAGAAGTACAGGTGGACTGCTCCTTGTAAGTGAGAATGGCCAGACTTCATCTCACCTCCTTTGGTCATGTTGTCAAAAGGGACCATTCCTGGAGAAGGATGTCATGCCTGATAAAGTGGAGGGGCAGCAAAGAAGAGGAAGGCCCTCAGTGAGATGGATTGACACAGTGACTACAACGATGGGCTGAAGTATAGCAGGGATTGTGAGGATGGTGCACAACTGGGCAGTGTCTTGTTCTGCTGTACATGGGATCACTATGAGTTGGAGCCAACTCAGCAGCACCTAACAACAACAGTCCTCCCATATATTCAAAATATGGCAAGGACACAAAGGTTAACTTGGTGAAAGGACATAGCTGGTAGGATTGCAAATTGATACAATTTTCCTGGAGGGGCATTTTAGGATACATATCAAAGCAAAAAGTCAAGAGCTTTGACCCACCTATCACCTACATTTAAAGAATGCATTGTAAGAAAGTAATATTATATATGAACAAAAATACTGCAAATGTATTAATTGTAGTGATATTCACAATTGAAAAAAAATTGGAAACAACCCAAAAGTTTAATTACATGGGAAAGGTGTTAAATACACTTTGGTGCAGCCAGATAATTGTATCCTGTGCTCCATATTTCTTAGCGAGTACCAAGTTTTTGTTTGGGGCAAAGAAAAACATTGGAAATAATGATTATAGTTGCACAAAATTGTGAATATATTAAAACTATTGAATTGTATACTTTAAAATAGGTATAATGAATTTTATGTTGTATAAATTTTATCTCAATAAGAAAAATACATAACTGCTGTAGGATATGTTTATAGTATGTTGTTGTTGTTGTTGTTATGTGCTGTCGAGTCAGACCCGACTCATAGCAACCCCCTTGGGTTTCCAAGGCGGTATCACTATGGAAGTAGATTGCCCAGCCTTCCTTCCGAGGAGTGGCTGGTGGGTTTCAACCTCCAGACTTCTGATTAGCAGTCAAGTGCCTTA
>NW_006921824.1:2899615-2905600 GCF_000298275.1 Orycteropus afer afer | reverse complement strand
GGTACAAAATTAGAAAGATGATGTAAGTGGAGGGGAGATGTCACTGAAAGATTTTGAAGACAAGGGAGTAAAACTGTATGGTCTGCCTGTGGATTGAGACGGTCGCATACCAGAGGTATCAGCTTGCTATTGATGCTGTAACAAATTATCACAAACGTAGTGGCTTAAAATAATACAAATGGATTGTTGTACAGTTCTATAGTTCAGAAGTCCTAAATGGGTCTTGCTGGGCTAAATCAAGAGGAACCAGGGCAGTGTTCCCATCTGGAGGTTTTAAGGAAGAATCCATTTCCTTGCTTTTTCCTGCTTCCAGAGACCACCCACATTCTTTGGTTCATGACCCTCTTCTGGCATCTTCAAAGCCAGCCACAGCTGACCAAGTCTTTCTCACTTCACATCACTCTTAACCTCCTTCTCTACCTCCCTCTCCCACTTTACAGACTTTGTGCTTATATTGGTCCCACTTGGGTAACCTTGGATAGTTACCCTACTTTAAAGTCAACTATTGAGGAACTTAAGGAGCTCTGGTGGTATAGTGTCTAAGACATTTGACTGCTAACCAGAAGGTTGGCAGTTCAAACCCACCAGCCACTCTACGGAAGCAAGACTGGGCAATCTACTTCCGTAAAGATTTACTGCCTTGGAATCCCTCAGTGGCAGTGGGTTTGGTGTTGGAATGAGGAACTTAATTTACCTGCAACCTTAATTACCCTTTGCCATGTAACCTAACTATTCCCAGGTTTCTGCGAGTAGGATGTGGACATCTTTGGGGGCATTATTCTGTATACCAGAACCAACTAGAAAATTATTACAATGGTCTAAATGAGGGCCTGAAGAATGGCGACAGCAATGGGAATAGGGTAAAGAAGACAGTTTCACCAGATATTGAGGTCAAAACTTCTAGGCCTTTGTGGCTGCTCAGATATGGGAAGTCAGAGTTTGGGCCAATCTAGGTGCCACGTGATAGATGTTACCACTCACAGAGACAGGAAATGCACAGAAGTGGCCACTTGGAGAAGAAAGATAACAATCTGGTATACATGTTCAACTTGAGGAACCCGTGGGACACCTGGGTAGATATATCAAGTAGTAGTTGGTCATGTGAGCCAGATGATTTGAAGGGAGGTCTGGACTGGACAAAAAGAAGTGGGTGATATCAGCATAAAGCTCCTAAATGAAGTGGAAGGAGAAGAGCAGGCCACACTATCTGTTCCAGTATGAATCACAATGAGAGAATAGAACAGCCTTTCTTTGTGGGTTTCATCATTTTGTACTTAGGCTTCACAGGTTGGAAAACCCTGCATAAGATGTAAGTGCTACACGGGAAAGGAAGAATTATTCTCCAAGTAGATCCCAGAATCCATCACCTTAACTTAAGCCAAAGGAACAAGTACTATGGAAAAGTTCTAAAGCACTTCTCTAAATTAAACTAAACCACTCAGTTACCTTATATATAATTCAATCTGATTAACTGCGTAATGCAAAGGCTATAGTATGTTTCCAGCATTCTTAATTATTTTTTCAGTATAAAAAGGCAATTTAAGCAATCAAAAAGTTGTAAATCATTTTTAGAACCAATTTTGGGAAGTCCTTTGCTAAGACAACATTTTAAAAAACAGACACGGAGAAAAATAGTACCTAAGTCACCTAAAGTCATAATCCAGCTTCTCACACAGAGTCCCCAGGTGGTGCAAATGGTTAGGGCACTCAGCTAATCAAAAGCTTGGAGGTTCAAGTCCACCAAGAAGCACCTCAGAAAAATGATCTGGTGATGGACTTTCAAAAACTCGGCCACTGAAAAACCTACAGAGCACAGTTCCACGCGAAAACACCTGGGTCCCCATGAGTCATCATCGATTCAATGGCAACTCGTTAACTGGTTCACAGAACATATTCTTCACAGATAGGAATGCTCCACCCAGCAATGCAGTAACAACATAAACTTAAGAACCCTACAGCCGCTCCATAGGAGAAAGACATGGCAGTCCGCCTCCATAATGATTTACAGCCTTGGAAACCCTATGGGGTAGTTCTACTCTGTCCTAGCAGCATGGTAAGTCAGAATTGACTTGATGGCAATGGGTTTAAGTTACTTCAGACCAGCCTTCAGGATGAGAATTTTTCATAGACTCTTAGCAATTCTCTAGCTCTGCGGGCCAAACTGAATTTTCCCCCACACTCACAGGTTGTTCCTAATGACTATGCACACAGACATGTCAGGCTTAAGTCTATTAAGTCACTTTTCTTCCTACAAGAGACAGTGCTTTGGGATGTACTTTCATCCATATTTGTGCACTTAT
This sequence comes from Orycteropus afer afer, assembly GCF_000298275.1. Classification (NCBI taxonomy): domain Eukaryota; kingdom Metazoa; phylum Chordata; class Mammalia; order Tubulidentata; family Orycteropodidae; genus Orycteropus; species Orycteropus afer. The sequence goes on along the minus strand of NW_006921824.1, from coordinate 2,903,300 downwards.
CCTCATTACTGTGGTGCTCCTGAATACTGTGCTCCAGCCCCAGAAGGAACCAATGCTCCATTCTTAACCCAGGTTATTAGAAAGTCACCAGGCCTCTCCAGTGTGCTTTGAATAAAGAGCAGCCAATATGTGCAGATTTGAGCCCACCTTACAGCAAAGAAGGCAACTTTGCAAGTGGGAACAAAATGTAATTGCCAACACCTGCTCATGCCAATTCCTGGGAGACCAGACTTCTCACCTAGACATAAAAGAATCAGGTGTCCACAGAAGCCAGACAGTGTTGTCATGTGATATCTGGTGACTAAAGATCACTAATCCTTGTATACACCTGTTCCTAGCTAGGTATTCAAACACACAGAGGGGTTGCTCTGTATAGGCTCATTCCACTCAAAACTCTATCAAGGTCAAAACAAGTTTAAAAGTTGACACATGCATAGTGAGCAAAATTTTGGTTCTACCCTTTGTTCCTGTCAATTGCTTCTCAGTCAATGGTTTTCCAGCACTTGCTTCCCTGAGAGTCCCTGAATATCCCTTCCTCTCTCTGATGATGGGAAGAAAAAGCAAAACAGTCCTATTGCAGCTCCAGGCATCATCACTTCCCTCCTTCCAGGCACAAATACCACCTCCATTCTCTGTCCAGCTCCTAGATTCCATCTCCCTCCATTTCCTGTGATAGTCAGGCAAACTCATCTCACACAGATCAACAAGAGATTTAAACTTGCAGCAATAAAAAATTCTCAAATTAATTGAAAATAAAACAAAATTGTAACAAGTTAAGGGGCTAATTTATACCTATTATAGTTATGTCATATTCAGAAAAAAACTGTGCCCCCCCCCCCAGAACAACAAAGTTAGCCCAAGGATTGTCCAGAACAACCAACTCACCCAGTCTCTGGAGTATTCACAATGGCCAAGCAAACCAGGGATGGTATTTCCTTGAGAAAGTTAATTCAGTAATTACTTCAAGGCTATCTAAGTACTTCCTCAAAAAACACCTTCACCTCCCCTTCTTTTCCCAACAATAGGTTATTAATTATTTTTCTAATTCTAGGTCACAATGACTTTTTGCCTTGCTTGGAGTTAATAATATGCACTCCAGCTATGAAAACTGTAGTTCCTGCTTCTTGTTGTTGTTATGTGCCATCAAGTCAGCCCTGACTCATAGTGACCCATCCTTGGGATACAGAAGTAGGATTGCCCAACTTTCCTTCCGAGGAGTGGCTGGTGGGTTTGAACCGCCAGCCTTCTGGTGAGCAGTCAAGTGCCTTAGCCACTATGCTACCAGAGCTCCCTGCTTAGAAAGGCTAAAAGAAACCTAGTTGCTTACTTGAATGTGAGAATCTACAAAGGGATGTTTACTAATGAGAAGGTACAGAAACTGGTCTGACTCACCATGATAGCTATTAGAACTCTGCCTCAATCATTTAATACTTTTTTTTTTTTTTTTGCATAACCACCTGTTCAGTGGCATTATTAGTCCTCTCTTTATGGGCAAAATTATCTTGCTGATAAATTTGTTACAAATCATTATTCACTTGCTATCAAACTGTAATTATTCCCCTTAGGGAAAAGATGTAATTTGCTGCCCTGACTAAACTCAGATGCTGGCCATAAATATTTTGGTTAATCATAAAAAAAGTGTTTTGTTTCTCTGATTTGTGCCTACAGCCCCTACAATAAAAAACAAGTGCAAGATCACAGCTGGGATTCTAATGAAGACAAAATGTCTAATCTCCTACAAATATTGTAATCTAGGGGAAAAAATACATTATTTCCCAAGTATTAATCACTCATTTCTTCACTGAATGGCACCATGGAGCTTCAGGCTATAATGAACTCATACTTCCTGGAATTCAAAACCTGGAGGGTCACAGAAGCTAAAAATCACTATGCTTTTGCTAGAAGAATTGTAAAGCCAGTTGCAATAGCTGAGCTGCTATCCTGTGAAAACTGGAAGTTTGAAGTTATGCGGGATGAAGGGCCGTTTCTGCTGACTTATAACAGATTTTAAGTAACCCTGCTTCATACAAGAGGAGTCATAATAATTACATCTGGAAATTGTCACAGAATGTCAAATTAGTCCATTTTTCCTAAGTAAAAAAGAAAGAAAACTGATATTTATTTTTGTGCATACTTAAAAAAAATAGAAATTCAATTGTAGAAGACCAACCAATAGGGGTTTTTGTCTCTTGAGCTAAGAATTCCCTTTGAAATTGATGAAAGATCTGATCATCTGGCAGGGAAAAGAAAATAAAATCACATATAAACAAAATTTTATAAACATATTCATAAAATTTATTGATGCCTTCTAAAAATCTATCCCAAAAGCTCTTGGAGGTCCTCAAATCCTAGGTTAAGAATTACTGCTTCAGAGGTAATATCTGGCCCATCCCTCAACCCAATCCTCCCCTTAGGTCAACACAGAACAAACAGAATTCCTCTTTCACATTGCCAACATAAAATGCAACCACTGCCATGGAGTCAGATTTGACTCATAGCGACCCCTCCTTGGGTTTCCGAGGCAGTATCACTATGGAAACAGATTGCCTAACCTTCCTTTCAAGGAATGGCTGGGGGGTTTGAACCGCCACCCTTCTGGTTAGCAGTCAAATGCCTTGGGCACTACACCACCAGAGCTCCTTTTCAAAGAGTTTAAAGTACTTTCCTTCCAACTGACCTTAACTAGACAGGATTTTTATGTTCCTTTATTCTCCTGGTTAAACTCTTCTCCCAAAGCACAGAATCAGAATGTTCTGGAAAATGAAATGGGCTGCTTCAAACTAAATTGAATTATTCATCACTGGGAATGTACAGAGACTAGACTCCCTTGTGTTAGGGATGTTACAATAGGATGCAAGAATCAGAAGGGGAACTGGAATAAATGGCCTCTGAGGTCTACTCCAATCTGAAATTTCACGATTAAATTTAACTCCAGTGCTTCCCTTTGTCTATGTCCATTCCAGGGTACCAAAGGGGCAAGGAGGCTGCATCTTGTGACCTTCTCTAACCCCACAAGTGGAAGACAGAATCACCATCAGCAGCCCAAGGCCCATCCCTGTGAGGCCAGACATGCCACCTCCCTCCAACCCTTTTACCAACCCTGAAATCAACTATTCCTCCCATAGCACCCACCACCTCTCTGCTGGGTTCAATAATTCGCTGCAGTGGCCATACAGAACTCACAGATTATGAGGTTTATTAGGGAGGCAACAGGCCACAACTCAAGTTCAGGAACACACGCAGTCTCTCTCAGCCCACTGTCTCTAGCTGACAGTCTCTCTTAGCAGCACATAGTGTCTCTCTCAGCAGTGTGTGTCTCTCGAGGTCTCACTCAGCAGTGCATGTCTCTCGCATCTCTCTCTCTCAGCCAGCAGTGACAGATACCTTCTGCCTCTAGGAGGGCTCCTTTTGAGCCTGGAAAAGTGGCGAAACTAACCAATCCCAACATCAGAATTCTATACACCTGAGAGAGAGCAAACTTCCCAGAAAATTACTTTGCGCAGCTCCCAACAGAAATACCCCAGGTGGATAACTTTAACCATCAGGAGCTACTCAGTTGCTCACAGCAAATTCCACCATGGAGTTTACAAAGACTTATGGCTAGAAAAGCCACACTATGTAATTTACTACACCACAAACCACCCCCTGGCTTTTCTAGCCATTATCCTTTTATACTTCAAAAATT
>NW_006921824.1:2897177-2898551 GCF_000298275.1 Orycteropus afer afer | reverse complement strand
ACAAGAGCTCCCTAGTGAATGTGAAAGAAGCAGCATTATATCTTATTCTTACCCAAAAGAAAGCAAATTTCTTCTAGCATCTAATGTCTTTATATTTTTGGAAGGCACAACTCACCATTGTCTCATATTGAGCTCTCAATTCAGCTAAAACCCTAAATCTTTTAGACATGTTCTAAGTCACATCACCCACCATTCCTGAAAATTAATTTGTTTGTATAGTAAATATATCACTATTGGTGATGAAGTGCCTAGGGCATTCGATGGCTAACCAGAAGGCTGGCAGTTCAAACCTACCAGCTACTCTTTGGAAGGAAGAAGGGGCAATCTACTTCTATAGAGATGTTGTTTTTAGGTGCTGTTGAGTCATCTCCAACTCATAGCAACCCTATGTACAGCAGAACAAAACACTGCCCCTTCCTATGAGCATGACAATCCCTCTATACCTGAGCTGCTCATTGCAGCCACTGTGTCAGTCCATCTCCTTGAGGGCCTTCCCCTTTTTCAGTGACCCTCCACTTTACCAAACATGATATCCTTCTCCACAGAATGGTCCCTTCTGTCAATGACGAAGGTAGGTGAGATGAAGTCTGGCCATGTTCCAAGGAACATTCTGGCTGCACTTCTTCCAGGACAGATCTGCTAGTTCTTCTGGCAATCTGTGGTACTTTCAGCATTCTTTGCCCAACCACAAATCAAAAGCATTCACTCTTCTTCGGTCCTCCTTATTCATTGTCTAGCTCTCACATGCATATGAGGCAATTGAAAATACCATGCCTTGTATCTGGTACACCTTAGTCTTCGAGGAGACATCATTGCTTTTCAGCACCTGAAAGAGGTATTTTGCAGCAGATTTGCCCAATGCTAGTATGTTGTCTTATATCTTGATTGTTGCTTCCATTGCTATTCACTGTAGAACCAAGTAATATGAAGTCTTTGACAACTTCAATCTTCTCTCCATTTATCATGATGCTGCTTATTGGTCCAGTTGTGAGGATGTTTGTTTTCTCTAGATTGAGGTGCAAACCATGCCGCTGACTGTAGTCTTCAATCTTCATTAGTAAGTGCTTCAAGTCATTCTCACTTTCAGCAAACAAAGTTGTGTCATCAGCGTATTGCAGAGTGTTAATGAGTCTTGCTCTAATGCTGATGCCACATTCTTCTTCAGATAGTCCAGCTTCTCTGATTATTTGCTCAGCATACAGATTGAATGAGTATGGTGAAAGGTTACAACCCCAATGCACTCCCTTCCTGATTTTAAACCATGCAATATCCCCTTGTTCTGTTTGAATGACAGCCTCCTGGTCTATGCACAGATTCCTCATGAGCACAATTAAGTATTCTGGAATTCCCATTCTTCTCAATGTTATCTATAAT
>NW_006921824.1:2894069-2895547 GCF_000298275.1 Orycteropus afer afer | reverse complement strand
TTTCTATCACCAAGGCCAAATTTTCCAACTACTGGTGATTCTTCTTTGTTTCCAACTTTTGCATTCCAGTCACTAGTGATAATCAGCACATCTTGATTTCATGTTTGGTCAATTTCAGACTGCAGAAGTTGGTAAAAATCTTCAGTTTCCTCATCTTTGGCTTTGGTGGTTGGTGCATAGATTTGAATAATAGTCATATTAACTGGTCTTCCTTGGAGGCATGTGGATATTATTCTATCACTGACAGCATTGTACTTCAGGGCAGATCTTGAAACATTCTTTGTGATGATGAATGCCATGCCATTCCTCTTCAATTTGCCATTCCCAGCATAGTAGATCATATGGCTGTCTGATTCAAAATGGCCAAAACCAGCCCATTCCAGCTCACTGATGCCCAGGATATCAATCTTTAGGCATTCCATTTCATTTTTGACAACTTCCAATTTTCCTAGATTCATACTTTGTGCATTCCATGCTCCAATTATTAATGGATGTTTGCAGCTGTTTCTTCTCATTTTGAGTTGTACACCATCAGCAAATGGAGGTCTTGAAAGCTCTACACTTTATCCATATCATTAAGGTCAACTCTACTGTGATGAGGCAGCTCTTTCCCAGTCATGTTTTCAGTGTCTTCTGACCTAAGCGGCTTATCTTCTGGCATTGTATTGGACAATGTCTCAGGGCTATTCATAAAGTTGTCCAGTAGTATATCAGACAGTATTTCACTGTTATTCATAAGGTTTTCACTGGCCAGTTCTTTGAGAACTGGATGGCCTCTTCCTCCTTCCAAGTCTGTCTCAGTCTGGAAGGTCCACTGAAACCTGTCTGCCATGGGCTACCTTGCTGGCATTTGAAACACTGGTGGCACAGCCTCCAGCCTCACAGCAACATGCAAGCCACCACAGTATGACAAATTGACACACAAGTTTGTCTCCCTTAGCTTCCTGTCTGGGGCTCTCCTTTTTACCTGTTCTGGCTGTCGGCCCTGGCTGCTGCTTCCTGCCTTGGGGGCTCTCCCTCTTACCTGTTCCAACCTGTTCCCTAGAGATACCACCTCAGAAACCCAAGGTGGGGGCGGGGTCGCTATGAGTCAGAACCAACTGAACAGCAGTGAGTTGACTTTGAGTTACCATGTCATAATACTCACAACAATGGGCTTAAACATACCAAAGATCTAGAGGATAGCCCAGAACTTGGCAACATTTCCTTGTGTTATACATAAGGCCACAATGAGTCAGAGGCAACTGAGCAGCAACAAACAACAACTGCCACGTGCCAAGCATATTCTAGGGATACAGTCTGAATTGAAACAGAAAAAGCACCTACCCTTATAGAGTTTGCACAGTGGTCTAAAGACCAAAAAACCAAACTCACTGTCATGGAGTTGGACCTGACTCATAGCGACCCCTCCTAGGGTTTCCAAGGCAGTATCACTATGGAAGTAGATTGCCCAACCTTCCTTCCAAGGAGTGGCTGGT
>NW_006921824.1:2892727-2893259 GCF_000298275.1 Orycteropus afer afer | reverse complement strand
ACTTGAACAAGTAATTGAGGAATATCTCATGCAGACACTATGTTCAGCTACCCTACCAGAGACTGTGAGCTGCCCCCAATGTCTATTCTTTCCTTCTTCTTTAGTATGAAAACACCAATTTTTAGCTTAGCAAAAAGCTGCTCCAGAAAAAAGATAGTGTCTCTCAGCATCCCTAACACCTAAATGGAGGTCACGCTACTACGGAAGAGCTAATGTGATGCAAGCATAAATTTTATGGCAACATTGGACCGCTCATGGCGTAGGGCCTGAGGCATTTGACTGCTAATCAGAAGGCTGGCGGTTCAAACCCACCAGCCACTCCTCAGAAGGAAGGTTGGGCAATCTATTTCTGTAGTGATACTGCCTCAGAAACCCAAGGTCTCTATGAGTCGGACCCAACTGCACGGCAGTGTGTTTGGTGTGCTTTGTTTGTTGAGGTATGTTGGTGATGGTGAAGCAATAAGACAGAAAAAACTTGGTGCCTGAAAATAGAGAAGCCATCACAATGCCCAAGACTTAATCTACCTGTATA
>NW_006921824.1:2887240-2891477 GCF_000298275.1 Orycteropus afer afer | reverse complement strand
GAAACTTGATTTAATACTAAAAAGGAAATACACCCTAGTTCTGAATACATACTATTTGTTTACACGCTAAATTGTTGTGCCTGCTACTACTAACACCTCTACTATTATGTTAAATTGCAATGAAGTAATGAAGTTTTCAAGCTTTGTTCTACAATTTCATCCAAAAGACAACTCTAAGCCTCACATACCACAGTTAAATGTACCATATACACTGACACCCATGCATCATCTTGCCTTGGAGATCCCAAATACTTTTAAATATTCTCAAAGACCTGATAATCATTAGGGGTCCTGTAGTGTTTTAGTTTTATCATTTCAATTAATAAGCTTTACCCAGATGACCTCACCCTCTGCTCTCTTTATTCACTAAATTCTTCTTATATACCTCTTTATGGGCCCTAATGCAGTGCTAGGCACATATAAGATTATACAAGACACTTATTTGGACTGGTTGTCAAATATGGAAGAATCACCACCTCAGCTTTTGTGTCAAAATAATTTCAATGTCTTCATATCTTTTTCTTTTACATATAGCATTTTTAAGACTTAACTTTCCACCACTCATCTGTCAGTTTGTTGTTCTGCAGTGGCTTGCATGCTGCCATGATGCTGGAGGCTATGCCACTGGTATTCCAAATTCAGCAGGGTCACCCATGGTGGACAGGTTTCAGTGGAGCTTGCAGACTAAGACAGACTGGGAAGAAGGACAGGGCCTTCCAATTCTGAAAACACTGGCCTCTAAAAACCTTATGAATAGCAGTGAAACACAGTCTAATATATTACTGGAAAATTTTATGCATAGCAATGAAACATTATCTGATATAGTACCAGATGATGAACCCCTCAGTTTGGAAGCCACTCAAAATACAACTGGGGAAGACCTGCCTTCTTAAAGTAGAGTTTACCTTAATGATGTAGACAGAGTAAAGCTTTCAGGACCTTCATTTGCTGATGAGGCACAACTCAAAATGAGAAGAAACAGCTGCAAACATTTACTAATAATTAGAACATGCAATATATGAAGTATGAATGTAGGAAAATTGGAAGTTGTCAAAAATGAAATAGAATCCATAAAGATCAATACACTAGGCATTACTGAGTTGAAATGGAGTGTTATTGGCCATTTTGAATCTGACAATTACATGGTCTACTATGCCAAAATGACAAATTAAAGAGGAATGTCATCACATTCCTCATCAAAAAGAACATGTCAAGATCAATCCTGAAGTACAATGTTGTCAGTTATAAGATAATATTAGTATGTCTACAAGGAAGACCATTATTACTATTCACATTTATGCACCAATCACTAAAACCAAAGATGAAGAAATTGGAGATTTGTTCCAACCTCTGCAGTCCAAAATTGACTAAACATGCAATGAAGATGTACTGATAATTACTGGTGATTGGAATGTGAAAGTTGGAAATAGAGAAGAATCAATAGTTGGAAAATATGGCCTTCATGATAGAAATGATGCCAGAGATCACATGATAGAATTTTGCAAAACCAATGGCCTATTCACTGCAAATATTTTTTTGCAACAACATAAATTTCAACTATTCACTTAGACCTCACCATGTGGAATACACAAGAATAAAATTGAGTACATCTGTGTAAAAAAGCAATAGAGAAGCTCAATATAATCAGTCAAAACAAGGCCAGGGATGTTGCAGACACAATACTCCATTAACAGTAGCAGCAAACACTAATCTGCAGGTGGATAAATATATCAACAGGTATGGATGGATGAATGGGAATATCCTCATGACCATCCATAGGTTTGGCAGACAATACTCCTATATATGTACTTGTATCTGCTATAAAAAATGTCCATATGCAGTTTAAACATAAGAGGAGGCAAAGTTAGGAAAACCTCTTAGCCACAAATAAGCACCTTGAGGGAGTGGGTTGCTGGGCCTGCAGACTGGAAACCATGGTAATGGGACATCAAGCTCAACTGGCACAACATAGTATACAAAAGTATTGTTTTACATCTTACTTTAGTGAGTGGCAACTGGGGTTAAGTCTTAAAAGCTTGCAAGTGATCATCTAAGTGGCAACTATTGGTCTTTCCTCATCTGGAGCAAAGAAGAGTAAGAAAATCAAAGACACATGGAAACACTCCAAAGGATTAATGGACCATGAGAATCTCAACCTATATGACCCAGAGAGCAGAAGAACTAGATGGTGCCCTGCTACCAATGCCAACAACTTGGAAAGGGACCAAAACTGGAGATCCTGTATAGAGTGGAAGAATGTGGAAGAAAACTCAAAATCTTAAAACAGGCCTGGTATACTGCTGTGATAGAGACTGCTGAAACTCCCAAGACTATGGCCTCAAGTCACCCTTTAGGTCTGGAATTGATCTCACGCCCATGGCTTAACTCTTAACCAAATAAAAGACAGGCCTAGGAGCTGAACCCAACACCAGGGAGATGCACTCTTTAGAACAATCAACTGTGGGAGATCAGAAGGGCAGCATTTGCATAGGGAGAAAGTCAAGGGGATAGGCATGCGTAGTCAAGAAGGACAAAGGGAAGGGATAAACATAGGGAGGAAGTGGAAGGTAAGATGTTACACTGTGGCAAATGAACCAGTATCACAAAATAAAATATTTATATTAAAGTAAACTGAATCTGCTTTGTAAAATTTTCACCCAAATCACAAAAAAAAAAAAAAGGTCAGGGTTTAACTGTGGAACAGACCACCAATTGTTCATATGCAAGTTCAAGTTGAAGCTGAAGTCAATTAAAACAATTCCACTAGAGCCAAAATATGACCTTGATTACATCCCACCTGAATTTAGAGACCTTCTGAAGAACCGATTTGACACATTGAACACCCATGGCTGAAGATCAGAACTGTGGGATGACATCAAGAATATCATACATGAAGAAAGCAAAGGTCATTAAAAAGACAGGTAAGGAAGACCAAAATAGATGTCAGGATAGACTCTGAAACTTGCAATTGAACAGAGAGTAGCTAAATCTAATGGAAGAAATGATGAAATAAAAGCTAAACAGAAGATTTCAAAGGCTGGCTTGAGAAGACAAGGTAAAGTATTATAATGAAATGTGCAGAGCTTAAAGAACTGAAGAAAAAATCCAAGCTTCAAATTGCAATACTGAAGAATGTTATGGGCAAAATATTGAACAATGAAGGAAGCATCAAAGGAAGATGAAAACAATACACAGCATCACTGTACCAAAAAGAATTGGTCAACATCCAGCTATTTCAGGAGGCAGCATATGATCAAAAATGAAAGAAATTGAAGGAAGAAGTCCAAGCTGGTTTGAAGGAATTAGAGAACAAGGCCCCAGGAACTGATGGAATACATGTTGAGATGTTTCAACAAATCGATGCAGGATTGGATTCACTCCTCCTTTTATGCCAAGAAATTTGTAAGACAGCTACCTGGCCAACTGACTGGAAGAGAGTGTCCAGTCCAAAGAAGGGTGATCCAACAGAATGTGAAAATTATGGAACAATATCATTTATACTGCATGCAAGTAAAATCTAACTGAAAATAATTCAAAAGCAGTTGCAACAGTATATTGACAAATTCAAGCTGGATTCTGAAGACATGGAATGAGGGATATCATTGCTGATGTCAGATGGATCTTGGCTGAAAGCAAAGAATACTAGAAAGTTATTTCCCTGTGTTTTATTAACTATGCAAAGGGATCCACTGTGTGGATGATAACAAATTATGGATAATGTTGTGAAGAACAGGAATTCCAGAACACTTCATTGTGCTCATGAGGAACCTCTACATAGACAAAGAGGTAGTCATTCCAATCGAAAGGGGATACTGCATGGTTTGAAAACAGGAAAGATATGTGTCAGGAGTTTATCCTTTCACCATACTTATTCAATCTGTGTGCTGAGCAAATAATCTAAAGAGCTGGACTATATATGAAGAAAATGGCAACAGGATTGGAGGAAGATTCATTAACAATCTGCTACATGCAGATGACACAACCTTGCTTGTGGAAAGCGCAGAGGGCTGGAAGTACTTGCCGGTGATGATCAAACACTACAGGCTTCAGTATGGCTTACACCTCAACATAAAAAAAAAATCCTCATAACTGGACCAATAAGCAACATCATGATAAATGGAGTAAAGATTGAAGTTGTCAAAGATTCCAATTACTTGGTTCCACAATCCACACCAATGGAAACAGCAGTCAAGAAATCAGACGTCATATTGCACTGGGCAAATCTGCTGCAGGGGGG
>NW_006921824.1:2874513-2881965 GCF_000298275.1 Orycteropus afer afer | reverse complement strand
CATGGGGTCACTATGGGTCAGAAACAACTCTACGGCACCTACCAACAACAACAAGGGCTATTTTCTTCAAGACTTCCAGAATGAGCAGAAAGAATTATTCCACCTCTTTCTAGCATTGGCTTCATCACTGCCAATAAGAATTTATAAAGTATTTCTTTTCTTCTTTACACATGGCACTAGATTGGGCACTAAATCTACTCTTTATTTTTAAGAGATCCACTTGACGGCTGCCACATATGTGTGAACATTCTGTTATGATGAATAATAGAAGCTATCAAGTATCACATTCTAAATATGTGCCAAATCCTCTCATTTAAGAATCACAAGAACTCTGTTGTTGTTGATGTTAGGTACTGTTGAGTCAGCTCCAATTCATACCAACCCTATGTATAAAAGAAGAAAACACTGCCCAATATTGTGCCATCCCCACAATCCTCACTATGCTTGATCCTATCGTTGCAGCCACTGTGTCAATCCATTTCGTTGAGGGTCTTCCCCTTCTTTGCTGATCCTTTACTTTACCAAGCTAGATAGTCTTCTCCAGGGAATGTCCCTTCTGACAACATGACCAAAGTAGGTGTGACAAAGTCTGGACATTCTCACTTCCAAGGAGCATTCTGGCTATACTTCTTCCTGGACAGATTTGTTCATTCTTCTGGCAGTCCATGGTATTTTCAGTATTCTTCACCAACACCATAATTCAAAGTCGACAACTCTTCTTCAGTCTTCCTTGTTCATTGTCCAGCTTTCACATGCAAATGAGGTGAATGAAAATACCATGGCTTGGGTTAGGCACGCCTTAGTCTTCAAAGTGACACCTTTGCTTCTTAACACTTTAAAGAGGTCCTTTGCACAAGATTTGCCCAGTGCAATATGACATCTGATTCCTTGACTGCTGCTTCCATTGGTGTGATTGTGAATCCAAGTAAAATGAAATCTTTGACAACTCCAATCTTTTCTTCATTTATCATGATGTTGTTTATTGGTCCAGTTGTGAGGATTTTTGTTTTCTTTATCTTGAAGTGTAATACACACTAAAGACTGTACCCTGTGATCTCTTCATCATTAAGTGCTTCAAACCATCTTTACTTACAGCAAGCAAGCTTGTGTCATCTACATATCAAAGGTTGTTAATGAGTCTTCCTTCAACCCTGATGCCACATTCTCCTTCATATTGTCCAGTTTCAACAGAATCCTAGGCCTACTTCAAAGACAAGATAAATAATAACAATAATTTTAAAAACCTCATACAAATATTTCTTTAGGGTAAAACAGCTGGTATTTTATTGAAGCTAAGAGTTGAACCCAGGGCTATCCATTCCAAAGTCCTTTCACTTAACCTCTGTTCTATTACTAACTCTTTTATCCCACTCCCAATAGGTTGTGTGCTTTGAGGTTGTTGCCCCCACAAGTGAGAGACCTATCTACCCTCTCTTGCTGGGTCCTCATGTGATTAATGACAATTTGCAAACTAGTTGCCTTGGGTTAGAAAGGCAATGTTGAAAGAGAAAAAGCCAAGTCAAGGGGTTCTTCTACGGTTTGTAAGCCCCTAACTATAATCAACAAAGCTACCCAGGCTCAGAGATGCAGCTCAAAACCTAAGGTGACATTACTCAATATGGAATACAGATAGCTAAAGAAAGAACCTAGAATGAATATATAGATAGGGCATGTACAAAATTAAATATTGACACTGACTACTAAGCAAAGGTTATGAATACAATCGAAAGGCAGAAGTTTCTTGTTAGAAGAATGGAGCTGAAAAAATGGTCCCCTTACTTATGATGACTCACAGAGGCTTCTTGGAGGAGTATTTCAGATGCTACCAGAATGAGGAAAGTAGCTAGTGGCCTTTAAGGGAAAGGGTGATGATATTGGACCTGATTAATAGGGCAAAGAGAATGGATGAGTGGATAAACAAAATGTGGTACATACAGACAATGGAATATACCTCGGCCATAACAGAAATGAAGTCTTGATACTCACCTCAATATGGACGAACCTTGAAAACATTATGCTGAGTGAAATAAGCCAGTCACAAAAGGACAAATACGATATGATCTCACATATATAAAACAGGCAAATGTATAGAAACCAAAGCTTATTAGTGGTTACCAGAGTTGGGAGGGGAGAGAAAAGGAGGTGTCACTGCTTAGGGAGCACCAAGTTTCTGTTAATGGTGATGGAATCATTGGAAAAAGGACAGTGGTAATGGCTGTACAACATGATGAAATGTAATCATTATCACTGGATCAGACATGTAAAAACTGTTGAACTGGCAAATGTTTTCTTATATATATATTTACCACAATAAATAAAAAGATATGCACAAAAAAGATATGAAGAGGATCCAAAATTGAGGGGAAAGAAACTGGGGCAGGACACCCCAAGCAAGAGAAGGAGGAGGTACTAAGAACAGAACATGTGTAGGACACGAGTTATGTAATAATACTTAATCAAAACATGAGCATTTATACGGTTCAACAAACACATGTCTCCAATGAGTACTGTGCCAGGCTCTAGGGTAGATGCTGAGGGAACAAAGATGAATAAGTGCATATTCTCCAAGGGGAGAAAAGGGACAAACAAAAGTGTAAACATCACCTGTTAACTAAGCTGAAAGTGACCAGAGAAGGCTGGGGAGGGGTGGGTGCAGGGAGAGACACCCCAGGAGCAGCATGTAAATCAGCCTGGAGGTTGGAGTAAACCTTTTGTAAATAAGCCTGAGGCTGCTTAGCTGTTGTTTTGGTTACCTAGTGCCACTCTTGACAAGGACATGCCACAAATGGGATGCTTGAACAAACAGTTTATTTTCTCATAGTTTGGGAGGCTAGAAGTCTGAGTTCCAAGTGCCGGGCTCTAGAGGCTGGGTGAAAGCCCCTCGACCTTGGGCTTCACTCAGCTCTGCCTCTTGCTCCCAGCCCACTGAAGCTAGAGGCATCTCTTCACTCAGGCAGCTACTGGCTATTGAGGCTAACAAGCCCAAGGTCGACAAATAAAATGGCACAGTCCTGATGTTACCAACCCACACGGCAGTCCATTAATTCCAGTCCATTGTAAGTCCCAACATCAGCAGAGCATGGCAGGCTACTGAACAATGACACGGCTACATGCAGGGTCCTGGCGTGCCATAAGCTAGAGACCATTCCCAAGGCTTCTCCTTATATACAGGAAGCAAATCACATCCCTAAGGCAGCTACTTAGCTGCTCACAGTAGATTCCACCATGGAGTTGATTACCAGTCTCATCGTGGGGAATACGACATCCAGCTGCCCAGTCACTCAACTAGGCCCAGCCAAGTTGACACACAAACTGAACTACCACAGCTATAAACCACTGTAAAGAGCACGAGCTCAGACATCAATCTGGAAAGGTTCAAATCCTAGCTCCACCCACCAGCCACTCCTCAGAAGGAAGATGGGGCAATCTGCCGCAGAAACCCAAGGAGGGGTCGCTATGAGTCGGTTCGACTCAACGGCACATAACAACAACAAAACTAAGCAGCTTACTTAACCTTTCTGGGCCTTGATTTCTTCATATGCAAAAATATAAATAAGAATAATACCTATTTCATAGAGGAGAGCCTTATTCCATATAATAAGTAAGAAAACCTGCCTATTTGTATTGCTGAACAGAATAATCAACTTTGGCAAGTGAGTATGAATTCAACAATTTGGAGATGAAGGCAACAATCAAGAGGAGGTATGTTTTGAATATGAAATGTCTGCAATGTCATCAGGATGCCCAAGTGCGGTATCTAGTAATCAGTCAGATGTGCAAGTCCAGAGACAGTTCTGGAGCTGGAAATATAAATCTGAGAATCATTAGCTGGTTGAAGTCATGGGAATGTATGAGGTTATCTAAGACGGTGAGGGCAGAGAGGAAGGTTAAGACCAAACTCTGAGCAGCTCCAACATTTAGAAATCAGTAGAAGAAAGGAAAGCCCACAAAGTAAAATAAGAAAGGACCCAATAAGGTAGGGAAAAAAAATATGTTGAATAAAAGCCAGATGAATACAAAGCAAAGGGACCAGTGTCAGCAAGGCACAGGGTATGAAACAGCAATATGGGTATATTCAAGAGTCTGGGCCAGGGTAGAAGTGATTAGCAGTTCAGTACCACCTGAGCAGAAACAGGCAGGGTGGAGATGAAGACTGAGATGAAAGTAAAGCCAGAGGGTGACAAGGATTGTATATCAATTGAAGGATTTGGGATGATTAAGAGGCTCAGAGAGATTTCAGCCAGGACAGAGTCTAGCCTGGTGTGCATATTAAACAGCAACTCCTGACTAATGGCCCCTAAAAATGTCTACTTCCTGATCTCTGAAACATGTGAATATGTTATGTTATGTGGGAAGAGGACTTTATAGATGGAAATAAATTTGCTAAAGAGATGACCTTAGAGATTATCCTGGATTATCCTGATGGGCCCAATGCAATTACAAGATTCTTTAAAAGTGGAAGAGAGAGCCAGAGATGTGGCAGCATGAAAAGAACCTTACTTAACATTGTAGGCTTTGAAGATGGAGAAAGAGGACCATGAGCAAAGGGATGTGAGCAGCTTCTAGGAAATGGAAAGGGTATTGGATTCTCCCCTAGAGCCTCCAGAAAGGAACACAGCACACTAACTCCTCGATTTTAGCCCAGTGAGATACCTTTCAAACTTCTGAACTACAGAACTATACAATAATAAACTTACGTTTTTTTTAAACCACTGTATATGATCATTAAGGTGCACTGGTGGGGTAGTGGTTAAGGCATTTGGCTGCTAACCAAAAGCTCAGTGGTTCAAACCCATGAGCAGCTCCATGGAAGAAAGATCGGGCAGTCTGCTTCCATAAAGATTTACAGCCTTGGAAACCCAATGGGGGTCGCTATGGGTTGGAATCAACTTGATAGCAGTGAGTTTGGTTTTGGTTTGGTATACTATGTACACAGTGTGGCCAAGAACTTTAGGTTCAATTACCATGAGGGGAATGAACCATGTGTAAGCAAAACAATAGGTGTCCATTCAAGGATAGAACCCTCTCAGACAGTGACTATAACGTGGGGTAATAAAACACTCTGAGAATCTGATAAAAGCTTTCCCTGGAGGAAAATGAACAAAAGTACACACACACATACACACATACTTGTCATACAATGTATTTATTAACTGAAAATGTATTTCTTTCACATAGGCAGAATATGAAAGAGAGTTATGTTTCTCATCACATAACGTGGGTGAATTTGGAGGGCATTATGTTGAGTGAAATAAGTCAATCACAGAAGGACAAATATTGTATTAATTCACTATTGTAAAAAGTTAAGGAAAGGTTTATGTATGGAAGGAAACTTTCTTTGTTGGTTACCAGGGATGGGAAAGGAAGAGAGGGAACACTGCAAGTATTGATTTGGGTGAAGAGAAAGCCAATGTACTAAGAGTGATCAACACAGTGGCACTGAGGAAGAGGAGGATATAGAGAGATACATGGAAGGTACAGACAACAAAGATGAACCCTTTTGCATGGATAGTACTGTGTTGTCAGTGATGGCAAGCACTGATCTATGGATGAATAGATGGATGGACAGGCTGAATGATCTAGGCATGGGGAAGTGTGCCCGTGACCTTGTAAGACAATGTTTCTATATGTGTATTTGTACGTGCTATAAGAATGTCCAGGTGTATAGCAGAGCTGACATGGGGCAAGGTTGTCATAATTTCTTGGCCATAGCCAGCTACCCTGAGGGAGTGAGTAGTTGGACCTGTGGGCTTGGGATCATGGTCGCAGGGGACATGAAACTCAACTGGCATAACATACTACACAAAAACATTGTTCCACATCCTACTTTGGTGTGTAGTGACTGGGGTCTTAAAAGCTTGTAAGCAGCCATCTAGATGCAATGAGGGGTCTCACCTCATCCAGAGCAAAGAAGAATGAAGAAAACCAAAGATGCATGGAAACAATTAGTCCAAGAGACTAGTAGACCGTGCGATCCTCAGCCTATATGACCATGAGACCAAAAGAACCAGGTGGTGCCTGGCTCCCATTGTTAACCACTCAGAAAGGGATCAGTATAGGAGATCCAGGATAGAGTGGGAGAACAATGTGGAACAAAACTCAAAATTAAAAAATTAAAAATTAAAAAAATAAAAAGCTCAGGTTTACTAGTCTGATAGAGCCTGGTGAGACCCCCAAGAATATGGCCCTTAGTTATCCTTTAGGTCTGGAACTGAACTCATTCCTTGGCTTCCAGCTAAACAATAGACAGGCAGATGGGGTAAACATTTACATCAGGTAGATACACTCCTTGGAGCGATTGATTGTGGAAGAACAGAAGCTCAATGCTTACACAGGGAGACATCTGGGGGGAGGGTGGTGGGAATTCATGGGAGGGAAGTACATAGGGAAGAGGTAATCATGGGGAGAAAGTGGGAAGACAGCTGTTACACTGTGGGGAATTACAATCAATGTCATGAAACAAAATGTGTATGAACTGCTATATGGAAAATGAGTTTGCTCTGTAAATTTTCACGCAAATCACAATAAAGTTTATTTTTAAAAAAGAGAGAGTTATGTTTCTCACTCATTTTCATGCAAAAACAATGGGTATTTCCTGAACAAAGATTGAAATCAATCCAAATTTTGACCTCTGGAGTATGGGGGATAATGTGCTCAAAGGTAAATTTCAAAGCAAAGGTTGCAGTTGTTTGACTTGAATAAGAAGTTGAAATTATGAAATGGTTTTGAAATAGAATGTAAGTCACCTTTAATATTTAAGCAGCTTTCCATTTTGATAGCAACTCGTCCTGAAGAAATGAGTCACAAAGACATGCAGCAGCAAAGAATCTAAGCACCTATCTTTCACCTTGACAGACAGATAGGCTTGTATCAAGGAGTACAAGAATATTCCAAGATTAGGGTTGAATTCATGTTGTACCATTTCCTTTGTCCTCATATCAATGAGATCATCTTTGGCAAAGAGTGTATCACTTATGCACTGATGTCAGCAGGGAAAGGATTAATAATCCATGCTTTAATTTAAAGGTCTTCCAAGTAGAAGCAACCTTCAGAAGCGTTGTGCAGTGTTTTCAGAGGTCTGCAGATTTCTGGCCATAGAAAAATCTATCGACAAGCATAGCTACATTGGCTCCAGCACACAGAGGCAATTTTTCCTGAAATAGAGTTCATATTTACTTTATCTGCAGTAGCAATCTGATAAAAACAAAAACAATCATCTGTCATGGTGAGGGTTGGGAAATAAAAATACATACCTCAATCAAATTTCTCGCACACAGACACACATATACAACACATACCTTCAAAAAGGAAACCACAAAATAATTAGCTCCTTCCTGTCAGATGGTTCCATGTAGGGTTTTTTTTTTTTTTTTAATTTCACTTCCCTCTTAAAAAAATTCAATCTGAATTAGTGCTTATAGTTCAATGAAGTGCTCCAAAAATTTGATATCT
>NW_006921824.1:2872664-2874413 GCF_000298275.1 Orycteropus afer afer | reverse complement strand
TACAGCTGGAAGGCTCCTTGGAAGTGAGAATTGCCAGACTTGGTCTCACCTATTTTGTCATATTGTCAGAAGGGACCATTCCCTGAATATCATGCTCTGTAAAGTAGAGGGTCAGTGAAGAATAAGAAGACCTCCAATGTGATGGACTGACGCAGTTGTTGCTAAGATTACACAAGTATAGCAAGGCACAGGACTGGGCAGTGTTTCATTCTGTTATATAGAGGATCACTATTAATCTGAGCTGAGGGCACTTAAACAACAACTATTAATTTTGCTGGGTTTAGATTCAATTTTAAGGGAAACTATTCATTTATCTAAACAGGAAAGATGGACAGCACTCCCAAAATATATTAATTATAGTCATAATAAAGAATGTAGGCTTATAATTATTTTTGGCTCCATAGTTTTGAAGGAAGAAGCTCAAATTCTATTAATAATGTGTTGGTGTCTGATCTTTATAAAGAAATGACAAGAGGATTTTCAACAACTTTAGAAAACATTCTATCTTAGTTATCTAGTACTTCTATAACAGAAATACCATAACTGGGTGACTTTAAGAAACAGAAATTTATTTTCTCACACTTCAGGAGGCTAGACTCCAAATTCAGGGCACTGACTCTAGGAGAGGGCTCTATCTGTCAGCTCTGGAGGAAGGTCTTTGTCTCTTCTGAGCTTCTGCTCTTAGGAGATCATCTTGTGGCCTGTTACCTCCCTTCCCATGCCTGTGTCTCTCACTTGCTTGTTTAATGTCTTTTATATCTCAAAAGAGATTGATTTAAAACACATCGTACCCTAATCCTGTTCACTAATATAACAATCCTGTTGCATTAGCTTTCCCAAGTGGGATTATAACCCACAGGCATAGGCGTTAGGATTTACATCACATATGTTGGGGGAACACAATCCAATTCATAACACATTCCAAACGCTAGATAATTAAGTTGTGACAGTAAAACATTTAAGCTGAAAACTTATTTCTATCTGTCAGACACAGTCAAAATTTTCCTCCAGGTCTTACCAGGGTGCCTAACAGGAGACAACTAAACAACAAATAGATCAAAGTGTTTCCCATCACTCACTTGCCAAAACACAGGAAAGATTTGTCATCTACTGGTGAGGTCAGGAAATAAGAAATTTCGTGAAGAGAGGGTTCAAGTCCCTGGAATAGTCACTTCACTCTGTGCATAAACCAGAGCCATAGAAATCAGTATAATTTATCACCAAGATCAATGCAGATCAAGCCACATGGCATTCAGAAAAAGAGAGAATAGTTTAAAAAAAAAAAAAAAAAAAAGCAGGTTAGATTTTATTGATATGCTTCCTGTGAATGAGTTTGGTGTCATAATTCCCATAATTTGTCATCCAAATAATTGGAGTATTATTTTATTATCCTAATAACTTTCTATATAATTAAACATTCATAAGGGCAGTCAGCCGCAGGGATCCAGGTGAGGAGAAGAACTCAGGCACGCCCAAAGCAGCAGGGCACGAGAGTGGGAGAAAGGGGATTAAAAGGCCTAGGAATCTGGACAGAGGAGGAGTTAGCTGCAGGGACCCAGGTAAGGGTGGTAGGAGAGGTTTCCAACAGGGAGGCAAACTTGTCTGTCGGTGTCCTACCATGGTGACGTGTTGATGTGAGTTTTGAGGCTGAGCCACTGGTGTTTCTAACCCAGCAGCAGAATGCACATGGTGCACAGGTATCAGCCCAGCTTACAGACTGAGACAGACTAGGAAGAAGGAAGAGGCCAT
>NW_006921824.1:2857775-2870372 GCF_000298275.1 Orycteropus afer afer | reverse complement strand
CTTCCGTAGTGATACTGCCTCGGAAACCCAAGGAGGGGTCGCTATGAGTCGGGTTTGACTCGACGGCACATAACAACAACAACAACAACAGTCCTATTTCATGACAAAATAGCTCTGAAGACAGTGACTCTGAACCCTGGCTTTGATAAAACTGCTCATGTTTACAAGGGTAGACAAACTTTCTCCAAAATTGTCAATATAAACATTTTAAAAAGTGTATCTTGAATCATTCATTCAAGAAATATGTTTTGAGCACCTTCTATGTCCCAAGCACAGTTCTCATACTAAGGATATAGAGGTAAAGAGAATAAAGACTGTGTTCTCATGGAACTTATATTCTAAGAAGATAGTTTTTTAAAAAAAGTAAACTCCACTATACATGTATGTGTCTGTGTATATGAATAGAAAGATGTATAAATATGTGTGTGTGTGTATAGCACATATCTCTATCTATCTGTCTATACCCACACACACATATAGTGGAGCTTATGTTCTACTGGGATGAATGAATAACAATATAAATATATATATCAATATATATTATAAGGGCTTTGCATTAGAATTAAGAAGACTCCTTTCCCAAGACTTCTCATTTCTATATAGAAAGAACATCTATAGACTCTTTAATCACTTGTAGACTCCTTAATCACTTCTGCCAGTGCAGACGAATTTTCTGAAGGTAAGTTTTGAGAAAGAAATGAGCATGCACGACTCACCCCTTGTGAGCTCTCCAGTGAGCTGCCCACCTGCAGAAGGGATGCCTCTTGACTTGCTCTCTGTCACACAGTAAGGGAGACTTGAAGTTTCTAGCTGTGCCAAGGACTGGGTGAATGGTCTGTCCATTGCAGGCACAAAACATTAGCAACAAGTCCTTTTGGCCAAAGGTTTAATTGTGTTCACTCATCAGCTTTACCACTAATAAGTCTTATAGTTTCTTCACTATCTGGTTGTCCCCGGTGTCTTTTTTAGAAAATTCAGAACACTACCAGAAAATTGGAGTATTATTTATTGTTTTCACCCACATATCCCTCCATACCCAAAGCCCAAAATCTATGAACAAAAATAAAGCTAGTTAAGGAACAGAGAGTGACAGGGTCTATTCTTCTACACAAAGTGATCAGGAATACAGCTGGGTACTGACAGCAAAGCATTTGTGCAGTGGAAGTGGATATATTTTGAAGGCAGAGTCAAACCAATAGATATGGCTGATAGATTGGATATAGGCAGGGTGTAAAGAAATGGTAGAATCAAGAGTAACTGAAAGGTTTCTGGATTCAGCAAATAGATGGTACCACTTTACTCAGCTGGGGAATACTAGAGGAAGAACAGGTGGTAGGGAGGAATCAACAGTGTATCCTAAACATGTTCAATTAGGGGTGCCTACTAGATACCAAAGTGCAGATGTTGAGTTGGCCATCTCTACTTGGAGATGGATGAATAAGCCTGGAGTTCAGGTCAAGACTGGACATAAAAATAGGGAAGCTTAAGACCATAGATAGAATGTAGCGGACTGAATAAGATCCCTTCATCTAGAGAGCATGATTCCGCGGTGACTTTTTATATGTGGAGTTTTGCTTCACCAAAACAGCAAAAATAGATCTGTTTCATCTGTGCTTCATCTGGGTTCAGTGTGTCAAGAGTTCCTTCCAGTTAGAGTTTTGCCTGGCAAAGAAACTTTGCTTGGACTTGGGCCTGAACTTCAGAAGTCATGAGGCCTCGCCAACCCTGAGGTGACACACAGAATATTACACAGAAATATTCTCCCAAACAGAACAAAATCTGACTCTAACCATTTCAAAGATGTGATCACCTTTAAAATCCCCCAAAAGGGCTCCCAAAATAGGAATACCAACAGATCCCAGCCACTTCAGCCATTGGCATGGTAAAGAGATGTGACCCAGCTACTGATTTCTCTAGGGCCTGCTTCAAAACATGACGTTTGCCAGCAAACATGGAACTTCTCCAATTGTGTGTGGCTTCTTTTACTTGGCATTGCAATAAGCAAGCTTGTAGATACTGCGTTCGGCAAATCCAGGTTTTGGCTCAAGCTTTTAAATTGAGTGAGGCTGCTTCTTATGGAGAGGATACATCTTGCCTGGGGTACTCTCAACATGAACAGATGGAAGGACCTCACTTCAGTTTTATTGTCTCCCAGCTTTTGGGGGGGAGGGGAGCTCACCACTCAAAGAAGAATGATCTTTTCTTTTCTTCGTCATTTTCTATTGAGGCTAACTCCATTGTAAATGAAGCCTGGTGTTCATGATCATAGCAGCCAGATATACTTTCTTTAATTTCCATCAAATGGAAATTGTTTCATTTCAAAACATGAAAATGACAATAACTGTTTATCATCTAACATCATGACGTATACTTCAGCATCCCATAAACCACCCTACTCTTAAAGTCTTGTAAATGGCATTAAATCTGTTTAAGGGTAATCTTCCACCACTCATCTGTCAGTTTGTCATGCTACGGTGGCTTACATGTTGCTGTGGGGCTGGAAGCTATGCCACTGGTATTAAAGGTAATATTAAAAAGTATAAGAAGAAAATGTTTTTTTAATTTTTTGGCTAGCCCATGGATCCCCTCAGGACTATTCTAAAGTATAAAGTCAATTCATGTGCTTCCAAGGTGGTAAACTGTATTCCCAGAAACTACCATTCATTTATTCATTTGTCCAGTCAACAAATATTTTTTGCTGTTAGCTTCCAGAGGCTGTCCTAATTTGTGATGACCACACGTACAATGGAACAAAACACTGCCAATCCTGCACCATCCCCATGATCATTTGCAAATGGGCCAATTGTGATTCAAACAGTTTTCATTGGCTGATTCTTAGAAGATCACCAGGCCTGTGTCTTCCTAGTCCATCTTAATCTTAAAGCTCTGCTAAAATCTATGAAGTACCATAACCACAAGCAATCTTCCACTGACAGATGAGTCCCAGTTGTATGTGAGGTGCATTGGCTGGGAAATGAACCCAGCTCTCCCACATGGAAAGTGAGAATTCTACCACTGAACCACCATTACCATCAACAAATATTTAGTAAGCATTTATTGTGTGCTGAGCACTAAGACTCCGAGGATATAGCATCAAATCAGACAAAATCTCTATACTCATGAGCCCTCATTCTAGTGGGAGAAACAGAAAAACTAGTAAACAGATAAACAGTGTGTTTTCAGGTAGTAACAAGTGCTAAGAAGCAAAATATAGAGGTGTAAGGATATAAAGATAGATTCATGCTACCTGCAGGGTAGGTTTGGGGGTGAGGCAAGGAAAGAGTTTAAATAGAGTAGTCAAGAAAAGCTTCTCAGAGGATGTCACATTTCAGCCAAGGTCTGAATGAAATGAGAGAGAACCAAGACTCCAGATTCCCCAAGTCAAATTAAGTACTCCCTACTCTGTGTGTCTCATGTACTTTAGTCTCTATTTCTTCATTTGACAAATATTTTGTGAGTGCCGACCTTATCCTAGGCACAATTTTAGGAACTCTATTGTAGCTTTAGGAGCTCTGGTAGCATAGTGCCTAAGGCACTTGATTGCTCACCAGAAGGCTGGCGGTTCAAACCCACCAGCCACTCCTCGGAAGGAAGGTTGGGCAATCCTACTTCCATAGTGATACTGCCTCGGAAACCCAAGGAGGGGTCGCTATGAGTCGGGGCCGACTCGATGGCAAACAACAACAACAACATTGTAGCTTTAGCTCTTCCTGTTTCTTTCTGTCCTTACCAAAAGATTACAGTGACAGAGACTAGATCATCTTTACAGCTCCTTTAGTTCTCTGTATATTGGGGAACAAAGTGCTTGATGGAAAGGTGAACAGATGGATAAATGGATGGATAGCCCAAAACTAAGAAGCCCTGGTAATGTGATGGTTAAGCCCTTGCCTGCTATTCAAAACATTGATGGTTTGAATCTACACAGAGGCTCCATGGAGGAAAGATCTGAAGGCCTGCTTCCATAAGGATTACAGCCCAGAAAAAGCTATGGGGCAGTTCTACTCTGTCACGTGGGGTTTCTAAGAGTTGGAAATGGCTTGATGGGACCCAATAACAACCCAAAACTAGAGGACTTGGAAGAGTGAAAACTGTTATTTTCCTTGCTGCTTCCCCAGTCAATGTTCCTCTTGTCTCAGGAGAAAGCCAAGGTTACGCAGACTCTTCATAGAGCACTCAGCACCATAAATCAGGTTAGGGCCACTGGGAAATAAAGGATTAGAGTAAAAGGAAATGTTTGATTAAAAATGTAGTTCATTATTCAACACTCTTTGGTAGACAGCAAACATAAAGGCCATAAACCTTGTCTTAATTCAATAACTGAAAGAACTCCCCAAACACAGGGTAATACAACCTGACTCTTGAAATTGTACCTAACAAGTGACTCACTTGTCATAAGTACACAGTGTCACACTTACATGTTGTCAGTGCAACAGCAGCACTGAGATGTCAAAAGCAACTCACTGAATTTTAAAGCCCAGATATTCCCTTTTTTCACGCATAATTCTATATTCCCCAGTACTTAGAAAAGTCTTTTCAAATTAGTGGTTGTTGTTGTTGTTGTTGTTATGTGCCATCAAGTCAGACCAGACTCACAGTGACCCCTCCCTGGGTTTCCGAGACGGTATCACTACGGAAGTATATTGCCTAACCTTCCTTCCCAGAGTGGCTGATGGGTTTGAATGGGATAAATCCGTAGTCTTCTGGGATGAAGCATATACCCAGAGAAGTCCTACCAAATATTAACTGGTTGATCAACATGATATAAAAAAGCATTAAAACTTAAAGACACATCACTCTCATAATCATACTAAAAGTATATGGGATATTAATGAATTTGCAGTTGAATTTTTGCCAACATCCCTTCTAAGGTACATACCAAATACCTTCCCAGCAATTTTCTGCCTCTATAATCTTTTGGAAAATTGCAGCAATAATACACCTGTTTCCTCCTAACTGCACTTTCTGGACCATGCAGATAATATTCCTCATGTAAACCCCTGTTTCTGTTGTTTTAAAGATCAAACATCCTTTCACCTGAGAAGCGCAGAGGGGCTAGTTTCCTTGGCAACATAATTTGCTTCCAGTTCAATGGAACATTGAGTTCTTTTTCACGCGTTCACTGCACTAAGCACCCAATCCCGGCTCAGAGAGCCCCACTTCCCTTGCAAAGCACTGAAAAAAAAGTCTGTTGCTAAGGTGTTTTTGTTACGGTTAAATGAACCTCTTAAATATTGATTTAATGGTTTCAATTTTTTAAGCTACTCTGCGTTCAGCTTTTTTTTTAAACACCTAGGCCACAGCTCTTTCCAGCCTCTTATTTATCTACTTTAGTGCTTTCATTTCAATGATGCAAATCCACTGGCATCTTCTTTTGTCAGTTTTTCAACGGAAAACAACAATCAATCACCTGACTAGATGAGGATGGGCTTGGGAAAGTATCTGCTTGTCCAGTTCAGCTGTGATGCAAAGCAGTATTATAACACAGTGAATACCTCTCTAAATTGGGCAAACTTTGAGTTCTAGACCTAAAAGTACTTTAAAAGTACTTACCAAAATCAAACCCACTGCCACTGAGTTAGATCCGACTCACGGCAACCTCTCCTTGGGTTTCCGAGGCAGTATTACTACGGAAGCAAATTGCCCAACCTTCCGTCCGAGGAGTGGCTGGTGGATTTGAACTGCCAGGCTTCTGGTTAGCAGTCAAATGCCTTAGGCACTAGGGTTGAGTTTTCATTAATAGTAAGGGCCTTGGAACCATTCTAGAAAATGCCTGATTCTGATAGCAGATCTTTAAACCTAGTTAGGTGCTAGTCTTTGCACAACCAATCCAAAACACCAAACCCATTGGCATCAAGTTGATTCTGACTTGTAGCGACCCTACAGGACAGAGTAGAACTGCCCCACAGGATTTCCAAAGCTATAAATCTTTACGAAAGAAGACTGCCATATCTTACTTCCAACTGCCAACCTTTTGGTTAGCAGCCAAGCATCACCAGGGCTCCTAGACTTTGCCCAGTCCTTCAAAACTCAGGGTACCGGTTCAGAACAATCACCTGGGAAGGTTATCAAAATGGAGATTCCGCTTCAGTATTATCTGGAGTGGAAATGCAAATTCTCAACAGGGCATTGAACCAGAATGAATCAGTTCAAAATCCTGTCAAAATTCAATTTCTGCACCCTCTTCAGGGGTATATAGTTACCCAGAGGGAATTCCTGTGAAATATTTGTCTACAAGGATAAAATCCTCCATCTGAGGGAATACCTTACAAATTTCACCCTGAAAAGTTCAGGTAGGTAAAATGAAAGGGCATAGCTAGTAATTAGGCAAGAAACTGTTCAATAGTAAAATCCCAGTTACACAGCACATGGTTGCAAAAGGACAAGTAGTAGCTAAGGGTAACATGATAACAAATATAGAAAACAAACAGAACAGCTTCTGAGAAGTGGTGGAAAGCCATTCACTACTCTACATGGAGGTCTATTACCAAAACTAGCATCAAGTCTTGAAACACATTTAGAGACAGTGGACATTTTGCAGAAAGTATTAAGATAACATGTTGTCATACTTGAAAAAGTAACACAGAATTGCAGTGCCTGTATTTATATGGATATGCACGATGGCAAGTAGGAATAGAAACAGTTATCATAATGGAAATACAGTTGTCAAATTTGGGGCAGAAATGTTCTGTTCATTAAGACTAAACTTTGAGTGACTGCAAACAGAAACTGAGGACTCTGTAAGAACCGCTGTATTAAAAAAATAACAAAATCAATATGATACATGGGATATGGAAATGGACAAGACACATCAGTGAATGACAGAGGTATGAACAAGACCATATCAAATGAAGCCTTAAAAGAAAAAAAAAAACTCACTGCCATCGAGTCAGATCCAATCCACAGCGACCCCTCCTTGGGTTTCCAAGGCAGTATCACTACAGAAGTAGGATTGCCCCATCTTCCTTCCGAGGACTGACTGGTGGGTTTGAACCACCAGCCTTCTGGTTAGCAGTCAAGTGCCTGAGGCACTACACCACCAGATGCAGCCTTGTTGTTGTTGTTGTTGTTATGTGCCGTCGAGTCGGCCCGACTCATAGCGACCCCTCCTTGGGTTTCCGAGGCAGTATCACTATGGAAGTAGGATTGCCCAACCTTCCTTCCGAGGCGTGGCTGGTGGGTTTGAACCGCCAGCCTTCTGGTTAGCAGTCAAGTGCTTTAGCCACTATGCTACCAGATGCAGCCTTAGCCATTCTTAATTAAAGGCTCCACAAATAGTCTGAACGGCACATAACCATAATGACAACAACAAATATTCTGGTAAAGAAACATTGATAGTTAACTCCAGACATAACAAGTTAAAGCTATATCCATATCCTAACTCCTAGAACCTGTGAACATGACCTTATTTGGAAAAAAAAAAGGGGGGCGGGGAGTCTTTGCAGATGTAATTAGGATCTTGAGATCATCCTGTGTTTAGAATAGCGCCTAAATCCAATGGCAAGTATCCTATAGGAGACACACAGAAGACAGACACAAGGAGAATATGAGAAGGCCATGTGAAGTTTGAGGCAGTGATTGGAGTCATACAGCCACAAGCCAATGAACACTTGGAACCACCAGAAACTGAAAAACAAAAACAAAAAAGGTTTCTCATCTTCAGCCTTTTGAGAAAGCATAACCCTACCAATACCTTGATTTCCAACTTCCTGGCTCCAGAACTGTGGGAAAACAAATTACTGCTGTTTTAAGCCACTCAGTTTGTGGTAATTTGTTGCAGCAGCCACAAGACACTAAATATATTCTGTGTATATAATGGAATAGCATCTCTTGTGGGGTTGTAAAATATATATATATAGTGTAAAAATCACATATGCTGTAAATTACCTTGAAAATTTCTTACTTTACTCTGAAAGTGCCCTCAAAAATATCCAGTATCTCAGAAATATCATTTGAAATGGATTACTACTTCTTGCTTGAGTATAAGATGCAGAAGCTGGCTTGAGTTTCAGAGAATGTTTTTTTGAAAAGAAAAAACCAGTATCTAAGCACTAGGCTCCCATTCATAAAGTGAAGCTCACAGCGCAGGAGGCACAGGAGAGCCTAGATTATGGGAGGGCAGGATGCCTCCCACCACCTTCACTTCAGAGTCAATGTTTACTGAGAGAAAGCAAGACAGCACATAACAACAACGACAAACAACAAAGAGAAATCAAGAGGCCAGATTGCCTGCTTGTTAGAATTGTCTCTCCCCCTCTCATTTTCAGTTGTCAAGCACTAATATTTAAACTCCAAAAAGTTAGATGTTCACATGACTGTACCCAGTGTAATCGAACCCAGTGTTTTCTAGTCTTATGGGACCTAAAATTACCTGAAGTATTTTTTTAAAACACAGGCATCTCTTCAAAAGTCCCTGGTTCAACAGGTCTGGGATACATTGGGAATCCTTATTTCTAACAAGTGGCAGGTGATCTTTATGATTATGAATCACTGACTTAACCCATGTTATATGTTGAATTCTTACCAGTGTGGGCTTGTGGCTTTATAAAGTTTGAAATTAAAGGACTACCTTAAGATTTTACTAAGCAGCTAAATCATTGGGTATAATTAGCACGCTAAGGAAGACGGGGAAGAAAGGAAAGGCAAGTGAGGAACAGACTTTAAAGACTGAGCACTTCTTTAGGCTCAGCCTACCGGTGTTTGCCACCACCTAATGGAGGGGTCGTTATGAGTCAGTCCGACTCCACAGCACATGACAACAACAACAACAACTTATGTGATGACTGTGAAACAAAGGGACGCACATAAATGATCTACAAGGTCTTAAGGTCACAAACCCATTAACATAGAATATGTGAGAGGAAAAAAAAAAAAAAAAGAGTCCCTGATGCAAAGGTTTAACATGCCAGTTAACCATAAGGTTTGAGGTTCAAATGCACTCAGAGGCACCTTGGAAGAAAAGTCTATGATTAGAAAAATCAGCCATTGAAACCCCTATGGAGCACAGTTCTACTTTGACACGCATGGCATCGCCATGAGCCAGTCTACTCGACGGCAACTGGTCTGGGTTTCTTACAAAAAAAAAAAAACCGAAAAACTCATGGCCATCGGGTTGATTCTAACTCACTGTGATCCTTTAGGGTTTCAAAGGCTATAGATCTTTATGAAAGAAGTCAGCCTCATCTTTCTCCCGTGGTGCACCTGGTGGCTTCAAACTGCTGACTTTTTGGTTAGCAGCTGAATGCTTTAATCACTGTGCCCCCAGAGCTCCCTTTGAAAGAAAGGGACTACAAAATCAAAACTGTATAGCTATACATCTACCTCCACCTAAGCATAAAAGGAGTCTCCCATATTTTACATCCTTTGTATATGGCCCTAAGACTGCAACCCTGATCATATGCTCATTTGATCAAAGAGAATTTAGTATTTAACTACTTAATAAATAGTTACTGGGAAAGGATATTGCGGTAGCCTGCCAGCCTTCAAGATGGCCCCAGGGATCCCTGCCTCCTGGTATTCATGCCTTTCGGTAACACTGTATTAGGGTTATCTGTGTGACCAGTGTTGTTGTTATGTGCCCTCTAGTCAGACCGGCTCATGGCAACCCCTCCTTGGGTTTCTGAGGTGGTATCACATGGAAGTAGATTGCCCAACCTTCCTTCTGAGGAGTGGCTGGTGGGTTTGAACCGCCAGCCTTCTGGTTAGCAGTCAAGTGCCTTAGGCACTATGCTACCAGAGTTCCTTGTGTGACCAATAGCCTATGGAAAAAGTGATGATATATCACTTCTGAGGCAAGGACATGAAGGATATTGTGGCTTTTGTCTTGCTTTCGCTACCCCCCCCACCACACCCCCCCTAAAGGCCTTTATTTATTTATTTTACCCTAAATATTCTTTTTTTTTTTTTTTTTTTTTCTTTTTTTTTTTTTTTTTTTTTTTTTTTTTTTTTTTTTTCCTTATTGTAGTTTGGGTGAAAGTTCACAGAGCACCTTAGTTTCCCATTCAACAGCACACATTTTGTTTCATGACATTGGTTGCACTCCCCTCAATGTAACAATACTCTTCCCATTTCCTCCCTGGGCTCCCTGTTTCCAGTCTGTCCTCCTTTCCTGCCTTCTAAACTTGGTTTTTGGACAAATGCTGCCCTTTTAGTCTCTTACAGCTGATTGTATATAGGAATACATTCCTCCCTGGTGTTATTATTCACTTTATAGGCCTGTCTATGGTTTGCCTGAAAGCTGATCTCTGCGGATGGGTTCAGTTCCAGGCTTGAACTATGTCTAAGGAATCAAACACTCTAAGGCAAGAGAGCAGCCATCTCATGAGAAGCTCTATGGAGATGCCCATGTGATAAGGAACTGTGGCCTCCACCCAACAGAGTATGAGTGGGGCTTCTTGGAATTAGATCCTCTAGGTAGCATAGTGCCTAAGGCACTTGACTGCTAACCAGACTGCTGGTGGTTCAAACCCACCAGTGATACTGCCTCAGAAACCCAAGGAGGGGTCTCTATGAGTCGGGTCCGACTTGACGGCACATAACAACAACAATAACAACAGTCCCCATGAAGGGTTACAGATGACTGTAAGGCCAAATGACATTTTGCTGAAATTTCCCAAGAGACCCTGACCCAAAACCACTCAGCTAGGTAGCTCCTGGATTCCTGACTTAAAAAACTGTGAGAAAATAAAGCTGCTAAATTGTGGAGTCATTTGTTACATGGCAAAGAGATAACTAATACAGATTTTACTTACAAATGAATTAAATTTTCACTGATAATCATAAAAATTTAATCTGTAGTTAATGGACAGTTCTCACTCAGAAAAAAACAAGCAAACTGAAAATACTCAAAGCAGCTATAACCAAATATAAAATGATTAGATATTGAAAAGCCATTGGTAAGATGCCCTTGTATTCAAGATTCCAGGAACCAAGTGGATATTGATGGAACTGAGTCCCTCTGTTCCACTCATCTTGACATTAGTACAGTTTAATTAGTTATAACAAAGGAGTAAGGCCTGATTGTGCCTCAACCAGCCTTTTAGAGCAAGGATTCTTTGTCCTTAGACATCTACTACAACTTTCTAGCAGACAGTAAAGATGATAGACACTTAAAATACTAGCTGATTTCAAAAATGATTTCTAATTTTAGAATGTGAGTTCCATGAGTACAGAGATGCTATGTCTCATTTATCATTTACAGCATTCCTGCACATAATAGATGGTGAGTACGAGTATTGGATGGACGGATGGATGGATGGATGAATGGATGGATGGGAGATGTGTGGATGGGTGAGTGAGTGAGTAGGCACATTGGTGGATGGATAAATATTACTTCCTATGTATTTAAGGAGCTCTGGTAGCATAGTGCCTAAGGCATCTGACTGCTAACCAGAAGGCTGGCAGTTCAAACCCACCAGCCACTCCTCGGAAGGAAGATGGGGCAATATACTTCCGTAGTGATACTGCCTTGGAAACCCAAGGAGGGGTCGCTATGAGTCAGGTCTGACTTGATGGCACATACAAACAACAATGTTATTTAAGTTCAATCACTTATTTATATAAATTTGAAATTTTAACATGTGAGCTAAGGGTGAGAGGAAGCTAAAACATTTGTCTTCTAGTGCTTAGGATAGTGTTGTGCACACAAAAGATGACTTACAAATATTTGCTCTGGGCCATAAAAATAGCAGAAGGAAACCTTTATACTAAGAAAGCAGATGTGTGGGAGAGGAATCTGAAATGTTAACTCAGAAATCCCTTTCAACCAATATGCTGCAATCATTATAAAGTCCTAACAAGAATAATTAAGCAGTCATTTTGTAGCTCACTGCTTGTCATTCTAAATCCTTTCTGCCTTCACCACTAGCCACAATCCTCTTCCCTGAGGCCCTTCAAAGTCTCAAATTCTCTACCAAAATATATTTTTTAGAAAGCATTCTGCTTTATTATTAATTAGCATAGCACTAGCTGTGGAAATACTTAAACCCTAAATCTCAGTAACTTAACACAGTAGAAGTCCAAATGTAGCAAAGGGTAGGAGTGGAGGGGCTCTGCTCCATGTAGTTAGTTTTTCAGGGGCCCAGATGGATGAGGACCCTGCTCTCTTCAACTCTCACCTTTCAAGCAGACCCTGAGTGTGGACAGTCAGCCAACAGGTAAAAGAAATTCCTTTCACATTTTACTGGCCAAAACTCAGTCATCTGGCCCCAAGCCCAATGCCGTCAAGTCGACTCTAACTCTTGATGACCCTATGGAACACTGTAGAACTGCCCCATAGTGTTTCGTTACAGCCACATCTTTCTCCCACAGAGCAGCTTATAGATTTGAACCCTTGAAGCACCTACCTTTCAGTTAGCAGCCACGCACTTAACCATTGTGCCCTCAGGGCTCCATCATATGGTCCCAGTTTTATGTAGGAAAAAAAAAAAAAAAAGCCTGGAAAATGTAGTTCCTGTGTAGATTGCATTTTGCAGCAATAAATCTACACTATAAAGAAAGAGTATGAATTTTTGGAGGACAGCTAACATCCCTACCAAATACTCATTCACACAAATGTGTTAATATTTAATAATAGCTTAAAGTTTCACAAAAAGACTTGTT
>NW_006921824.1:2855064-2855550 GCF_000298275.1 Orycteropus afer afer | reverse complement strand
AAAGAAAGGTGATCCCACAGAATGTGGAAATCATCAAACAATATCATTAATATCACATGCAAGTAAAATCTTACTGAAGATAATTCAAACATGGTGACAGCAGTATATTGACAGAGAACTTCCAGAAATACAAGCTGGATTCAGAAGAGGATGTGGAATGAGATATCATTGCTGATGTCAGATGGATCCTGGCTGAAAGCAAAGAATACCGTAAGATGTTTACTTGTGTTTTATTGACTATGCAAAAGCATTTGATTTTTAATAACAAATTACAGATAACATTGAGAGGAATGGGAATTCCAGAACACTTAATTGTCTTCATAAGGAACCTATAAATAGACGAGGAGACTGTCATTTGAATAGAACAAGGGGCTACTGCATGGTTTAAAATCAGGAAGAGAGTGTGTCAGGGCTGATCCTTTCACCATACTTGTTCAACTTGTATGCTGAGCAAATAATCCAAGCAGCTGGACTATATGAAGAAGA
>NW_006921824.1:2788062-2853719 GCF_000298275.1 Orycteropus afer afer | reverse complement strand
AAAAAAAAAAAAAAAAATCATGGCTTGTTTTATTGCAATATTTGCTTTATTTTGGTAGTGTAGAACCAAACCTGTAATATCTCTAAGACATGCCTATATTAGGCTGTTGAAGGAGTAAGGAAGAAATGTAAGGCAGAGGTTTTTGAAGTGGGTGGTAAGCAAATAAATGATACTAATACTTTGACCCCAGCCATAATAGAAGCAATTAGATAGCTTCACAAATTTTAGGCCACTAAGAAAATGTGTCCATGATTATTCTTTCACCTCCTTTGAGTAAATTTTAATGATCTTCCTCTTTTAATAATTGCTATGATTCTAACCTCCCAGTGGTCCTACAGGTGCAAGTGAATTATGATTAGGTGCTGCTAATTATAGTAATGAGATAGAGGGAAGCAAAAAGACAAAGGGAAAATTCATAAATATAGTACATGTGACAAAAGTGGGCCAAAGCCTCAGTTAATCCACCTTCAGAGGCCAATGAGAAGAATGCAATATGTCAATGAGGATTCCCAAAGCTTTGACTTTTTCTGCCTACGAGTGCACCAGCACTTTGGTCGGCACAAAGTTGGCACTCAAAGGGAACACAGGTTTTCTTTCCCTGGTAGCTCCTCTTTGCCTGAAATTGTTACAAGTATGGGTCTATGGTGCCAGTCACTCAAGTGAGCCCACAGCAAAGAAAAGAGCCCCCACTCCAACAGGTCATCATCTGCTCTGTGTTGTCCACTCTGAAAGGGGTAAAGCAATTGCTTATGTTCTTAATCCAGAGATAAAAAACTGGCTCCACATACACTATCTCTAAGATTAGAGACTTAAACCAAGAAAAGCCAGCATTCAAGGCTATCTATAAAAGTTTGATCTATATATGAAGTCATTATTAGCAAACGCAAGCCCTGTAAGTTACTGGAAACTAAAAAATTGACTCTATATTGCCTCCAAGGTACAGGGAATCTCAGATTTGCATTTCATATTATCATGAGCTGCTCACAAGGAACCTTAGAAGAAAGTTGGCACCTTGCCTTCTATGGCATGCTGCGTGCGGGGAACCAACCACACTCTTAAGGAAAAAGGGTCCAGTGAGAAGTCAGAGGAGTAAAGGAGGAAAGCAAAGCTTAACTCCCTCAGAGTTCACAGTCCTACATCAAGTCTAATATGTGGCATCCAAAATACATACTGGAGACCCAGGGAAAAGCCAGCAATGGGCAGCCCCAGCAGTGCTAGGAATTTATCTGTTAATGCCAGGTTGAGGGCTGGGATTAAGCCAGATGTCCAGTTTGGGCAGTATGCAGAAGCAAACTTGAGTTTCAGGATCCCACGACAGGGAGTTTGCTGGAACAGAGTAAAAAGCAGTGTCAGCTTCTCTCAGGAACCATGGGCAAAATTTTCCTCAATGTTGTTCCTTAAGGGCATGAGGAAGCTCACAGAGTCTTCAAGAGATGCTTATTTGTAGGCAAAGTCACCTGTCTTCAGACACAGGCAAAACCCAACAAATGTCATTATCTTTAGCACCCCAGAAGTGGATGCATTTACACCAGGCTCCTCCCCTCTGGCTAGTGCTAGGGTGATGGAGGCATTACTTGCTAAGACATGTGTATTTATCTAAACAACTTCATCAAAGTTCTGGCTGCAGGAAAAGACCAATAAAATGAATAATATATTCATATAATCTTTTTCCAAAATCATCTATCATCTACTTCTTATAATCTTAATCTTACCATTCAGCAATTTCCATCTGACTTAAATAAACACTGAATAAATATGTGTCAAGGATCTACCCTATGCCAGGCACATTCTAAGCACTACGGATATGTCAGCCAACCAAGCAGGCAGGGTGACCATTCTAATGGAATCTACATGATAGTGAGAAGAAATCCTAATCCACCTTCATTCATAATCTAATGAAGGAAATACAACTCCTGTTCGTCCTTCATACCATTTACCATCTCCTGGGGGAGATAAACACAACACTTTTAACAAGGACCTACTATGGAACAGATCAAATGGCACAGGTGGGTAAGGTGTGATGTACAGTCTAGTGGGGGAGACCCTTCATCTACAAAAAGTTACACTACGCAGGCAGTCCACGGGTTACAAACCTCCAATTTAGTAGAACCCAGTTGCAATGAACTAACCCCTGCCCCCTGAAGCCTATTATATTAAAAATTCGAGGTATGTTCAAACAGGTGCTGTTTTGCCATGTGCATCAAATCATTATTATTACTCTATTATCATATTAAAGAAGCTTTAATATATATGGAAGTGGTTTTTTTATGCATAGAAATGTAAATAATTGTGGTGGTTAGGTTTATGTGTCAGCTTGGCTGGGCCTGGTTGAGTGGCTGGGCAGCTGGTGGCAGTTATTCCCCATGATGAGACTGGCAATCAACTCCATGGTGGGACCTACCACAAGCAGCTGAGTATCTGCTTTAGGGATGTGGTCTGCTTCCCGTATATAAGAAACAGCTTTGGGGATGGTTTCTAGCTTATGGCACACATGGACCCTGCAGCAGCCTGCCATGCTCTGCTGACCTTGGGACTTTCAGTGGACTTGAATTAATGGCCTGCCATATGATTTGGTAACACTGGGACTGTGCCTTTTTACTTGTCAACCTTGGGTTTGTCAGCCTCAGCAACCAGCAGCTGTTTGAGTGAAAAAAAACCTCTAGCTCCAGTGGGCCAGGAGCAGGAGGCAGAGCTGAACCCCAAGGTCGAAGGGCTTTCACTCAAACCCTAGAGCCTGCACTTTGAACTCGGACTTAAAGCCTCCAAACTGTAAGAGAATAAACTCCTGTTTGATATGGCCATCCAATTTGTGGTATATATTCTTGTCAGAATAGCACAAGGTAACCAGAACAATTATATACTAAGCAAGCACTTGACTAACTGACATTAGATACAGACCAAACCTAACCGTTCTGATTTACTCACACAATTTAACTCAAAAACAGACTGAGGAACAGTACTTGTTCATAATCCAGGGAATTAGGAGCTCTGGTAGCTTAGTGCCTAAGGCATGTGACTGCTAACTGGAAGGCTGGCAGTTCAAACCCACCAGACACTCCTTAAAAGGAAGATGAGGCAATCTACTTCCATTGTGATACTACCTCAGAAACCGAGGAGGGGTCGCTATGAGACACATCTGACTCCACAGCAGTGAATCTGTTTGCCTGCAGCCAGGTGTTGTTATAACACAGCTACGCATAAACTATGATAGAAAGTCAGAAGAGGAAATGCCTTAACTCTATCTGTGAAGGATGAGGAAGGCTTCCCACAGGAGATGCTATTTGCATAAGACCTTGGAATATGAACAGGACTTTCACCAGGTACATGGGAGAAGTCAAACGTCAGTTTAAGATGTGCCAAAGATGAAATATATGGCCTACTAAGAGATTGGCAGTAATTTGATGGAGGTGCCAAATTATAAAGCACTAAGTATACCCACCAACCACTCCTCAGAAGGAAGGTTGGGCAATCTACTTCCATAGTGATACCTCTTCAGAAACCCAAGGAGGGATCGCTATAAGTCGGGTCGGACTCAAGGGCAATGGGCTTTTTAAGTATGCCCAAAACACTTTCCTATGCAGTAAGTAGAGGCTGTTTTGGAGGTGGAATGGTGAAGTGGGGACTGGAAGTGGTAGACAATGCAACCAGAAAATAAAGTTTGAGCCAAATTATCTCAGCACTGTAGGTAATCAAACCAAAAGAAACCCATTGCTCTAGGGTCCATTCTGGTGCACTGTGATCCCATGTGTTACAGAGTAGAACTGCTCCATGGGATTTTCTTGGCTGTAACATTTACCAAAGCAGATCACCAGGACTATTTTCCCCAGCACCACCAGGTGGGTTCGAACTACTAATCTTCAGGTTAGGAGTCGAGCACAAAGTGTTTGCACCACCTAGGGTTGCCACAATGTAGGTATTAGGAACCCTTTAAATAATTATAAGCAAATGAACAATATGGCCATGTTTAATTTTTTGGTAAGGTCTCTCTGGCAGCTGTGTGGTGAGTAAACTTGAAGAATGGAGACCAGTTAACACATTCCTCAAACAAATCATGAAGGTCTCAACCAAAGCATGGCAGGGGGGAAAGAGGAGAAAGAAAATCATTAACATTTAAGAGGTGGGACAGATATCGATGGGTGTGGAGTGTATACCAAAGTACTGCCATCAAGTCGATACTGACTCATGTTGTTGTTGTTGTTATTTGCCTTCGAGTCCGAGTCGGCCCCCTCCTTGGGTTTCCGAGGCAGTATCACTACGGAAGTAGGATTGCCCAACCTTCCTTCCGAGGAGTGGCCCCTTTAAGAACAGAGTAGAACTGCCATATAGGGTTTCCAAGGCTATAAATCTTTAGAGAAGCAGACTCCCTCACCTTTCTCCTAAGGAGCTGCTGATGGATTCAAACTGCCAACCTTCTGATTAGCAGCTCAATGCTTTTATCACTATGCCACCAGAGTGCCTTTGTGGAGGGTATGTTGTTGTTATGTGCCCTCAAGTTGGACCAACTCATAGTGACCCCTCCTTGGGTTTCTGAGGTGGTATCACTAGGAAGTAGATCACCCAACCTTCCTTCCAAGGAGTGGCTGGTGGGTTTGAACTGCCAGCCTTCTGGTTAGCAGTCAAGTGCCTTAGGCACTACCCTACCAGAGCTCCTAATAAAAGACAGCCAAGTCTGGTAAAGAGCACAGACTTGGCAGCCAGAAAATGGAGTTCTGTCTCAGCCATTTACCAGCTGTTTGACCTTAGACAAGTTAGGTACCTTTCCTTGCCAGTTTCATCCCTTGTACCATGGAGAAAATGGCATCATAGGTCATTTGGGACTAAATGAGTTAATAGACAGAAAGTGCTCAGGAAAGGACCTGGCACATATTAAGTGTTTTGTTTATATTTGCTACAGCAGCAGCCCTCTGTATACAAAGAATTCTTGGGCCAGGCAATTGAGGATTAAAAAAAAAACATTTCTACACACAAAAAGTTTTATGACAGCCTGCAAAGGAAGAGATTAATTCTTGTCAAGAGAACCAGCAAAAAGCTTCACTAAGGAGGTGATGTTTGACCTAGATTATGCAGGACAAACATTTCAAAGAACAGATATGGAAGGTGATAGAGCAAAGACACACAGGTCAGAAAGGGCAAGTTAGGTCGGATTAAACAGAAGGTGGCAGAATCACGAGGAGAAGCTTTGGTAAATCCAGTGAGAGACCGAAGGGCAAGATCACAGAAGTCTTTCAATATCATGCCAAGGAGCTTGTACCTCAGTCAACAGAGCTCAGGGAAGCTAAACCCTTCAACCAAGCTTCTGTAGGTGGCTAACCAGTATCCACTCTACCTTCCTTTTCAGGAATTGCCTCTTCTTCATTGCATCAGTCTGTGAGACTTAAATCAAGAGGCCTTGCCTTCCCTTGGGCAAGGAATGAGAAGAGATTTGACAGTAAACCAAACAGACACTCCCTCCCTGGAATGGAATCCTGAGAAGCGAGATAAAAGGACTAAAGAAGGCTGCAACTGACTAGCTCCAGCAACAGCACCTCCAGCAGGCTGTTGAGCAATTCCTGCCTCCGGACCGTCAGTGCTGGTTCCTGTCTTTTCTGGGCTTTTTTTCTCATCTTGTGATGATTTCAGTAAATTGTCTTTTGATTTAAATTAATCAGAGCCAATTTCTGTTTTAACCATCAAAGAGCCCAAAGAGATACATCCTAATACATATCCAGCAAATCCTGACATATAATCCTAAAACATCTTAATATATAACGTGACCATTTGCTTTCAGAATAAAGAAACCAACAAGAAAACAGAAAGTTAGAAAATGACACTCATTGCCTGGCAACCAAAATCACCACCTGTGATCTGCCAAAGGCATGATGATGGAACCACCTCTTTATTCTTTCTCTTACAGAAACCTGCAGGAGCTCTGGTAGCATAGTGCCTAAGGCACTTGACTGCTCACCAGAAGGCTAGCAGTTCAAACCCACCAGCCACTCCTCGGAAGGAAGGTTGGGCAATCCTACTTCCGTAGTGATACTGCCTCGGAAACCCAAGGAGGGGTCGCTATGAGTCGGGGCCGACTCGACGGCAAGCAACAACAACAGAAACCTGAAGCCTACCTATATATCCTGTGTTCAACCCAGTCTGTGCTATGTGGTAACCACAGTTGTAATATGACCTAGATTTCCCACCTAAATCAATCATTTCATTAATCCCTGTTTAAATCTTATGGATACAAAGAAAAGAGTGCCGTTCTGGAAATGAACCCTCCCTTCTGAGCACAGATCCACCCTGTGAGATTTACTGATTCCGATTTCCCTCATCAGTACCTACCACTGATGTTATGAATAAAGGAACCTTCTCAGATCTCATCAGCCCATCTCTCTCTCTGCTCTGAGTTCAGTTGCTCACTAGACTTTATTCAAGTAGGTTTCCAACCAGCAAACCTCTTGGCACCGCCTAAGGTGCACACTGTTCTGCAGTCAAATCTATATTTCCACTAGAATCCGTTTTCTGATTCTTTCAAGTTCTGTTTCCATGAGCATGACTGTAATGTTCTTGATGTTTCGTCGGAAATTAGACAAAGACATTCTCTCCCTACTGATGCTTTGTACCTTTTAAATTTATTCATTCAACCATCCCATACTGAGTACCTTCCATGTGCTAGGAAAAAATGTAGGCAGATTGTTACCTCCCTGGAGGGAAGTGAATAGTATTCATCCTTGTATCCCATGCCTACCAGAACACCTGGCATCTGAAAAGAGACATGGAAAGGTTTAATTGCCCAATGAAAAGTTTGCTTCACTAAAATTGGTAAAGGCAAAATCTATTTCAATGGCTTATCTTAGCCCTGGTGGCACCGTGCTTAAGTGCTCAACTGCTAACTGAAAGGTAGTGGCTTGCATCCAGCAGCTGTTCCACAGGGGAAAGATGTGGCAGTCCGCTTCAGTAAAGGTTCACAGCTTTGGAAACCATGCAGGGCTGTTCTGCTCTGCCCTATAGGGTCACTTGGAGTTAGGTTTGGCTCGACAGGAATGGTTTTTTGTTTTATTTTGATCTTAGATAGGTTTGACATCAAGTATTGGGGCATGTGGAGTAGGTGTTACTCCAGAGTCAGACTGCCTGGGTCAAAATCCTAGCTCCACCCCTTTTAACCAAGTGATCTTGTCATTAAATACACTTCTGTAAGCCTTACTTTCCTCTCTAGAATGGGACTGGCAATACCTGCTTCACACATTTATTAAAAAGAATTAAATGGGAAAATGCATGAAAATCACTTAGTACAATACCTGGCAATAGTTAGTATTTAGTTGACAGCACAAATTTTATCACCACAAATTCTGATATTCAAGAACCATAACTTTATTTCCTATCATTCCATTTAATATCTGACTGAGCTCTATTCTTCCCAAAATGATAAAAAACAAAAAACCTCAGTTAAATAGAAAATTCCCCCGTTGTCCCCTCTCCTTTCTGGAGTTGTCCCTCAGTTTCAGAGAGGTTTACGTATAAGGTCATCTTAGTCTTGGTCCTATGCTGGCATTCTTCTTAGGATGTAACTCATCAGCGTCAGTCAAGCAGTCCTCCACACAGGCAATAGGTGGTGCTTTCTCAAAAAGCTCTTTGGATCGGGGGAGTCACTGAGATGCTAGTACACCCTGGGGAGAGCCAACCCATGTTCCATTTCTAAGACATCTCCCCTTATGCTGGCTGAAAATACACACTCTTAGCTAACAGCCCTAGAGCAAGGAGCCACAGGAACTTGGAGATGCCCTGTAGTATCACTGTGTATCTGCAGGTATCTTTAGGGCTTTCTCCAGCCTGGACACACCCAGATGCTGTTCTACTCTACCTCTCTACAATGATGGCAATGGGAATTCCTCCATGACATCAGCCAACTTCCTGAAACCTCACCCATGGAACTTCTCTCTGATCTCATATTCTTAAATCACTTGGGGGGTGATGGTTGTTTACTATGTCCCCATAATCCTAGGACTCATTTTGAGGGTGAAGAGCAAGGAGAATCGGGAACACACACACACACACACACACACACACACACGTGTATGTCCCGGCTTCTCTTCTGCCTCTCTTCTCTTTTTCCCTGATCAGAGGGTCTTTATCTACTCAAAGAAGAGAATTTGGGATTGGGGGAAAATAGGGACAGACTTAACTATATAGAATTGGTTTGATTTGTCACATTTACTTCTTCAATCTTTGTTTTACTCCTCTGCTTTGCATTTAGAAGCTAAGTGCCACATTTTCTACAACTGCTTCTGACAACTCCCCTGGGGACAAATGGCAGGTAGAGATGGTTAGGGAGGAGAAGAAAAGAACAAACACATCGATCCAATCATTAACCTCTGACATTTTTAAGTCAGAGACACAAAGTGGAACTTGGGTTCAGATGTTGAAATCCTCTGTGATTTGAGTATCCACAGGATAAGTTACCTGTGCTGAAAGGGCAGCTCCAAGAGAAGTGGAGTTCCATGACTTTTAGGAAAATCTGCCAGGCACTGGAAGGAGGGAAGGCCTTGGGAGTTCCAGAGGGCAAGGGCAAGGGACATAAGATGAGAGGACATGATAAGCTCTGGCTCCATTCATGATTCAAATGCTCTATGGGTTTCAAGTGGCTCTTATTTTCTCTTTATTCTCAGAGGGCTTCCACCTGCCTCCCTTATCTTGTAAATACTGAATTCTCTTTAGTAGTTTCTTGACTTGGGGAGCAAATCAACTGTTTGATTCTTTCACTGTGCACTAGCTCCTCAATCACATATTCCAGGACTGTTAGCTGCTATTTATTTTTCATCTACAGATGGCTTCATAAAAGCCATTCTCCTTATTCTGAAAAAAGTCCAAGTGGTAGCTGGATATTCATTTAAGATGCAAATCAGGTTATGCAGGTGGCATGAAATGACAGTAGGCTTTAAGAGCCACAGATGAAGGGTGGTACTGACAGAGACACCATGCACTGGTTGATGAAGGCCCAACTTCTCCCACCTGCTTTCCTTTAGATCAACGCCTCCATAGTGAGACTGTTATGCTCTTACCTGTAGACAGTGGGGGAAAAAAAAACTAAATAGAAAATTCTCCTTTAGCTCCTCTTCATCTTCAGCATCTTCAGCCTCTTCAGCCACATCCCAGACCAGGGTTTGGCAAAAATTTTCTCTAAATGACCAATTAGAAAATACTTCTGGCTTTTCAGGCCACACAGTTTCTGTTGTCAACTACCCAGCTCTGCCACTGTAGTGTGAAAGCAGACTTAGGCAATACATAAATGAGTGAACATGGCTGTGTTCCAATAAAACATTATTTATAGATACTGAAAATGGAATTTCACATAATTTTCATGTACATGAAATATTATTTATTTTTATTTTTCAACCATTTAAAACTTCTAAAAACTATTCTTAGCTCACAGAACATACAAAGCAGGCAGTGGGTAGATTTGGGTCACAGACTGCAGTTAGTTGACCTCTATCTTAGACCATCAGAATCTGATAGGACATATCTAACTTCTTTCAGGAGTCCCTGGGTGGTGTAAATGGTTAACATGCCCAGCTGCTAACTGAAAAGTTACAGGTCCATGTCCACACAGAAATGCTTCAGAAGAAAGGCCTGGCAATCCACCTTAGAGAAATTAGCCTTCAAAACACTATGGGTTACAGTTCTCCTATGAAGTGTAGCAGGGTCCCTATTTGGAAGTATTTTATTGGTCTATATGGAATAGGCCTGTATTCAGTCAAAGAAAACTGCATTTCTTTGTATGTTCTATAATCCAGAATTTTCATTTTTTCATTCAAGTCTTACCCCAACAACTGTTTTCATTCTGAATTGGTAAATGGATCACACCAAGGAATTTTGCCAAGCAAATAATACAAGAAGCTGGACTATGTGAAGAAGACCATGGCATCAGGATTGGAGGAAGACTCATTAACAAACTGCAATATGCAGATGACACAACATTGCTTGCTGAAAGTGAGGATGACTTGAA
Source organism: Orycteropus afer afer (assembly GCF_000298275.1). NCBI lineage: Eukaryota > Metazoa > Chordata > Mammalia > Tubulidentata > Orycteropodidae > Orycteropus > Orycteropus afer. The sequence goes on along the minus strand of NW_006921824.1, from coordinate 2,843,743 downwards.
GCACTTACTGATGAAGATTGAAGACTACAGTCTGCAGTATGGCTTATACCTCAACATAAAGAAAAGAAAAATCCTCACAACTGGACCAATAAGCAGCATCATGATAAATGGAGAAAAGATTGAAGTTGTCAAAGACTTCATAATACTCAGTTCTACAATGAACACCAATGGAAGCAGCAGTCAAGACGTCAGAAGATGTATTGTATTGGGCAAATATGCTTCAAAAGAACTCTTTCAAGTGATGAGGAGCAAAGATGTCTCCTTGAAGACGAAGTGTGCCTAACCCAAGCCATGATGTTTTCAATCACCTCATATGCATTCAAGAGCTGGAAATGAATAAGGAAGACCAATGAAGAGTTGATGCTTTTGACTTGTGGTGTTGGCAAAGAATACTGAGAGTACTATGGACTGCTGAAAGAACTGACAAATCTATCCTGGAAAACGTACAGCCAGAAGGCTCCTTGGAAGCAAGAATGGCCAGACTTCTCACCTACTTTGTTCATGTTGTCAGAAGGGACCATTCTCTAGAGAAGGATATCATGCTTGGTAAAGTGAAGGGTCAATAAAAAGGAGAAGGCCCTTAACGAGCTGGACTGACACAGTGGCTGCAACGATGGGCTCAGTATTGTGGAGGCTGGAACAGGACGGAGTAGTGTTTCGTTCTGTTGTACATAAGATCGCTGTCAGTCAGAGATGCACAAGGGCACCTAACAACAACAACAACAAGGAATTTTGTTCCAGAGCAACTGTTTAGGAACAGCTTACTTAATGGTTGACCATACACTTGAGCTCTCCCTGGTCATCTCTGTGCTATGATTTGAGGTACTGCTAAAGAGCTCCCTGTTCTCCTCCCCACACTCACACAGAAGAATAAACTTTGGAGGGTGCTATATATTTGCTGGGGAGGAGGGGGAAGAGGAAGTAGTGAATAACATGATAAAACCTCCCTTAAGTATGAGCACCTCCAAGTAAGGAGGTTATGTTTGTCTTAGTTTCTTATTACTGTTCTAACAGAAATGCCACAAGTGGGTGACATTATCAAACAGAAATTTATTTTCTCACATTTAGAGACTAGAAGTATGAATTCAGGGCACCAACTCTAAAGGAAGCTTCTATCTCTCTGTCCACTCTGGGGGAAAATCTTTGTCTCTTTCACTTCAGTTCCTTGGTGATTGTCATGTGGTGTGACATCTATCTTTTCCCATCTATGCGTCTTTGCTTCTGGGCATGACTTGTTCTTTTTATCTCTCAAAAGTGCTTAACAAAGAAAACAATTTTTCCCAAATGGGATTACATCAACTGATACACTCACTCACTGCCATCGGGTCAATTCCGACTGATAGTGACCCCATAGGGTTTCTAAGACTATAAATCTTTACAGAAGCAGACTGCCTCATCTTTCTCACACAGAGCAGCTGGTAGGTTTGAGCCACCGACCTTCTGGTTAGCAGCCCAATGCCTTAACCACAGAACCACCAGAGCCACTTATCAACTGCTATTTAAAAAAAAAAAAAAAAAAAAACCCACTGCCATCGGATCTGACTCATAGCGACCCCCTCCTTGAGTTTCCAAGGCGGTATCACTACGGAAGTAGATTGCCCAATCTTCCTTCTGAGGAGTGACTGGTGGGTTTGAACTACCAGCCTTCTGGTTAGCAGTCAAATGCCTTAGGTACTACGCCACCAGAGCTCCTATCAACTGGTACAGGGGTTAGGATTTAAATACATATTTTGGAGGGACACAATTCAATCCATAACAGTGCCTCACTTCCCAGCACATATTCCAAGGACCTGAAAGCCTTACAGAGAGGCCTTTGGTCCTGCAGCAGTCAGTGACTGAGCCCTGGGGAAAGAGGCATGAGCTCAGCCTCACCAAGCCCCCACATTCCAGAATGAAGCCAAAGAACATCTGAAAATGTTTCCTTTGTGTCTTTCCACCTTACCTCCTATGCCTACCTGGCTTACAAAATGGCTCTGAAGAGGCCAGCCTGACCTCAGAGATGTGTGAGGACAGAGACCAAAGAACAAACTACAGTAAAGACAAGGTACTCCAGTGAGGACAGAGGATAATCATAAACCACGCTGACCTGCCCTTGCTATAGGAGACATAAACCCTGCAGAGGTTATCTCACCCTCTGTGGGCAAGCAAAATAGAAGAAGCAATTTTCTCAATTAATTAATTTAGGTAATTGATATTACCTAAAAATTCAGAAAAGAATCAATTTACCTTAAATTGACAAGACTGGATGTTTTCTACAACTAGGAGAAATAAAGGCTCAAAACGCCAAACTATGTCACAGTAGTAGGAATACTACAGTAATAGTAGTAATACGATAGTAGCAGTAGTAATGTATTAGTCGTAGTAACAGTGATACAGCAGTAGGTAGTGGTGGTGATGGTGGTGGTGTAAGTTCCAGCTAACATCTTCCAAGTACTTTCTATTTGCCAGAACCTGTTCTAAGTGTTACACATGAAAGTGTTAATTTAGTTCTTACAATAAACCTATGAGACAGGTATTTGTCTGCATTTTACAGTTGTGAAAAACTAGGCATAGAAAAGATTATAAAGTTAAACAAGGAACTCGATGAATATTTGTTGACTGGATGAATGGGTCCACTTACAAAATCAAACATAAGCAGCAGTGGGTCCCATACAAAATCAGAAGAGGTGGGCATAAAGGCACTGACAAAGCTTTTTGGTGCCTGGATTTGGAAACCACAGGATTTCTCCATCAGGTGAGGAATTTTTTCAAACTAACTTCATTAATAAGAACACAGAGATAAGGGTAGGAAACCATCAAGAGTTAACTTGTTACCACCCTTCCTTTTCTGTCGTATAATATCCTCCATATTGTCACATCAGTTCACAGTGGATTCCTTTATCCTTCCTCTGACATAATGTTATTGGCTATATCAATTTCCAAAATGAGGTTTCCAAAGCCAATGGGTTTGCTGCCATTCCACAAGTAGTGGACAAGGCTGAGGAGGGAAACAATGGGCCAGGGAGAAATGTCACTAGGCCCAAATGGGCCAATGATTTGAAAGAGTATTAGAGCCTACAGCTACTCTGGTCCAGATGCCCCTATTAGGCCATGCCTCCACCAAATTGAGATCCTATACCCTGTCATTCAAATTACTTTTTCTCCATGCAAAAGTCCTGAGTGGTGTGTATTTACTTTACAGTTAAAATGATTTTAAGTTTTAAAAATGGTGGTTTCCCAATCAGCCACAGGACAAATCTGTCATCTCCATTAAGAAATGAAGTGATTCTTTGGTTGACACAGAATCCAGGTCTCCCTTTCTATGAGAAGACAAACTCTGGGCCCTAGATAATCATGCCACCTAGTGGCGTACTTGTTCTTCCATGGCCCTCTCTCCATCTGAAGCAAGAGGGCCCAGCCATCGGTTAAATTATTCCATCTCACAGCCTATGAATTTCAATAAATACACCATCTGTTCACCTTCTGTGTGGGAGTTCAATCATCTTCTTGGCAGCGGTATTATTCTACAGCAATTACCTATGTCTTTATCACCTCTCACCAAGCGGCAGCAGCATCTCTGTAAAACCGACAAGTTTCTGTAGATAGGACTGTCTCTATGGTTTCCATGGAGATGCTCAGTTAGAACACAGAAAAACATCTACACTTAAGATTGGGTGGAGGCGGGGGACCCGCAACCTAATGCAGTGAGTGGGCTTTCCTTTGAGCCATGGGGTAGAACGGAGGAGCCTTCCTTCAGGCTGCCAGGCTCTAATCTGTTGAAGCAACAAGACTGGCAAAAGGGAAAGAACACACTGGAGAAAGGAGCCCCTTGCTGGCAGACACTGAGTCAGGAGATGGGGCATCTATCTCCTGTTCTGCCACGAACCAGCTCTATGACTGTGCACAACAAGTATCCCCTCTGGGCCTCTGTTTCCTCTTCTGCAAAATGAGGAGGTTGGGTGGGTGACCATTGGAGTTGCCTTTAGCTCTGAAATGGGTGGAAAATGGGAGATTACAGTACAGCCCACTCTCAGATGTGCCACTGCCTTGCAGGACTTCACTGAGTTGCTAATTAAGATCACAGGCAAAAAAAAAAAAGTCACAAACACCAAAGTGAATTGAATGCTTTTAAGTCTGTATTGTTATTAATATTTTCTTGTCCAGAATATGAGAAGAAGTAAAGGCTTGGGAAGACTAATTTGCCCAAGGCTACCCTGAGAAAGTGGAGAAGCTGGGGTTTAACTCATACAATTTGGTTCCAAAGTCTAAGCTGTTCGATACGGTGCCATACAGGAAGGCTTCATGAGGAGGACAGAGTTTCAGGACAAGGTCTGGATCCAAAGAATGGATGGAATGCATTTATACAATACCTATGTCTCATAAATGCTGAGCATAAACTTTATATTGGATTAGTTCTAGCTACTTATCACCCAATCACATCTCCAAACAGACTGATTACAGCAGCAAAAGTGCTATGGATTCCCCAAACCACGTCCATTTTCTTTCTAGACACATAGAACACATCGCCCAGCATCCTGTGCAATAAGATTGGGAACAAGGGAATGGATTCTTGCTTTGTAAGCAGAAATGATGCACTCTGAGTGTGGCCATAAAACTCCATGTGTTTTATATTTTTCCCCTCCCTTCCATGCAGCTGGAAGTGAAGGACTCCCAAGACAGCAGCACCAAATGGTCATAGAGCCACAATCCTTCAGTCACCACATGGAGGGAAACTTTAGGGTAGGCTGATGTGCCTGCACTGGGCTGAGGTTAAAGTGAAAAAAAGTCTTTATTTTGTACGCTACAGAGATACGTGGGTAATTTGTTATAGCAACTAGCGATGAGTAAACTAGCCAGCAGAAATAGTAACGGCACCCTATTTTTGCCTGCTTAGTACCCAATTCCCTTTCTTCTGGTGACGTTGTTTCTGTTGTTAGGTGCCGTCTTGTGGGCTCCAACTCATAGCAACCCTATGTACAGCAGAACAAAACACTACCCAGTCCTGAGCCAGCCTCACAATCCTTGCTATGCTTGATCGCATCGTTGCAGCCATTGTGCCAATCCACTTCATTGAGGGTCTTCCCCTTTTTCTCTGACCCTCCACTTTACCAGGCATGATATCCTTCTCTAAGGAAAGGTCCCTTCTGATCACGTGACCAAGGCAGGTGAGATGAAGTCTGGCCATTCTCACTTCTGAGGAACGTACTGGCTACACTTGTTCCAGGGCAGATTTGTTCCTTCTGTCACACCATGGTATTTTCAGTATTCTTTGCCAACAACACAATTCAAAGGCATCAATTCTTCCATCTTCCTTAGTCACGGTCCAACTTTCACATGCATATGAGGTGATTGAGACTCACAGCTTGGGTGAGATGTACCTTACTCTTCAAACTCACATGTTTGCCCCTCAACACTTGACTAAAGACTAAAGAGGTCTTCTGCAGCAGATTTGACTCTGTGCAGTATGTCCGATTTCTTGACTGCTGTTTCCACAGATGTGATGAAATCTCTGACGACTTCAGTCTTTTCTCCATTTATCATGATGCTGATTTTTGGTCCAGTTGTGAGGATTTTTGTTTACTTTATGTTGAAGTGTAATCCATCTTGAAGACTGCAGTCTTTGATCTTCATCAGTAAGTACTTCAAGTCTTCTTCACTTCTAGCAAGCAAGGTTGTATCATCTGCATATTGCAGGTTGTTAATGATTCTTCCTCCAATCCTGATGCTGTGTTCTTCTTCATATAGTCCAGCTTCTTGGATTATTGGCTCAGCCTACAGATTGAATAAGTATGGAGAAAGGATACAACCCTGACCCTTCTTGATTTTAAACCAGGCAGTATTGCCTTGTTCTGTTGGAATGACAGCCTCTTGATCTATGCACAGATTCCTCAGCAGCACAATTAAGTGGTCTGGAAATCCCATTCTTCTCAATGTTATCCATTCTTCTGGTGATAGCACCTTGATTTTCCTCATCTTCAGTCCACAAGGTTCAGAAATGGATACACCAACCCTCTTTAGCTCTGTGACCTGTCAGCATGTTCCAGACCCCAGGTCAGCCAAATGAAAAGTAATCTTGGGACTTTTTGCTGAAATTATTAAACAAAACAAAGGGGAAAAAAAAAAAAAAAACCTCTGTTTATCCCTGGGAATGCTAACTTATATTATAGAAGTCTGAAGTTTCAGGGAGGTCACTATAAAAAAAGGGTTTGTCTTAGAATAAAATTAGCATATGGAACAACAGAACCATGAGAGGAAAGGGGAGAAAGAAAGGGGAAGAGAGGGAGGAAAAAGTGGGAAGTAGAGCAAGAAAGGGAATGGAGGCAAAAAGGCAAAGGGGGCCAGGGGAGCAGAAGTGCACAGAGGGAGGACAAGAGGGGACAGAGACATGAGGTGTGGAGGTGAAGAAGGAAGGCAGGGGCAGGGGAGTGGGAGCAGAGGAGAGAGGGAGAGGGAGAGGTGGAGAAGAGGCAGGAGCCAAGAGGTAAGTCGACACGGATAGAGAGACTGGCAGGCACCGAGACAGTGAAGAGCAGGAGGGTTGGAGGGAGTGAGGGAACAAGGCAGAGACAGAGAGAAGGAGGGCCCGGGAGAGATAGGAAGGCACGAAAGAGAAAAAGGGAAGGAGCGGAAAGGACTGATGGGAGGGCGGTTAAGGAAGAGAGGCATAAATGCAGAAAGAAAGGAGGGTCAAGGAAAGAGAAAGGAGGAAAGGTGAGCAGAGAGGGAGGAAAGGAAGAAGGAAGGTGAGATCCTCATTGGAGGCTCTAGGTCCAACCCTGCCTCATCAGTTTCACCCTGGAGTTCTCTGTTATGTGAGCCAATATATACTCTTTTTGACTTTATCCATTTTAATTGGGATCCTGCCACTTGCTACAAAGATTTTTTTTCATATTTTCCAAAACAGCCTTTAAAAATTGATGAAAGCAATATGTAAGTGCCAAAACATAGACACATAAGTATGCAATATCGTCAACAAGAACTAATTGGTTACCATCCACCAAAATGAGAATTTTCAAAATTCAAAGCTCCTCTATCACCTTATCCTTTTAATCTTTCCCAGTTGGCTTCTTTGGTCCTACCCCAGGCCTTCAGTACAGTCTTTTATATTTTCTGGCTTGGTCCTTCTGTCTCCCTCTCTCCTTTCATCCTGTTTCCTATTCTAATAAGTTGCCCTTTCTTTATTGCCTTTTCCTGATGTAGCCTGTCTTGTTTCTGTCTTTCCCATAATCTAGAAATCTATAAGGGTCCCAGAAGCCCATCCCTGCAATCCCACATCACACTCCCAGCCCTGCAAAGGTATCTCCTAAACCATATTAATTCATTCCCACAGGATGCCAGCTCAAGTTCCTACTGCTCAAACCACTCAATGTGAGTCAACAGTGAGCTAAAAGTCATTGTTCTGAATCTCCCCAGTGTCACATTCTCAGTAGCAGGAGCAAGAAATAATTGGCTTGAAATTCAAGTCAATGCTTAAATTTGGAAGGGCAAAAAAAAAAAAAAAAAGTGAAAATGTTTTTGCCACAAGAGCAAAAGCAAGAGCGAGACTCCTGTGTGTGTGTGTGTGTGTGTGTGTGTGTGTGCGCGCACGCGCGTATTCAAGGATCCAGTTCTCAGATGCTCACCACGGAATAAAACACTCTGGGCTTTCACTATAGTCAAGAGAAAAATGAAGAGATTAGGGGAATTTTAAAAGGCAAAAGAAGGGAAGTACCTTAGCCAAAAACCCAGGGAGCAGTTTTACAAGTCGGGGGCAAATGTTACCTCCTCCCGTCAGTGAGCACACCTTTAGTGGAGCTGCTGGCAGGGAGTCACAGCACTCCAGGGGCTCATATTGATTTCCTCAGGATATTTCACACCCATTCAAGCAAAACAATATATGCGAACGATATATGACACTTTGGCACAAAGTCTTTTTCAAAGAGAAAAATCAACCCAGCAAAGCTAATTTGCCTCATTCATCAGTCACCACCCCGCCTGCGTGAAGTCAGCCTTCTACCATTCACCAACAACATCACAGCTAGGAAGCTGTTTAATACAATCACACAGGCTTCATTTTTTTTCCTGCTACTCTTATGCATAATTTACTAACATACACAATTCCTATTAGCAGTGTCCTTGGTTTTTCACATATCAATGAATTTCGGTTCTGTAAAAATTTGAATGCAGGTAAAAGGATACTAAGACAGAGTTCAATTTTTTCTAAAAGAGAAAATTGTATTTTTTGTTTGTTTTGTTTTATCATTTAGAAAATATTCCTGCCTAGATTTTAAGACCACCCAATTCTCCTTCATTTGGAACTCTACACTCAGGTTCCCAAGGGGCCAAATGTAGCACCTCTACTTTATACAAGGTAAAGAACATGCATCATTATTTCTCTTATTCACCTATGAAACAAGATGGGCAACTTACATGAAACTCAAAGTACTTTCCCTTTCTTTCCCTTGAGCCTTCCCTGCATCCACCACTCTGGGACCTGACCTGGTCCCTGCTTTTATCCACAGAAGCAGTCTTCTCCCCACCCCAAATCCGCAACTCAAATTTCTCACAGTCCCAAAGACTTCCCCCTTCCCACTCTCTTCACTTCCACCAAAGGTTCGACCTGGTTTTGCAACATCTAAAACAAAAGGTGGAAGGAGGAAAGAAGGCTTGCTCAAGCTCTTCTTAGCCCAAAGTGGAACAAAATCCTGCCTCTTCTTGATCTTTCTCCATGTGTAAAAGGGTTATGCCCATTGACCAATGGCTAGGCCTGAGCTGTATATCTTTATTGTCCGTGAACCCCTCTTTCTATGCAGTGCCTATGAGGACCACTCCCTGAGCCTCCTATGGTAATGTGATCCGAACGTGGCATACCAATGCCAGTATTAAAAAAAGAAAAAGAGGATTATGTGACATTATATAGAGGGTCATTAGCTTTATCCCCATCATTGTAGCTTCTTAAATTAAAAAAAAAAAAAAAAGGTAGACATAAATTTGTCTTTCTAAGCATTAATCTGGCTACTATATTTGCAAGGATTCATTCATCCACAGATGGATGTCTCCAGATAATCAACATCCCTCTTTAACCTCAATAATAATGGTAATAGCAGTAATAAGTATCACTATCTGCCAAGAATTAAATTTCATTTCACAACAACACCCTGTGGGAAGTGTTGTTATCTTCCCCAATTCTATAGATAAGAAAGCTGAGGTAAAGAGAAGGTAAGTTACTCACCCAAGGTCACACAACTAGCAGCTGGAGTCAAGATTGAAATCCAGAGACCTGGTTCAAGAGTCTGTGATCTTAACTCCTCCACTACACTACTTCCTGATGCCCATTTCAACTAAAATATTTTGTTACACAGTATGAGACAGAGAATGAAATTCTAACTATACTTTCTGAAGCAAAAGCATGTAAGAAGGGAAAGCTGGATACAACCCAACCACAGAAATCAGTAGAGATTATTTTTGCTCAAATATTTTATGGGAAAAATTATTCCACTATGTTCATGACCCTATGTCAATAGTTTGGCTGTATTTCCTGGAGTCCTCTGGTTTGTAATGGGTCCCAAGTGAAAGAAATCAGCTGGAGACTTTTCAATATTACACAGAACCACCCATCATGCTTATTGATTTTCTGCCATACAGTGAGAAGAGTGACTTCATCTTCCAATCAGCATAAAAGATCTTGACACTGTGGGATCAAAAGCTTTTGCACTCCAGAAAAGCAATTATTTTCTGTTAAAAAAAGAAAAAAAAACTCAGTCAACTTCTTAGGCATAATGAACCCACCTGTTAATCTTATCCTGCCAATTCTGGAAACTGGAAATAGTCTCCCCTTTCTGCTCTCAAATTTAAGAATAGCACCTGCCATCAATTGATCAATTTCAGGAGGTAGCACATGATCAAGAAACAAAGGTATTGAAGGAATAAGTCCAAGCTTCAGTGAAGGAATTGGTGAAAAACAAGGTTCCAAGAATTGACAGAATACCCATTGAGATGTTTCAACGAATGGATGCAGCATTAGAGGTGCTTACTTGTTTACACCAAGAAATTTGGAAGACAGCTACCTGATCAAATGACTGGAAGAGATCTATATATATGCCCATTCCAAAGAAAGGTGATCAGATAAAATGTGGAAATTATCAAACAGTATCATTAATATCACATGCAAGTAAAAGTTTGCTGAAGATAATTCTAAAATGGTTGTAGTACTATATTAACTGGGAACTTCCAGAAATTCAAGCTGGATTCAGAAAAGGATGTGGAACAAGGAATATCATTGCTAATGTCAGATGGATTTGAGCTGAAAGCAAAGAATACCAGAAAGATGTTTACCTGTGTTTTATTGACTACAGAAAGGTATTTGACTGTGTGGATCACAACAAATTATGGGAATTCCTGAACACTTAATTGTGCTCACGAGGAACCTGTACCCAGACCAAAAGACTGCCATTCAGAAAGAACAAGGGAATACTGCATGAGTTAATACCAGGAAAGGTATGAGAAAGGATTATATCCTTTCACCATACTTCTTCAAACTGTATGCTGAGCAAATAATCTGAGGTACTGGACTATATGGAGAAGAACACAGCATCAGGATCAGAGAAAGACTCATTAACAATCTGAAACATGCAGATGACACAATATTGCTTGCTAAAAGTGAAGATGACTTGAAGCACTTACTAATGAAGATCAAAGGCCACAGTCTGCAGTATGGATTGCACCTCAACATAAAGAAAACAAAAATCCTCAGAACCTGATCAATAAGCAATATCACTGTAAAAGGAGAAAAGATTGAAGTTTTCAGGTATTTCATTTTACTTGGCTCCACAATCAATACCCATAGAAGCAGCAGTCAAGAAATCAGATGTCCTACTGCACTGGGTAAATTTGTTGCAAAAGACCTCTTTAAAGTGTTAAGGAGAAAAGGTATCACTTTGAAGACTCACTCACTGCCACTGAGTTGAGTCCAACTCATAGCAACCCCCTTTGGGTTTCCGAGGCAGTAAATCTTTATGGAAGTAGACTGCCCAGTCTTCCTTCCACAGAGTGGCTGGTGGGTTTGAACCACCAACCTCCTGGATAGCAGTCAAATGCCTTAGGCACTTGTGCTGTGTAGTAAATTACCTGGTACGGCTTTTCTAGTCATGAGTCTTTGTAAACTCCATGGTGGAATTTGCTGTGAGAAACTGAGTAGCTCCTGATCATTAAAATCACCCACCTGGGGTGTTTCTGTTGGGAGCAGCACAAAGTAATGTTCTGGGAAGTTCGCTCTCTCTCAGGTGCTTAGAATTCTGATGTTATGATTGATTAGTTTGGCCACTCTGCCAGGCTCAAGAGGAGGCCTCCTAGAGGCAGAAGGGTTTTCTCTCTGACTGCTGCCTGAGAAGGATGTGCTGCTGTCAGAGACACACGCTCCTGAAAGACATGTGCTGCTGGAAAGAGACTCAAGAGACACACATTGCTGAGTGAGACACTGAGGGACACGCACTGCTGGGAGAGAGACTGTGAGAGACTGTTGGCTGAGAGACGGTGGACTGAGAGAGACTGAGCATTTTTCCTGAACTTGAATTGTAGCCTGGTGCTTCCCTAATAAACCCCATAATCTGTGAGTTCTGTGTGGCCACTGCAGTGAATTATCAAACCCAGCAGAAAGGTGGTGAGTGCTGTGGGAGGAACAGTTGGTATCAGGGTGGATGAAAGGGCTGGAAGGAGGCAGCATGTCTAGCCTCACACTAATGGGCCTTGGGCTACTGATAGTGACTATGTCTTCCTCTTGTGGGGTTAAAGGAGGTCAGAAGATGTGGCCCCCTTGTCTTTTTAGCAGCACTACACCACCAGAACTCCTTCTATGCTACCAGAGCTCCTTGTCTCTTATGCATATGAAAGCTGGACAACTGAATAAGGAAGAACAAAGAAGAGTTGATACCTTTGAACTGTGGTGTTGGTGAAGAATATTGAAAATACCATGGACTGCCAGAAGAATGAACAAAATCTATCCTGGAAGAAGTCTAGCCAGAACGCTCCTTGGAAGTGAGGATGACCAGACTTTGTCTCACCTACTTTGGTCATATTGTCAGAAGAGATCTGTCCCTAGGGAAGGATATCATGCTTGATAGAGGGTTGGCGAAAAAGGGGAAGACCCTCAACAAGATGGATTGACATAGTGGCTACAATAATGGGCTCAACCACAGCATGTACTGTGAGGATGGCACAGGACTGGGCAGTGTTTCATTCTGTTGTACACAGAGTTGTCATGAGTTGGAAGCAGCTCAATGGCACCTAACAGCAACACTTACCATCAAAAACCAAGGACTTTCCCACTTTGTTCTTCAATTGGTTAAGCTTTCCTGCAAGCAACTGCGTAAGTACAAACCAGTGGAGAAGAGAAACTGCTTAATGATCACTTTAAACCTGGGCTTGGCTTTACACTGGAGCTATTGAAATCTCATTGACTAAAGCACAGAGCCCTTTAGTTACTACAAGACATACTTCCTAAAATAGTTCACAATCTGTGCTTAAGAAAGGAAAGAACATAAAAATTAAATGGCTTCAGATCACTCCTAAAAATCCTTCACATTAATATAAGGAGCCTGAGGAGTTCTCTTTTTGATGTGTTTTAACATTTTATTGTTGATGAGTGGATTGCCAGATCACATCAACCTCAGAAAACTAGTTCTGTTTATCTACTTCCTTCTAATGATCAGTGCAAATCTGCCCTCTACTATTGACAAAAAGTCTTTGGACTCCAATTTAAAGAAAAAATAGGTAGAAAAGAAAAGTAGTAGAAAAAGAAAGACATCTGATGAGTTAGCAGTTATAAAAGATAAAACAGTTGTAAAAGTAATAGTGAAATCCAAAAGCTCCCTTGCAGATTTTAAAAACAATTATATTAAAATTATTTTATGTTATGAAAACAGTATAAAATTTAAAATTACTTAATTTTCATTTGTTACAGTCCTGCACTATTCTTCTTACCTTGTATTAATTCTGCTTTTATATTTTGCGACATGAGTATATAGCACAATGTCTCCTATATAAGGGTAATTTGACTTGTGTTTGTCTAAATGCTACTTTAACTGCCATGTAGAAAACCAAATAGAAGGCAGCAATATTAAAGGAAGAAAAGCAGTTAAGACACTGTTGCTATAATTCAATATGATGGTAGACCAGAAGGATGAAAATGGAGATAACAGTAAATAGATAGATTTTTTTGCAATGTATTTAGGAAGTGGTGTTTCAGGTATTAGTGATGGGTTGGATACAGGAATGAAGAAGAGGAAGAAGTTAAGGTTTCTGGTTTAATGGACAGTAATGGTATACCCTGAGAGAAAGAACACTTGTGGAAGAGATAGTTTGGGACCTGTTGAATTTAAGGTGCCTACAAGGCAGCCAAGTGGACATGAGACAAAGACAACAATATTATCCATAAGGCCTAAGCAACAAACATTTGTCCACCTACCATCTACCAGACACTGGTATAGACGCTGGACTAAAGCAGTGAAAATACTGACATCCCCCTGCCATGTAGAATTTATAGTCTGGGTGGAAGGAAGGTCACTAAACAAGTAATCACGCAGATGAATAAATGGAAGCTATTTCAAGACAGGCCAGTGCTAATTACATCAAATGATGCTAAAAGTTGTAGAAGGATATTGACAAAGCTACCTATTGGATTTGGTAACAACAGAACTCAATGTAGTATTGAGCTGTTTCAGGGAAATACCAAATACAGAAACCAAATTAAAGTGAGCTGAAATGAAAATTAAAAAGTGAAGATGGAGGAATAGGCAGACGAGCTACACAGATCCTCTTTAACAAAGAAAAGAGAAACCAATTGACAGAGACACAGAAGATTATCCTGGAGCCCTGAGCTTTGAAAGAAAGTATACAGAAGTGGATTAGTCACCAACTAGTGGAAAAACCTGAACAAAATGGGAGTATGGAGACAGTTGGAGCGATAGACTGTCAGCTCTGACAGGACAAATAACCTGAATATTTCCAAAATCCGGACGATTAATACTAAATTTTCAGAAATAGATAACACATTGAATGGGCAAAGGAGTAGAATTGAGTCAATGGAAGACAAAATTAGTGAGACTGAAGGCAAATACCTCAATACTTCTTTGGAAAGGATCAAGCCGAACAAAAGATCAAAACAAAATAAAGACAGCCTAAGGTTCATGTGGGATACCATTAAAAGGAATAACCTATGTGTAGTCGGAATTCAAGAACAGGAAGAGACAAATAAAACCACAGAGAAAATGGTTGAAGATTTGTTGGAAGAGAATTTCCCTGGTATGATGAAAGATAAGAATATATCCATTCAAGAAGTCCAAAGAATCCCAAACAGGATAGACCTCAAAAGAAAATCACCAAGACATATCATCATCAAACTCACCAAAACCAAAGACATAGAAAAAATCCTGAAAGCAGTATGGGATAAATGAAAAGGAGCAACCAATAAGACTAAGCTCACATTTCTTGGCAGAAACCACACAGGCAATGGGATGGTATATATAAAACCCTGAAAGAAAAAAATTTCCAACCAAGAATTATATACCTGGCAAAACTGTCCCTCAAATATGATGGTGAAATTAGGACATTTCCAGATAAGCAGAAATTAAGACAATTTGTTAAAACCAGACCAACCTCACAAAAGATGCTAATGAGTCCTTTGGACAAAGAACCAACAAGAGCAAACAATAACTGACCATTAACACACATGATGACATAACCCAGAAACCAACCCAGTTATAGAAGTATCCGAAGTAAATAAGCCTCCAACATTGTAAACAGGGAACCAGAGATATCAATTCACAAATGAGGACAACTACAAACCAAAAAGAGGGAAAAAATTGTGTCATTACAGAACTTCTAAGTGGTAGGGAAGTCAAGACAACTACAAGATAGAACGGACTGTTCTAAACTTGGGAAGAAAAGTATAAATCACAGAGTAACCTCAAAGAAAAATGATACACCTTCACATCAAAATAAAAAAGAGGACCGGCACAAATATTCAGCAAATACTAAAACAACAGTAATGAAGGAAGTGATAACATGTTTCATGAACAAAATGAGCTCAGCACAGAAAATTATATGGAACAAAGAAATCAACACCATGAAAACATACATAACAAAAATGACAGCAACAAATTCATATGTCAATAATTACATATCTGGCAAGGGACTCATCTCTAAGATTTATAGAAAACTATAATGCTTCAACAGCAAAGGGAGTAACAATCCAAATGAAAAATGGGCAGAAGACATGAATAGACACTTCACCAAGGAGGATATTCAGGTGGCCAGTAAATACATGAAGAGATACTCATGATCATTGGCTATCAGAGAGATGCAAATCAAAACAACAATGAGATATCATCTCACCCCAGAAGTAATAGCAAAGTTCAACAAGACAGAAAATAACAAATGCTGGCAGGGATGTGGAGAGATTGGGACTCTCATACACTGCTAGCAGGACTGTGAAGTGATACAAACACTGTGGAAAGCAATACGGCGATTCCTTAGAAAGCTGGAATTGGAGATACCATTTGACCCAGCAATCCCATTACTAGGTATATATCTTAGTGAGGTGAGAGCCGGGACAGGAACAGATATATGCACACCCATGTTCACTGCAGCACTGTTTGCAGCGGCAAGAGGATGAAGGCAACCTACGTGCCCATCAACAGAGGAGTGGATGACCAAGCTCTGTGCATGAACGCAATGCAGTGCTGTGCAGCCCTGAGGAGTGATGCGGAGTCTGCAAAGCACTGCATGGTGTGGATGGACTTGGAGGACATTGTGCCGAGTGAAATAAGTCAGTCACAGAAGGACAAATATAGTATTAGTTCATTGTTGTGGAGGGACAAGGAAAGGTTTATATACGTAGAGAAACTTTCTTTGTTGGTTGCCAGGAGTGGGAGGGGAAGGGAGGGAACACTGCAAAAAAAAAAAAAAAAAAAAAAAAAAAAAATGCATCAACCTACGTCACTTTAGTTTTGTGTATTTCACTGTACCTAAATTATATTTCAATAAAATGCATTTAAAAAAATTTAAAAGTAAGGAAGTCGATGCAGTGATTCTAGGGAAATTAGTTGAAAAAGTTTTGCTCAGAAGGGTAGTGGCAAAATGGAGCAGTGGCTAGAAAGAGACATAGGGCAAGGAAGAGCTATTTCTGATGGCTGATTTTAAAGCACCCCTTAAAGCATCATTGTATGTCACTGGGAGTATTTCGACACAAAGGGAAAAAGTGATAATGATGAAGAGAAGGGCTTTGCATGAGCCAAGTCAGTAAAACTGGGGAGGATAGGGGGGAACTCAGGAATTGAGGATTATTCTTTGGGGAGATAGTGACTGGAAGAGATCCCAGGGGAGATTCAGAGGCAGAAATAATACTCTGGTTCCCGATATAGGTGTTAATTAAATAAGTGTGTTTATTTTGTGAACATTTATCACAATTTATGCAAACATCTATATGTGCTCTTCCCTGTTTGTGTATTGTTCATCCATAGAAAATTCTTTAAGCAGAAACATTGGAAAAGAGGGGACAAAAATCATCATATTTTGCAAGTGATATGACTGTCTACTTCAAAACCCTTTAAAACTTACCAACTATTATAAAGTAAAAGAAAAGTTTAAAAAAGTGGCTGCACATAAGAATAATATGCAAGTCAACAAATAATTAGAAGATATAATTTTTAAAATACACCATTACTAGTACAAATGAAAGCTGTAAAAATGAATAAGATATGTGTAGGACCTGGATGCAGAAAATTGTGAAATTTTACTTAAAGATATTAAACAAAAACTAAATCAAATGCCTATTTGATCAAATGCCTATGCCACCAGAGCTCATGTAAAGTAAGTAAAAAAAACCTGTTGCCATCGAGTCGGATCTGACTCATAACTACCCCTCCTTGGGTTTCCGAGGCAGTAGCACTACAGAAGTAGATTGCCCAACCTTCCTTCTGAGGAGTGGCTGGTAGGTTTGAACCACCAGCCTTCTGGTTAGCAGTCAAGTGCCTTAGGCACTATACTAACAGAGCTCCCTGTAAAGTAACAAGGACAGTGTGATATAGGCATAGGGATGATTTGATATAATGAGCCTAGACACAGACTATCCTATATATGGAACTTTGTTATACAACTAAGGCATCATATAATTTATCATCAAAATTAGGGCATTACAGGGGAAAATAATTATTTATAATATGTCAGACCAATAAATGTAAATCATCATTGAACTAGACAAATGAGGATATATACTCAGTATTTCTATGACAGAGGTGAAAGTAATCAAGTAGAAGATTTGGTCTTTCATGAGAAAAGAGACACTTCATTTAAAGGTGCAGGTGGGAAATGGAGTGTGATAGTTGGGGTTGTGTGTCAATTTGGCTGGACCACGATTTTGAGTGGTTTGAACAGTTGTGATGTGGTTACTCCCATGATGAGATCAGATGTGTACGTTTTAAGCAGCCTATCCATTGAAAGGGAGTTTCCCTAGAGGTGTGGCCTGCTCCCAATATATATATGAACACCCTGGGAAAAGACAGGCTCTTCAGTGGATCTGGATCTTGTCGTGCTGCCTACACCTGTCCGTCAGCAAACAATCCACCATTCGGCCTGGAGATCTTGGATTCATCATCCATTGGAGTCAACAGCCAGTATACTGCCTCCCAACCTTAAGCTCATCAGCCCCTGCAGCTGTGTGAGTCAGGAAAAGCCTCCAGCTTGAAATTTGATCCAGGAACTTGGGACCTGCCAGCTTCTGTAAGTGTGTGAGTCATTTTCCTAAGATAAATTTCTCTCTCTCTCTCTCTCTATATAAGCTATACTGGTTTTGCTTCTCTAGAGAACCCAGCATACCACACAGGAGTGGTTCTACAGAGACAAAATCATAAGGCTGGGTTTCCTAAATTGGTTCTCACCGATTCTGTTCTGGTTCTCCAATTTGATTAATCATAAAGGCACTCGTGACTCTGCATCCATTAGTAAAGAGGGCCCTGCTAATCTGTAGCATGAGATAATAAGCAAAATAGCAAACCAGCAGATCAAGTGTTTTTGAGAGTGAGGCTCTTGGTGATTGCATGTTTGATACTTTTCTGCAATTCTGTCAACATGAGGAGTAAAAAAAAGCTGGTTGGTTAGTCCTACTTACACTAGACAAAGTGGTAAAAGAGTAAGATGAGTTCAGGGCTGCTGAATCACAGCTCAAGCACCACATAAAAGACCTCAATGTTTCCAGTTGTGCCCTGAAGGAAAACCTTATTTCTTCTAGTAACAGAGCTGATATTACCGAAAACCAAATGCAGAGTTTTATTGTAAGGGTGGCTAAATTACAACACCAGTTGAACTGCCAACCCAGAATGGTGTCTGAAGTTAAAGTGGGGGCATTGATTGGGAAAAAATGGGATCCTGAAACCTGGGATGGGGACATATGGAAAGACATACACATCTGATCTCATCATGGGAATAACCATATCACAACTGCTTAAACCACTCAAAATCGTGGTCCAGCCAAGTTGACACACAACCCCAACTATCACACTCCACTTCCCACCTGCACCTTTAAATGAAGTGTCTCTTTTCTCATGAAAGGTCAAATCTTCTACTTGATCTCTTTCACCTCTGTCACAGAAATATTGAGTATACATCCTCATTTGTCTAGTTCAATGATGATTTACGTTTATTTGTCTGACATATTATAAATAATTATTTTTATAATATGACTTTATAATTGTCCTTATTTAGAGATTATATGTGGTTAAGGAGATGCATACAACTGCCAAGTTGACAAGGGGTGGACTGTGATAGTTGGGGTTGTGTGTCAACTTGGCTGGACCATGATTCTGAGTGGTTTAAGCAGTTATGATGTAGTTATTCCCATGATGAGATCAGATGTATATGTTTGAAGCAGCCAATCCATTGAAAGGGAGTTTCCCCAGGGGTATGGCCCAATTCCAATATATTTATGGACATACTGGGAAAAAGACAGACTCTGTCTTTACTGGTTTTGCTTCTCTAGAGAACCCAGCCTAACACAAGGAGTATGGATAAAGGTATAGGTGGTTGTTAGATTTGATGTTGTGCAATTGGCCAGCCTTACTATTTTCTCAAGAAGTGTTGAGGCAAGCTGAGCCTGAATGGGAAAGAAGCCTAGGAGCATGAGGAGACCATGTTATTGTTCTGGAGAGTGGAAGAATAAATATACTAAGAAGGTGTTGTAGGATTTACATGCAGTGTTGTCAATTTTTTATTTATGTCATGATCTTAGAGATCAGTGAGTATACTGCACTTTTTTCTCCGGTATCATTTAGCTGCTTAAGTGATTATAATGACTTTCTGTAAAATCCAAACAAGGTAAAAATGAGATAAGGAGAGAAGGGTAATCATGGACAAGAAAAATGTAGTGGGTCACTGGATCCCAAGGTCTTGATGAAGTCAAAGAATTGCCAGTATGGTAGTACTAGAGTGAGCTGGGAGAATGGGTGGGAATCAGAGAGAAGGCTCCTGTGTTGCAGTCAAATACTTAATATGGCTCTTCTAGCCATAGTCTTTGTGATTCCCACCAGATGACTGGGTGGGACTACGCAAAAAGGAGGTGCTTGTGGTCCACCAAGAGGATTCAATAGCCTGCTAATAATGTAAATCAGGTACATGACACCATTGGGGGGGGGGACTATGCAAATAAGGTGTATGAAAGCCTAAGGTGGGGATTGGCCAGTTTTGCCATCTTGCTGAACCATCCCAAAAGCAGAAAGGGGGATTCTCACTGCCATCAAGAGAGAAGAGCCAGGAGTGGAGCACACCCTCAGACCCAAGATCCTTACACTGAGATAGCAGGCAGAAAGCAGAGAGAGATGGCAGCAGCAGAGGTAGCAGATCCAAGATACTGGCATGAGAAGAGCAGCGGGCTTACCAGCCCACAGAGAGAGAAAGCTGAGTGCCTTCAGGCAGGAGTTTTGCTGGCAGAGTGGGGTGCCTCTTTGGAAGCCTATTGGCCAAGCTAAAAGGGCATTGTAATACTAGCCCGAGCAGGGCAGAGGTCAAGACCAGGAAGAAATGTGCTTGCAGCAAGGCTGAGAAGAAGGTGTTCTGATTGAAGAACTATACCCTGAGTTGTTTTCTGATCCTGAATTATAACCTGTTACTACCCTAATAAACCCCGTAATTGTAAGTATCACCTGTGAGTTCAGTGTGGCTATTGCAACAAATTATCGAACCCAGCAGAGAAGTAGAGAGTGCCCTGGGAGGGGCAGTTGGTGTCAGAATTGGAAAAAAGGTTGGAGAGTGGCAGCATGTCTGACCTCTGCCTCATAGCAATCAGCCTTGGGCTGATGCTGCTGATGGTGATTCTGTCTCCCCGTCATGAAGTTACAAGAGGTCGGAGGACATTTCCCCACAGCCTTTTTGCAGGTCCTTAAAACTGAGATAGTGGAGGGGCTACTGTTTACTGGTGATACAAGGCACCATGATAATGAGGGTCTGGAAATAGTATTAGATTGGTCACAAAATCATAGATCATAAAATGTTAGAGCTGGGGTACAGAGAGGTAAACTGACTTGTGAGAAGAAGTCAAGTGAACATTTATTGGGTTCTTACTAGTCAATAAGAACAAAGAGGTAAATGGCAATTGTCGCTGGCCCATTTCTGTATCCTTATTTCCTGGTCATTGTGATCACTCTGTCTCTCATTTTATTAATTTGGAGGTCTTAAGAAGTGGCAAGAAAAGGCATACTTCTCCTTTTTGTCATTTTTAAAGCATTGTGCGATCTACAAGCATGATTAACAAAAAGTTATTAAACATTTGATATGTACAAGCATATTGCATTCTTTGGTGCTAGTCTGAGGAGAGCCATAACTGAAAACTTTCTTAGATGTGCAATGAGTCTATTGGGAGAAATGAGCATGCACAAAGAATTCTAAGATGCTTGGAAGCCAAGTGAATAGCAGGATATGGTGGGGGAAGGTACCTAATTCTGTATTTTAAAAACTGTCATTAACTTACAGTGTCACACCAAGGAGTGGTCTGGGGTTATTCATCCCAAACAAACATTAAAAAAGTAAGTAGGCTTGCTACATAAATACCCCAAAACCAAATCCACTGCAATGGAGTGGATTCTGACTCATTATGACCCTATAGGACAGAGTAAAACTGCTCCCATAGAGTTTCCAAGGCTATCAATCTTTACAGAAGCAGACTAACACATCTTTCTCCGTAAAAACAGCTACTAGATAAGTTCTCTTTGGCCACTCCAAGTCTCTCTTATTTAGCAATTCCTCACCTCCCACTATTGGTTGTTAAAATCTTTTGAGCATTCTCTTTGACTCTTCTTAGTCCACATCATCAGCAGAGGAAAAGTTTCAAATTCATTTTGGATCTTGTGCTGATATGAAGAAAGAGAGAATTGGAATTCAAATTGCTTCCAACAATCAGGTTTTGGTGTGAATCTGTGTTGGAATTTCTTTCTTTTCTGCTTTCCCAAATAAGACTTCTGAAGGTCTAGCAAGCCAGTGTGAGAGTTTGTTTCAAGTATGACCATGTAGCCATTGAGATCAATTTCATGGCCAGATACACCTGAAAATCAAACCCATTATGCTTTAATTGAGGAGTTCTGGGGATATAATAGTTAAGGGATTTGGCTGCTAACCAAAAGGTCAGTGGTTCAAACCCACCGCTCCACAGAAGAAAGATGAGTCAGTCTGCTTCCATAAAGATTCACAGTCTTGGAAACCCAATAAGGGTCCGCTATGAGTCAGAATCGACTCCATAGCAGTGAGTATGCTTCAATCAGGTCCCTGTGTTTGGAAATCATGCAAATTAGAGCTGGCCAGGGTATCTCCTTTCATATATATGGGAACAGGCCTGCTTCTCAGCTCCCATTAACATGGGGTTTCCAGTTCAAGTCTGGTGTTCCCTAGAGTGGATCTTTTTGTACCCGAGCCAAAAAAGAGCCAAGTGATACCTGCCCTTGGCTTGTAGCTTTCTAGGAGAAATGGTCAATATGTTTTGCTATCGTTATACTGAGAATGTTTTTAAATTTTCATTTTTTAAAAAAACCCACTGCCATTGAGTTAATTCTGACTCATAGTGACACCTTCATTTTCATTGTAATAAAAATTTATGACTTTCTCTTTCTCTATGAAAATGAAGGAGCTCTGATGGTGCAGTGCTAAGGCATTTGACTGCTAACCAAGAGGTTGGTGGTTCAAACCCATCAGGCACTCTGCAGAAGGAAAACCGGGCAATCTACTACCACAGAGATTTACCACCTTGGAAACCCAATGGAGGTTGCTATGAGTCGTAATCAACTCGATGGCAGTGAGTTTGGTTTTTCTGGTATGAAAATGAAAAAGAAGAGGTGAATAGGAACTACCTTCCCTTATTAAATTAATTGCTGTGCATATTTTTACACCCACATATGTTGTTGTTGTTGTTGTTGTTGTGTGCCATTGAGTCGGACCCGACTCATAGCGACCCCTCCTTGGGTTTCTGAGGCAGTATCACTATGGAAGTAGATTGCCCCATCTTCCTTCCAAGGAGTGGCACCAGCCTTCTGGTTAGTAGTCAAGTGCCTTAGGCACTATGCTACCAGAGCTCCCACATATAGATGTATGATTTTCCTCAAAGCTTTGGTGAATGGTGAGTGGAACTGAATGGTGTTTACAGACCCCCAGCACCTTGTTCAAGCCTGGCATATTTAAGTGTGCATGCCTAGATGGAGCTCTGGTGGCATAGTGCCTAATGCATTTGACTGCTAACCAGAAGTCTGGCAGTTCAAACCCCCCAGCCACTCCTCAGAAGGAAGGTTGGGCAATCTACTTCTGTAGTAATACCACTTGGAAACCCAAGGAGGGGTCACTATGAGTTGGATCTGATTCAACAGCAGTCAGTTTTTTTTTTTTTTTTTTTTTTTCATATGTGCCTAGAATGTTCTACATGTATCACCCTGCCTAATCAGAAACACCCAGAGATGAGGGCTCTGCTCAGTAATTTCCCACTATTTAGTCACCTCCTAAATGTTTCCACTAATTTTCTGCCTAACTTAAGTCTACGTTCTCCTGAGTCCTCCTTAGAGAGTAAATGTGAAGATCAAGAAACCCACCCTTGCAGGAATCATGAGACTATTAGTACTCAGAGCTTCTAGGGAAAAGGACATAGGGCAAACGCTCAACTCTGGACAAGAGTGATGACGCCAAGGAACTTCCTGTCTAGGACTTTGTGCCCAGCTGGTTCTGCAGGTCTTACAGTGTTTAGCAGGACTGTATGAGATGAGGGGATGAGATTCACTTTTAAGCTCTAATAACCGAGTTTTAAAACATTTTAAACTCACAGGTGTTTATGCTACACCCCATACATAGTGAATCAGAATTTCTGGGGATTGGGCTCAGGCAACGTATTTTTTAAAGTTCCAGAGGAGATTCTAGATACACAGCCAAGGTTGGAAAGCCCTATCCTACCTTCTCAGTACCAGAAAGCAGAGCCTCATACTCATGAAAGATGAGTGCCTCTGCCTCTCTCCTTGACTCCAGACCTAAGTGTGGGACCACATGTGTGACAGCCTTCCCTCCTGGGGGTACAGGTGAGAATGCCCACGAGGTGTCAAGCATTTCAGGCCATTTGGATGAAAGGCTGCATGCCACCCTCCACTCACATGGGGCTCCCTGGCTTCCTCATGGAGAAAAAGCCCAATGACCAGCTTCTGAAGAAAACCTACTGTTTCTTTTTTCCTTTCCAGTTAATACAGACTTTTGATTGACACAGTTTTGAGACAATAGATTATGAGCAACAGAGAAGTCTGTTGAGTGGAAGAAAGCTAAGAGGTGAGGAGAGCTAAGAAGTCTAATGAGGAAATCGCCCTGTGAAGCCAAAGCAAAAAGAGAACTAGGTTCAGCTCCATTTGGAAAACCAGTAGGAACTCTGAAAGTAAATGACCTGGTTTCTCCAGCTGTGGCAAAGGCACAAGATATTTCGGTTCCTAAGCAACAGACAGATGCCTTTATTTCCCATCACTTCTCTGGCTGGAATAATCCAATTCCCTGGCTACAGCCCAACTCCTGCTTCCAACCTACCTGCAGAACAGAAGCTACAAACAGCTCACTGTCCCTGCCCTGATGATATCTCACACACATAGACAACAATTTTCTAAAAGTTTCAGTCCTGTTCTTTTTGGGTACAAGGAAAGGAACATAATCTAGAACACCATCTGTCACCCTGAAATAGCCAATAGTGGCACTATTTTTACCAAGCAATTATCAAACAAATGGAGTCATTTGGAAGAGTCACAGCTGTTCCTCAGTGATATCACAGTACAAATACAACGCAGTGCATGCTGGGTCTGTTTTTGCTTTGGGGCTCACACACACCAAGGCAGAGATCATTGCTCAACCCCCAGCAAGACACAAGTCAAAGGGAGTACTCCACAACTGAGTCACTCAGGCAAATTAAAAACCCTTCATTATCTTGATTCCATGGTCAGGGTTTTGCTAAATGTGGATCTTACTTAGGAAGTGAATGCAATGAACTCCGTACTTCAGTGTATGTGCTGAGAGGTTTCTTCATCTCACAGAAAAAAAAAGCAAATTTTCTTGGTTAAATGCAGCCAAAAATAATTACTGTGCTCATGATCTATATTATGTCAGCATTTTAAATAAAATTGCAAGATTAATTCTATTTTCCCTTTAACTTTCATCACAAAATCAGAAAGATTTTCCACCTGAAATAAATGCCCCCAATAAACTAAACATGCTGGCTAAAGTAGAAGGTCAAGGAACAAGAGGAAGACCCTTCTTGAGATGGATTGACACAGTGGGTGCAACAATGGGCTCAACATAGCAACATTATGAGGATGGTGAAAGAGTGGACAATGTTTTGCTGTGTTGTTCATAGGGTTGCTATGGATCTGAACCAACTCGACGGCACCTAACAACAAACTAAACGCACATACACATGCACATACAAGCAACTCTATAAACATCTGGCATTCTTTGTATCTACCCTGCCTCCGAACCTTCTTCCTGTGTTTGGGGAATTCCCCACCTACTGGGGCAGTACCTGTGATATGCAGATGATATAACCTTGCTTGTTGAAAGTGAAGAAGACGTGAAGCCCTTACTGATGAAGATCAAAAACTTCAGTATGAATTACACCTCAACATAAGGGAAACAGAAATCCTCACAACTTGACCAATAAGCAAAATTATCAAAAATAGAGAAAAGATTGAAGTTGTCAAGGATTCATGCTTGGATCCACAATCAACACCCATGAAAGCAGCAGTCAAGAAATCAGACATCAAACAACAATGAGATACCATCTTGCTCCAGCACTAGTAGCAAAGTTCAGCAAGACAGAAAATAACAAATGCTGGCGAGGTTGTGGAGAGATTGGGACTCTCATACACTGCTGGTGGGACTGTAAAATGGTACAACCATTGTGGAAAGCAGTATGGCGATTCCTTCAAAAGTTGGAGATACAAATACCATTTGACCCAGCCATCCCATTACTAGGTATATACCCTAAAGAAGTGAGAGCCATAACAAGAACAGATATATGCACGCCCATGTTCATCGCAGCACTATTTACAATAGCCAAAACTTGGAAACAACCTAGATGTCCAACAACTGAGGAATGGATAACCAAACTTTGGTACATTCACACAATGGAATACTATGCAACGCTAAAGAATAATGTAGAATCTGCAGAACACCGCATAACGTGGATGAACTTGGAGGACATTATGCTGAGCGAAATAAGTCAGTCACAAAAGGACAAATATTGTATTAGTCCGTTATTGTAAAAGTTAAGGAAATGTTTATATATTGGAGGACATTTTCTTTGTTGGTTACCAGGGGTGGGAGGGAAGGGGAGGGAATGCTGTTAGATAGATAGAGATAAATATTGATTTGGGTGAAGAGAAGGGCAATGTACCAAATGTGAGTGACCAATATGGCAGCATTGAGGATGAGAAAGACAGAGAGAGTTACATGGGCAGTACAAACAACAAATATGAACCCCTTTGTAAATACAATACTGAGTTCTTAATGAAAGCAAATATGGGTATAGGGACGGATAGATGGGTGAACAAGCTAAACAATTATGTATGTCTAAATGGAGAGTGTATCCAAGATCATATACAGGGTTGGCAGAAAATGGGCCTCTCGAAGAGTATGAAGGGATGGACACTGGGAGGAGGTGACTGTGGGGGGGAAGTGGGAGGGGAGCTGCTGCATTGTAAATTTTGGTCAATGACATGAGACAAAGTATATGTGAACTGCTGTATGAAAAGTGAATTTACTCTGTAAATCTTCACCCAAATCGTAATAAAAAAAAAAAAAAAAGAAATCAGACATCGTATTGCACTGGGCAAATCTGCCACAAAAGACTTCTTAAAGTGTTAAGGAGCAAAGATGTCTCTCTGGAGACTAAGGTGCACCTAAACCAAATCATGGTATGTTCAACTGCCTCATACGCATGTGAAAGCTAGACAATGAATAAGGAAGACTGAAGAAGAGTTGATGCCTTTGAATTGTAGTGTTGGCAAAGAATATAGAAAATACCATGGACTGCCAGAGGAATGAACAAACCCGTCCTGGGAGAGTGCAGCCAGAATGCTCCTTAGAAGTAAGAATGGCCAGACTTCGTCCAAACTACTTTGGTCATGTTGTCAGAAGGGACTGTTCCCTAGAGAAGGACATCATGCAAATGGGATGGAGTAGAAAGTACAAAGGGAGGGAGGCAAGTGGGGCAGCCAGGGCCCTGGTGGAAACGGGGGGAAGGTTGCTGCTAAGCAGAGGCCATGTGAACCCAGCATTGACAGAGGAAGCTGGAGATGAAACAGGAACAAACATCTATCTATCGTCTAGGCCTAAATTCACTCCTGAATAGCTGTGATGGGATAAGCCTATTAACCTTTCCTTCTGTATAGGATTATGTGATGGTTAATTTTATGTGTCCACTTGGCTAGGCTATGGTTCCCAGTGGTTTGGTCTAACACTAAATTGGTAACTGTTTCATAATGTACTCTAATGCAAGGTAAAGTAATCATTTTCCATATGTAATGTAATCAATAAGTCAGTTGAAAAGGGAGTTTCTTAGGGTGTGGTCTGCCTCTAGATATAACCAGATATTCTAGCAGAGCTGGCTCACTTGCTTACTTGTTCACTCACTCTCTCTCAGTGTATCACTGGTTTATTTCTCTCAGGATCCCTGAAGACAGGGTATAACTTCAGAGTATAATACTCTCTCAACAGTGTAAGCCTGTAATTGCAAACCTTAGGGCCTATCTGAGATCATATACTTAAATTTCACAAGGTTTTGAAAACACACATCTCTTTTCCCGTGAAGAATCTATTGTCAATATTTTAGTCTGTCAGCTCTTAGTAAAACATTAAGCTCTCCTCAAGTTAACAAACTGCTGCCTTTCACAAGAAAAAAACAAACAGATAAAGCTAATTAATTTGCTAGTGGACACTGCCTACCTATGAATATAATGTTTTAGTGTGAGTTTCTTCTTATTCTACTAAAATTAGATTCTGTAAACTTAATTGTATGATAAACTATTATGTAACAATGAATCCTATAAAAATACATTAAATGTTTATAATTGAATTAGAAAATCATGATATGGAACTTTATATGTATGTATGATTTCAATGATTAATAACACTATTTACTGAATACTTTTCATATTTTATTTCCAGTATCTACATCAATACTGCAAGGGAGGTACAATCACCCATACATTTTAAAGGTAAGAAAATGAAGTTTAAAGATTTTAAGCTCTTTAAAGGATATGAAGGACATTGAAATGTGCACATAAGATATAGACAACAGAGGCAAATACTAGTACATGCACATTATTGCATTACCAATAACACCAAACACCAGGCTACAGATACATGTATAGACAGGTGAAAAGATCAGGTGGGGGTAGGCAAACAGGAATATACCCTAGATCAAGGATAGATTTGGCTGAAGATAATCTTAAATATGTACTTGTGCTACAAAATTAGCCACATACATTACAGAAGACAGAGTTGGAATAATTTCTCAGAGACAACCAAACACCTTGAGAGAGAGAATCACCAGGCCTGCGGACTTGGGATCATTGTCTCCAAGAACATCATGCTCAACTGGCATAACATGTTGTTTTTGTTGTTGTTGTTATGTGCCATTGAGTCAGACCTGACTCATAGTGACCCCTCCTTGGTTTTCCAAGGTGGTATCACTATGGTATCACAACCTTCCGTACATAAATATCTTGTTCTACAACCTTCTTTGATGAGTAGGGACTAGGGTCTTAAAAGCTTCTGAGCGGCCATCTAAGAGGCAACTATTGGTCTCCTCTCATCTGAAGGAAAGAAGAAAATCAAAGGCACCTGGAAACAATTAGTCCAAGGATAAGATTGACCATGAGGACCTCAGCCTTCATGACCCCAACACCAGAAGAACTAGATGGTGCCAGGCTACCAATGCCAACCACTCAGAAAGTGATCAAAACTGGAGATCCTGGATAGAGTGGGAGTAAAAATGTGGCACAAAATTCAAAAACACAAAAATGAGCAGAATTACTAGTCAGATAGAGACTGGTGGAACCTCCAAGACCACAGCCCCAAGTTGCCCTTCAGACTTAGAAATGGATTCATTTCCATGGATTGGCTCTCAGCCCAACAGTAGAAAGACCTACATGCAGAACACCTACCCCAGGAAGATGCACCCAACTACTAGGGAGGTGCACCGCCTCCCTAGATCAATCAGCCATGGGCCACCAGAGGGGCAGCATTCACATAGAGGGAAAACTGGACAGACAGGAATACATAGTTAAGAAGGGCACAGGGAGAGGGTAGTCACAGGGTGGGGAGTGGAGACGAGTTTTTTTTATGGTTGAGGATGGTAATCGGGGTGTGAAATCAAATGTACATGAACTGTTTAAGGTAAAACAAATTTGCTTTGTAAATTTGCACCCAAAGCACAATCAAAAAAAAAAAAAGAGAGAGAGAGAGAAAGAGTTTGAGCAACTCACCTAAGATAAAGAGTAAAAAAAATGGAAAACTTATGTTGACCTGTAAGACCAAACAACTAAGTTTCATTTCACTAACAATGCTGCCTAAAAATTTAATAGGGGGAAAAAAAAAAGACTGGAAAGAAAGGTGCTAAGATAGTAACATTACATATTTAATTGTGTTTTATTATTTTCCTTTTGTATATTATTATATGGTATCATTCTTTTATAATTATTGTAAATTTTTATGGAAAAAAATTAAGGAATCCAGTTTAGGACAGGAAGAAATAATAGGGATCAAATTTGTCCTGATGACTAAGCAACTAAAACACTGGATGCAATATATGAAATTATTGTTTTAAAGAAATAGGAAAATAGCACAAAACAGTGATCCCGAGAGAAGGGATAAAATGAAGTGAGTCCTACAAGCGTCCCAGCTCACCCCTTGGAGATAGTTTCTAGGTCACAGGAGAGGAAAGGGGGAGCCAAAACAGAGTCAGAACTCAGTCCTGCTGAGTTTAAAAGAAAAAATATGGAGTCTGCAGAAATTTCTGTGATGGTTAATGTTATATGTCAACTTGGCTAGTCTGTGACTCTCAGTGATTGCGGCTGACATTGGAATGATGGCTCTGACTTAATGTAATATACATTAATACAATCACCTCTCATGATGTGATCTAATGTGATCAGCCAATCAGTTGAAAGCCAATGAGTTTCCTTGGGGGTGTGGCCTTCCTGCAGTATATAAATGGATGTCCTGGCAATGCTCATACTCTTCTTAAGCTTAAGCCAGCAGAAGTCTCCAGCCTGCCACCTGACCTGAAGATTTTGGATTTGCCAGCCCCTATAACCCTGTGGAGAGCTCTGGTGGTGTACTGCCTAAGCCATTTGACTGCTAACTAGAAGTCTGGTGGTTCAAACCCACAAGCTACTCCTCTGAAGGAAGACTGGGCAATCTATTTCCATAGAGATACTATCTCAGAAACCCAAGGAGGGGTCACTATGAGTCGGATCGGATTCGACGGCACTGAGTTTGGTTTTTCAGTATAATCCTGTGAGCCTGCAAAGGTCTCCAGCCTGCCACTTGACCCATGGATTTGGGACTCAACAGCCCCCACAATCGCGTGAGCCACTTCTTCACAACTGAGTGAGCCATTTCTTTGAAGTAAATGTCTCTATAACTATTTATATATACATTTCACCAGTTTTGCTCCTCTAAAGAACTCAGACTAAGACAGTTTCCCTTGAGTTTTTGGCTGAGTAAATCAGTTTATGCATATGAAGAAACTATCAAGACCATGGAAATAACAATCAGAAACTCAATGCTGTTGAGTCGGATCCAACTCATAGTGATGCCTCCTTGGGTTTCCAAGGCAGTATCACTACAGAAGTAGATTGCCCAATCTTCCTTCCAAGGAGTGGCTGGTGGGTTTGAACCGCCAAGCCTTAGAGTTAGCAGTCAAATACCTTAGGCTCTACGCCACCAGAGCTCCCAAACAATCAGAAAGATACAGTCAAAAAAAAAAAAAAAAAAAATCCCCAAAGCAGAGATGCTTGTATGTATTCTTTTTGCTTCTATAACAAGGTAGGAAAAGAAGGGAAAAGTAACAAAAAACAGATGAGAGAAATAGGAACCAAAAGACAAGATGGTCAATTTATATCCAACCATAGCAACAATCATTTTAAAAGGAAATGGTCTAAATTCATCAACTAAAATAAAGATTGAAAATTTACCCACAGACAAACTTCAGAAGGCAGGAAGGGATAAGAAGGAAGGAAAAAAGGTAACAGAAATCACTGGAAGAAAGTGGGATGAGTGCTACTGCATTGTGGGGATTGCAATCAATGGCATAAAACAAAATGTGTATGAATTGTTGGATGGAAAGTTGATGTGTTCTGTAAACTTTCACCCAAATCACAATAAAAATTTAAAATAAAATAAAGACTGGATTTAAAAAAAAAAAAGGAGACACATTATATAAGCTATCTACAAGAAATTCACTTTAAGTGAAAAGACCCAGAAAGGTTACAAGTAAAACATATAGAGAAAGATACACCACATTAATTCTAATCAAAAGAAAGCTTATGTGGCTACGTTCAGATCAGACAAAGTATATTTCAGAGCAAGAAACATTATCAGGAAAAAAGGATCATTTTATAATGGTAAAGGGATCAGTTCATTAAGAAGCCAGAACAATCCCTAATGCTTATCAGGTAATAAGTTTATGAATCAAAACTGATAGAACTGGAAGGATAAATAGACAAATCCACAATTACAGTTGGAGATTTCAAAACCCTATCTCAATAATTGATAGAAAGAGTAGATAGAAATTCAATAAAGATAAAAAACACTAGAAAAACACTATCAACCAAATTAACCTAACTGGCATTTACAGAACACTCTACCCAATATCAACAAAATACACATTCTTATCAATACACATGGAACAGTTACCAAGGCCATAATACCAAAAGCCAAACCCACTGCCATCAAGTCAATTCTGACTCACAGCAACCCTTGCTGGGTTTCCAAGGCGGAAAATCTTTATGGAAGTAGATTGCCTCATCTTCCTTCCGAAGAGCAGCTCGTGGGTTTGAACCACCAACCTTCTGGTTAGCAGTCAAATGCCTTAGGCACTGCACCACCAGACCTCCATAGACCATAATACAGGACATGAAAAGTCCCAATAAATGTAAAAGAAATCACCTTATACAAAGTATGCTATCTAACCACAACAGAATTCAATTAGAAATCAGTAACAGAAAGGTTTCTAGGAAGTCCTCAAATAATTAGAAACTAAAGAACACATAATTAAATACCTCATGGGTAAAAGAAGAAGTCACAAAAGAAATCAGAAAATATTCTGAAGTGAAACTTCGTGGGGTTCAGCTAAACTGTGTTCATGAGAAACATACAAAGATTTAAAATCAATGAATTTTAATGTTTCAAAATCAGTAAGCATTCATCTTAAAAAAGCAGACAAATAAGAGCAAATTATAACTAAAGTATTTAGGTGGAATGAAAAAATAAACTGATTAAAATTTTTAAAAACTAGAAAAATTGAAAAAAATAATCAATGTAACCAAAAGCTGATTATTTGAGAAAACTAATCAAATTGATAAGACTCTAGCCAGGCTGATCAAGATAAAGAAGAAAGCAGATACAAATGATCATTATCAAGAATGAAGAAAGAGACATCCATACAATCCTGTTTATAGCAAAAGGACAAGGGAGTATTATGAACAACATTATGGCAAGCAATTTGACAAACTTCAGTGAAATGGATAAATTCCCTGAAAAACACATATTACCAAAGTCCATGCAAGAAGTAAGCCAATAACTTAAATAGCCCATATCTATTAGAGGAAAAATAAACTTCCAGAACTAAACAGCTTCACTAGGAAATTCTACCAAAAAGTTAAAGAAAGAATGTCAGTTTTCCACAAACACTTGCAGGAAACAGAAAATGTGTATAAATTGTTGAATGGGAAACTCATTTGCTCTGTAAATTTTCACCTGGGCCACAAGAAAATGTTCGGGGGTGGGGGGGAGAGAAACAAACAGGAACTCATGATCCAGAGACAGCCATGGTAGTACACCATTTATAAGGGCAGGAGCTGTGGCGTACGTTCCTTTCCCTCTTTTGTTCTCAGCACATGACAGGGTACCTAACTTAGTGGGGACTCAATAAACATTGGGAAATTAACTTTCTAAAAATCCATGTAATTCAACACATCAGACTAAAGAAGAAAACCCATATGATCTTTCTAATAGACAAAGAAAAAAGCAGCTAACAAAATTCAACATCCTTCCTTGATCAAAAATCTCAGCAAGCTAGGTATACAATGCGACTTTTTCAACCTGGTAAAGGGCATCTATGGAAAAACCTACAGGAACATCAAAAAACAAAACCAAACCAAACTCACTGCCATTGAGTTGATTCCACTCACAGCGACCCCCTTTGGGTTTCCAAGGCCGGAAATCTTTACGAAAGTAGATTGCCCAGCCTTCCTTCCTTCTGCAAAGTGGCTGGTGGGTTTGAACTGTCACCCTTCTGGTTAGCAGTCAAATGCCTTAGGCACTGCACCACCATAGTTCCTTAAGGAACATCATAGTTAATGGTAAAAGACTAAATGTTCCTCTCTCCCAAGATCGGTAATAAGGTCATTAAAATTCGATGGGTCAGTCATTACATGCCTGGCTTGCATCCCCCTAAACTCACTTGCACCCTCCCACTTTTTCAGACTCACTTAGTAAAATCACAACATGGTAAAACTGCAACCCTGCTGATTCTGTCCAAATCTATGTGGCTGAACAAGGCTGGAGGAAAACGCTCAGTGAGTCAAAGCGCCTCACATTAAATTCATGCCAACAAACCTCAATGCTGTGCAGCAATCATTCCATGTTTCCCTGATCCACTGTCTCCACTCTTAGCCCAGGGCCTCTCAAAGTATGTTAGGAGGAACCAGATGGTTTTATTTTAAATCCACTACAGACCAATACTTTTGCAAAATATACTTTTTAAAATGTCTGAGCAATGTTAGTTGCTGTAAGTTTCTAATGCTTACTCTCCTTTTCTATACTCAGTTCTTCGAAGCTCAGTCGGAGAGCCCCACTTCTTGTAGTGCAATCCTAGATGACCCTTTCATACCTTCTCCTCTCTCCTCCAACTGCCAACACCTGCTCCTCCTTCTTCATGCTCACTTGACAGCCTTGCTTCCTCTTTCACAAGGTGTTAGGGAAACACAGTCAGAAAGGACCAATCCTCCAAACTCCAATCAGAGGCCATGAGCCCATATACACGTTCACTCCCTTTCCTGCAGATGAACTGTCCATGACAAGAATATACACAAATGGGATGCTTGAACAGTTTATTCTCTCATAGTTTGGAGGATTTAAGTCCATGTTCAAAGTGCCAGGCTCTAGGGGCTGGGTGAAAGCCCCTCAACCTTGGGGTCCAGCTCTGCCTCCTGCTCCCAGCCCACTGGAACTAGAGGCTTTTCTTTACTCAGACAGCTACTGGCTGCTGAGACTGACAAGCCCAAGGTTGACAAGTAAAAAAGGCACAGTCCTGATGTTAACAGACCACACGGTAGGCCATTAATTTAAGTCCACTGAAAGTCCGAAGGTCGGCAGAGCATGGCAGGTTGCTAAACAACGACACAGCTACATGCAGGGTTCAAGTGTGCCATAAACTGGAGAGCATTCCCAAAGCTGTTTCTTATATACAGGAAGCAAACCACATACCCAAAACAGCTACTCCAATAGATTCCACCATGGAGTTAATTACCAGTCTCATAACTACATTCAGCTGCCCAGCCACTCAACCAGGCCCAGTCAAGCTGACACACCAATGTAACCACCACAATTCCATCCCTTGTCAACTTGACACCTGTACAGATCTTCAGTGGGTGGTATCTGTACAGATCTCTTCACTAAGTGACTCCAGTCCCCTAGTTCCTGAGTGGCAACCTTATCCCCTTGGCCTGGCAGGCCCCTTTCCTCTCCCTCTTGGGCATGGCAGCCCCACCCCCTCACTCTTGGGCAGCGGCTATGGCTCCATCCCACTGGCCCACATGAACGAGCAACCCCACACACCAGAACCAAGTTGGAGAAGGTCTGTCTCTTTGACACCTTGGGGGCTATGTTGGTTCTACCCCCAGAGGCCATGATCCTACACTTTGAGGCTGAGGCAGCTCTGCTTCCCATTTCCTCGGTCTTTCCACTTCTGCCAATTAATGCCCAAGGACAACCCACTCTGCTGGAAATCTTCCTGTCCAAAGGACACTTAGCTTTCTTGCTCTGTGGGCCAGCCAACCTGCTACTCCATCTCATGGCAGTCTCTTCTACCAATTAATGCTCGCAGGCAACCCACTCTGCCAGGAAGCCATCTGCGCAGTGGCAACCAGCTTTCTCCTCTGTGTGCTGGTAAGCCTGTCGCTGTTTAATGCTGGTCTCTAGGCTCTGCTACTGCCGTCTCTCATGCTGGCCTCTCTGCCGGTATCTCTCTGCCAATCTCTTGGCTCTGCTGCTTCCATCTCTCATGCCACATGTTGGGGTCTCTCTGCCGCTGTCTCAGGTCAAAGATGCACTCCACTCCTGTTTCCACATTTTAGGTATCTGTCAGAGCAGCACTCCATTCCTGGTACCATATTCTGTTCTGGTTACTTAGTACTGCTCTGACAAGAATATACCACAAATAGGATGGTGTGATAGTTGGAGCTGTGTGTCAACTTGGCTGGACCACAATTCTGTGTAGTTGATGCAATTGTGATATGAGTTGTTCCAATGATGGGATCAGATGTATATGTTTTGAGCAGCCAATCCACTGAAAGGGAGTTTCCCTAGGGGTGTGGACTGCTTCCACTATATTTATGGACATCATGGGAAAAGAGACACTCTTCTGTGGATCAGGATTCTGTTGTGCTGCCTACAACTGTCCGTGAGTGAACAATCCACCACTCAGCCTGGAGATCTTGGGTTCATCATTCGCTGGAGTCAACAGCCAGTGTACTGCCTGCCAACCCTGAGCTCCTCAGCCCCTGTAGCTGTGTGAGTCGGGAAAACCCTCCAGCTTGATGTTTGATCCAAGAACTTTGGACTTGCCAGCCTCAATAAGTGTGTGAGCCATTTTCCTAGGATAAATTTCTCTTTCTCTATATATATAAGCTTCACTGGTTTTGTTTCTCTAGATAACCCAGTCTAACACAGATGGCTTGAAAAAACAGTTTATTCTCTTACAGTTTGGAGGCTTTAAGTCCATGTTCAAAGTGCCAGGTTCTAGGGGCTGGGTGAAAGCCACTCAACATTGGGGTTCAGCCCTGCATCCTGCTCCTGGCCCACTGGAGCTAAAGGCTTTCTTTCAGACAGCTACTGGCTGCTGAGGCTGACAAGCCCAAGGTTGGCAAGTAAAAAGGCACAGTCCTGATGTTAACAGATGACACAGGAGGCCATTAATTTAAGTCCACTGAAAATCTGAAGGTCGGCAGAGCATAGAAGGCTTCTGAACAACGACACAGCTACATGCAGGGTTCAAGCATGCCATAAGCTGAAGACCATTCCCAAAGTTGTTTCTTATATACGGGAAGCAGACCACATACCCAAAGTAGTTACTCAGCTGCTCCAATAGATTCCAATAACCATGGAGTTAATTACCAGTCTCACCATGGGGAATAACTACATTCAGCTGCCCAGACACTCAACCAGGCCCAGCCAAGATGACACACAAACGTAACCACCACAATGCTCCTATGTCCAAATTCTCTATTTATGCACCAGATCCCACCCTTCTTATCTGATACAAGGACACTGGTCCATTGGTTCATCTTTCTCTCCTGCATCAAAGATTTTTCCCTCTCATTCCCATCAGTACACATGGTATTATTTCTCACATCTTAAAAAAAAAAAAAAACAACCTCTCTTGATCCCCCACCCTCAGCAACTACGTCTTTGCTCTCCTTTAGTGTTATCTAAATATTTTCTCCAGTCCCTCTTCTCCATCCTTTAACCAACTCCAAATAAGCTTTCCCTTGCCACTCCATTAAACTGTTTTTCAGAAGGTCAGAAGTGACATCTACTTTGTAGAGCCCAACAGTTAACCTTTGAAGCAGACACTTCTGATCATCCCTGTCAAAGTACCTGGACCCAACTGACTTCAGCCACAACTGTGGTGGGTAACTCCATGCTCACTAATAACATTCCATGGCACCCATCTCACCTCTCTCTGATTCTCTGCCTCAAGGCTCTCTCATATGAAGACTGCAAAACCCAGAAGTAGAGGGGTGCTAACACTCCTGGGAAAACCCACAACCAATGAGAAACCAAATAAATATCCTAGCCTCCTATCATTTAAACAGATGACACTGGGAAGCATGCTACATGGTCCTCAGATATCCCAGAGGAGCTGACCCTATCACCTACACTGGTAATTGTAGATAAAGGCTCAATACACAGCCTTTATTGGCCTTTTCTCAACCCTCCCCCCCCTCCACATCTAATTCTCCCCACTTTCACATTCCTGCTCCTGGGATCACCTTCCAAATTAATACCTGTACCTTAGACTTTGTTCCTAGGCTCTGCTTTCAGAGGGAACCGAATTTAAAATGACCTTCATCTAACTTACCAACCACATTTGATATAACTTATCATTCCCTCAACTTCAAATCATATGTTTAAATATATATATAGTGATTTCAGTGAAAGTTTACACAGCAAATTAGGTTCCCATTCAACAATTTCTACACAAATTGTTCAGTGACACTGGTTATATTCTTCACAATGTGTCAACATTCTCATTAATTCCATTCTGGTTGCTCCATTTCCAGTAATCTAGTTTCCCTATTCTCTTACCTTCTCATCTTTGCTTTAAAGTAATAATTGACCATCTGGTCTCATATAGATGATTTTTTTAAGGGAGCTAATCTATTATTTAGCCTAAAGGTGACCTCAGGGGATAGTTTCAGTTCAAGGTTGTATCTCAGGGACTCCTCTAGTCTCAGACAGTCTAGACTTTTTGAGAATTTGAATTGTGTTCTATATATTTCTGCCATTCCACAGGATCCCACTATTGTGAACCCTGATCAGAATGCTCAGTAGTGGTAACTAGACCATCTGGTTCTTCTGGTCTCAGGGCAGATGAGCCTATGATTCATGTAGATCGTTTGTCCTGTAGACTAGCTTCTTCCATCCTTGAGTTTCCTTCTTTCTCTTTTGCTACAGATAAGTAAGGACCAATAACTGTATCTTGCAACCTTCTAAGACCCCAGACACCACTCATCAGACTGGAATGTGGAACATAAACCTTATGGATAATGTTATGCCAATTGACTGAGTTGTCCACTGAGACTGTGGTCCTAGCCTTCAAACCCAGAAAACCAATTCCATGAGGTGTTTGGTTATATCTGAGAAGTATCCCTAACTGTTCCCCCTATTTTTTTAAGAAAAAATCACAGAGCACCTACTCTTAGCAGTCATTGTGTTGGGACACCCTGCTATGTCCCAGGCTTTTGTATCACTTTGTACATAGTGCTTGACAGCTCACCAGCTAACTGGGTCTGGCTACAGGAAAAAGGAATGACTTTATCCTGTGTCAATGTATGTATACTCAGTAGCATGCAATTAGAAGCAATGGCAAATTCCCAGATTAGCAGTTTCTACTTAAATGTTTGTTTTGTTTAATATCTGAGCATGGTTAATTTGAAATTCTTAAATTCCCATTAATTACTTTGAATGAAATTTTTTCCTGTAATTTTATTACATTTACCCAGTAACTAGACTGTAAACACTTTCAAGAAAGTGATTCTGGCATGTGTATCCCTTTGGTATTCTTCCCATCGGATGCATTTGATAAACATCTATTGCTTTGGTGCAAAGGAGCAATGCCTCTATAGTCCTTCTGTTTGCCCTTGTATGCTGGTGATAATAATTAGTGAATCTGAATGTTCTTTTGATTACTCTTGAGGCCAACATCATGTCTTCTTGAATTTTGTCTTTGTGACAGAGTTAGAAGACTGAACTGAATGTTACTAAAACAACAATTGCTCAGGATTATTTTCAAATGTCAGACATCTTTTTCACTGGGAAGAAAGTTAATTAGAATCTGTTTGTTTGTGCTTTATTCAAGTTGATACTATAAACACAGAGCATTATTATATATTTCATTGATGATTCAAAGTATGGAGTCTGTCTTTTGTTCTTTATTTGTCCCGTATAAGCAAAGCTTTAAAGGCAACTGAATTTAAATCATTTCGGACCCTAAAGTTGCTGGGGCCCTTTGGAGGGTAACTTTGTCTCTGCTGCTATATCCAGTGTCAGTCCATAGTGGGAAGCCTATATTTTGCAACTAGAGAAACTGAGGCACAGAGGACAAATGCATTCCTTAGGAATTTCCCAGGGAATTAGTAGTGAGAGTAGAATTTCTTTTTAGAGATGCTTCAGGTTCTGATTACCTTTGAAATTATTAGCCTTTTTCATGGACCCTTTAGTTACCAACATCAAATTTTGATTTCCGATTTCTATCTCTAAATGAGGATTTATATTTTCTCTCAGAGATACAATCACAAGGTTAAAATAAGGTATTTACCATATAATTTTAAACTTAGGTTTCAGAGTACCCCACTATAGTGTACTGTGAACATATTTATAAATCTAGGGATTATGGGTTTATCTTATAAGTAGCATAATTTTGCATCTTTTTTCAAAAGGGGCTATTTTGTTTAATGAAAAATGTAAAATACACTCCTATAACTTTTGTAATCTGTTTTGGACTTTCCTTATTATTTTATTATTATTATTATACTTCAAGCCACAATAAAAGAACAAAACATTAGCCTAGATTTCTTTCTGGGAGGCCATAGTCATTATTACTCTAGTAAGAAATAGTAAACTGATGGGTTAAAACTTCTGCCTTTCCTGCTTCACATATGTTCAATGTTTAAAACATCATTCCTTTGGTGTTCCCACCCAGCCTTGTCAGCCCATTTGGGAGTTCTTCTCATGGATTTGCTTAGGGAAAAAACTGGTTTCCTTAGTCTGCTTTTCCTAATTCAGCAGTATGAGGAATGAGAGGAATGGAAATTTTATCATCTCCCTAGAAACACATGCATCATTCATGGTTAGTATAGCATGTGTATATATGTGAGGTGCTCTGGTGGAGCAGTGGTTAAAGCATTTGGCTGCGAACCAAAAGGTCAGCAGTTCGAACCCACCAGCTAGCTGTTCCACAGGAGTAAGATGAAGCAGTCTGCTTCTGAAAAGATTTACAGCCTTGGAAACCCTATGGACCAGTTCTACTCTGTCCTATAGCAAAACTACGAATGGGATTTGACTCAACGGCAGTTGGTTTGGTTTGGGTTTGAGTGTATATATGTGTACATGCACTAATGCAGAGCAGTGGTTTTTCTGCTATGCTTGTGCGCTTTTCTCTACTTTCCTAAAGTTTATAAAAACTGATGGACCTTTCATTGCTTATTCTCTTTTTCCCTCATTTGTACACTCTATGACATGCACAGCAAGCATTGCCCCCACCTGCACTTGTATACAGAAAGGTCCTTTGGGCTCTTACTTTCATCTCATCATGTGACAATTCAAATACCTTAATTCTGAAGCTAAGGAGTCTTTCTTAGGTTTTTCTCATCACGCTTGTTTTTCTAGAACATGGGACGGGGGAGAGGTTATGTGAACCATGAGTGCTATATTGAACATATATTCTCCTTCTACAGCGATCAGTGAAATGTACTGATTGTTAAGCTTTGTGTCCAGGAATCTTTCCTCTCTAAATGACTCATTAACTACAAATCAAAAATAAAGTTCTTAAAGTCAAGAGGTAAGCAGGTTGAGGGCATGTTTGTACTGCCAGACTGTTTCATGCTAAATGAGTCCAAGTTAATTTCCTGGAGAGTTAAAGGAACAAGCTTATTTTATGCCTAATGATGATTAACTAGCCTATAATTTTGCATGGAATGACCACTCATCTGTCAGTTTGTGGTACTGTGCCAGCTTGCATGTGGCTATGATGTGAGAAGATATGCCACCGGTATTTCAAATACCCGCCAGGTCACCCATGGTGGATAGGTTTCAACAGTTTCCAGACTTAAACAAACAAGGAAGAAAAGCCTGGTGATCTAATCATTAAAAAAAAAAAAAAAAAGTTTGTCAGTGAAAACCTTATGGATAGCAGAACACTGTCTGATACAATGCAGAAGACACTCCAAAATATGACTGGGGAAGATCTATCTCTTCAAAGTAGAGTCGACCTTAGTGACATGGATGGAATAAAGCTTTAGAGACCTTTATGTGCTGATGTGGCATGACTCAATAGGTAAAGAAACAGCTGCAAAGATCCAGTAATAATTGGAACATAGAATGTACAAAGTATGAATGTAGGAAAACTGGAAGTCATCAAAAATTAATAGAATGCTGGAAGATAGGCATTAATGAGCTGGAATGGACTGGTACTGCCCATTGTGAATGAGACAATTACATTGTCTACTATGCCAGGAATAACAAATTAAGGAATGGTGTCATATTAATCATCAAAAGGAACATTTCAAGATATATCCTAAAGTGCAATGCTGTCTATGATAGGATAATATCCATACACCTATAAGGAAGACCATTTGCTTTAGCCACTCTTTGTTCAAAGGCAAGTTTCAGAGTCTCTTCTGGCAACCATTTTGGTCTTCTCTTCCTTTCCTTCTTTTTAATGACCTTTTGCTTTCTTCATGGATGATGTTCTTGATGTCATCCCACAATTACTCGTTTTCAGTGATTGGTGTTCAATGCATCAAATCTAATTTTTAGATGGTCTCTAAATTCAGGAGGGATATATTCAAGGTCATATTTTGGCTCTTGTGGACTTCTTTTAATTGTCTGCAACATTTTAATTGTCTTTTACCATGGACTGCTTAAAGAACTAACAAATCTGTCCTGGAAGAAGTGCAGCTGGAATGTTTCTTGGAAGCGACAATGGCCAGACTTCATCTCACCCACTTTGGTCATGTTGTAAGAAAGGACCATTCCCTGGAGAAGCATATCATGCTTGGTAAAGTGGAGGGTCAACCAAAAAGGGGAAGGCCCCCAACAAGATGGATTGACACAGAGGCTGCAATGATGGGCTCAGTATAGCAAGGATCATGGAATTGGCACAGGACCGGGAACTGTTTCATTCTGCTGTACATGGGGTCGCTATAAGTTGGAGATGACTCGATGGCACCTACCATAAGGAAGACCAGTTAATACAACTATTATTCAAATTTACACACCAATCACTAACGCCAAAGATGAAGAAATCGAAGATTTATTCAAATTTCTACAGTCTGAAATTGATCAAACATGCACTCAAGATGCATTGATAATTACTCACTATTGGAATGTGAAAGCTGGAAACAAACAAAGAAGCATCAGTAGACAGAAAATATGGCCTTTATGATAGAAATGATGATGGAGATCTCATGATAGAATTTTGCAAGACCAACAACTTATTTATTGCAAAAACCTTTTTCCAACAACATAAATGGCAACTATACATGTGGACATCATCAGATGGAATACATAGGAAACAAATCAACTGCTGTTGATAGTGAAAATGGAGAAGCTTGGTATCATCATTCAGAACAAGGCCAAGTGCCAAGTGTGAAACAGACCATTAATTGCTCATATGCAAGTTAAAAGTTAAAGCTGAAGAAAAATTAAAATAAGAGCCAAAGTATGACATTGAGTAGATCCCACCTGAATTCAGAGTATCTCAAGAACAGATTTGATGCACTCAACACTAATGACTGAAGACCAGATGAGTTGTGGTATGTTATCAAGGACATCATACATGAAGAAAGCAAAAAGTCATTAAAAAGACAGGAAAGAAAGTAAAGACCAAAATGGATAACAAAAGAGACTCTGAATCTTGTTCTTGAATTTAGAGTAGGTAAAGCAAATGGAAGAAATAATACAGTAAAAGAGATGACCATAAGAGTTCAAAGGGCACCTTTAGGTGCAAAGGCCTGGAGTTAGAAAGTCAAGAGAAGGACACTCGGCATTTCTCAAGCTGAAAGAACTGAAGAAAAAATTCAAACCACAAGTTGCAATACTGAAGGATTTTATGGGCAAAATACTGAATGACACAAGAAACATCGAAAGAAGATGGAAGGGAATACAAAGACATCCTGTACCAAAAAGAATTAGTTGACATTCATCCATTTCAGGAGGTATCATATGATCAAGAACCAATGTTACTAAAGGAAGAACTCCAAGGTGCACTGGAGAAAAATAAGGCTCCAAGAACTGACGTAATACTAAATGAGATATTTCAATAAATGATGCAACACTGGAAGCGCTCATTCTTCTATCCCAAGAAATTTAGAAGACAGCTGCCTCACCAACTGACTGGAAAAGATCCATTACTGTGCCCATTCCAAAGAAAAGTGATGTGACAGAATGCAGGAATTACTGAACAGTATCATTAAGATCACACACAAGTAAAATTTTGCTGAAGATAATTCAAAAACAGTTGCAGCAGTACATCAACAGGTAACTGCCAGAAATTCAAGCCAGGTTCAGAAAAGGATGTGGAATGAGGCATATCATTGTTGATGTCAGATGGATCTTGGCTGAAAGCATACAATACCAGAAAGAAGTTTACCTGTGTTTCATTGACTATGCAAAGGCATTCAACTGTGTGGATCATAACAATTTATGGATAACATTATGAATAATAAGAATTCTAGAACATTTAATTATGCTCACACAGAACCTGTACATAGACCAAGAGATAGTCATTGGACCAGAACAAGAGGATACTACATAGTGTAAAATCAGGAAAGGTGTGCATCATAGTTATATTCTTTCACCATACTTATTCAATCTGTATGTTGAGCAAATAATCTGAGGAGCTGGACTATATGAAGAAGAAAGTAGCATCAGGATCGAAGGAAGACTCATTAACAACCTGCGATGTGCAAATAATATAACCTTGTTTGCTGAAATCCAGAGAACTTGAAGCACTTACTGATGGAGATCAAACACTACAACCTTTTAGTTTGGATTATACCTCAACATGGGAGCTCTGGTGGCATAGTGCCTAAGGCATTTGACTGCTAACCAGAAGGCTGGCAGTTCAAACCCACCAGCTACTCCTTGGAAGGAAGATCAGGCAATCTACTTCCACAGTGATACCACCTGAGAAGCCCAAGGAGGGGTCGCTATGAGTCGGATCTGACTCGACGGCAGTGAGTTTGGTTTTTTGATTGTGGTACACCTCAACATAAAGAAAATAAAAATCTTCACAACTGGACCAATAAGCAACATCATGATAAATGGAGAAAAGACTGAAGTTGTCAAGGATTTCATTTTCCTTGGGTCCACAATCAACACCCATGGAAGCAATCGTCAAGAAATTAAATGACATATTGCATTGGGAAAATCTGCTGCAAAAGACCTCTTTAAAGTGTTAAAGAGCCAAAATATCACCTTGAAGACAAAGGTGCTCCTGATCCAAGCCATGATATCACTGTATATGCATATGATAGCTACACAACGGATAAGGAAGACCAAAGAAGAATTGATGCATTTGAAATACGGTGTTGGCAGAGAATACTGAATATACCATGGGCAACCAGAAGAATGAACAAATCTGTATTAAAAGAA
Source organism: Orycteropus afer afer (assembly GCF_000298275.1). Lineage (NCBI taxonomy): Eukaryota > Metazoa > Chordata > Mammalia > Tubulidentata > Orycteropodidae > Orycteropus > Orycteropus afer. The sequence continues at coordinate 2,799,640 of NW_006921824.1, read as the reverse complement.
GTATAGCCAGAATGCTCCTTAGAAGTGAGGATAGTGGCACTTCATCTCACTTACTTTGGACCTGTTATCAGGAGGGACCAGCCCCTGGAGAAGAGCGTCCTGCTTGGTAAAGTAGAGGGTCAACAAAAAAGAATACCCTCAACAGATGTACTGACACAGTGACTCCAACAAAAGATTCAAACACAGTAATGATTGTGAGGATGGTGCCAGACCAGGCCGTGTTTTGTTCTGTTGTACACAGGATCACTATGAGTCAGAACCGACTCAACAGTACCTCACAACAACTCTCTCCCAAGCTCTAGCTATAGTTCAAGTAGCCTAGCTTGCTTCACTAGCCAGACATTCCACACACATCTTAAACTTGTCCCAAAATAACTATCTTCACCTCCAAATCTGCTTCTTCTCTTACCTCCATCTCAAGCAATGAGATTTTCATCTAATCAGTTGTCTAAGCTAGAAAACCTTATGATCTTTTTATTTCTCCCTCACTCCATATATTGAATCTAAGAAATATAGGCCCTGATGTCTATCTCCAAAATGTTTCTTTAAATCCATATATTCCCCATGCATTAGGTGAGCTTGGTACCTGAACATCTCTTGCTGGACCTAGCCCGACAGCTGCTAACTCAGTCCCTAACATTGTTCCATTCTCACTTTGCATGTATCTCTGGTTTAAGCATGTGACTGCTAACCAAAAGGTGGGCTGTTTGAACTCACCAGCTGTTCCATGGGAGAAGTGAGGTGGTCTGCTTCACAGCCTTAGAAACCCTATGGGGCAGTTCTATTCTGTCCTAAAGGGTTGCTATGTGCCAGAATGGCTTGATGGCCAAGATGCTATTATACACGCAATGAAAAATTTTAAAAAATTTTAATTGTAGTTTAGGTAAATGTTTACATAGCAAGTTGGTTTTCTATTCAACAATTCACACACATTTTGCTTCATGATATTGATTGCAGTCCCCACAATGTCATAGCACTGTTCCCACTTCTCTGTGTTTACCATTCCCATTTGTCCCTCTTTCGTATCCCTTCCTGCCTTCTGGGCTTTATCCTTAAGCAAATGCTGCTCTTTTGATCTCATACAATTGATTGTTCTAAGCTTAGTACCTTCCTGACAGTACCATTACCTTGCAGGTATGTTGAATGGTTGGCTGAAATTTGAGCCACAGGGATGAGTTCAGTTCCAGGCTTGAAGAGTGACTAACGCCCATAGTTTCTGGGGTTTCATCAGCTGTATCGGATAAGTAAGCCTGGTCTTTTTTATGATTTTGACTTTTGTTCCACATTTCTCCCCCACTTTATCCAGGACCTTCTATTCTGATCCCTTTCAGTGTAGTCGGCAGGTGGTAGATGGAAACCATCTAGTTCTGTTCTCAGGGTCACAAAGGCTGAAGTTCACGCACCCTGTTAGTCTTTTGGAGTAATTGGTTCCATGCATCTCTAATTTTCTTCACTCTTATTTGCTTCTTAAGGGGAGAGATCAATAGTTGCCCTTTACATGGCAACTTACAAGCTTTAAGACCCCAGCTGCTATTCACCACAGTAGGATGTACAACATTGTCTTTGGGGAATATGTTATGCCAATCGACCTTGATGTCCCCTGAGAGTATTGTCCTGAGCCTACAGGCCCAGCTACTCATCCCCTCAAAGTATGAGTATAGCTAAGATGTTTCCATAACTTTGTCCGCTGTCTGCTCTACTATATTCATGGATGCTGTGGTAGTTCAGTTTATGTGTCAACTCGGCTGGGCCTGGTGGAGTGGCTGGGCAGCTGGATGTAGTTATTCCCCGTGGTAAGATTGGTAATTAACTCCATGGTGGAATGTATTGGAGCAGCTGAGTAGATGCTTTGGGTATGTGGTCTGCTTCCCGTATATAAGAAACAGCTTTGGGAATGGTCTCTAGCTTAGCCACGCTTGAACCCTGCATGTAGCCATATCATTGTTTAGCAGCCTGCCATGCTCTGCTGACCTTGAGATTTTTAATAGACTTGAATTAATGGCCTACCATGTGGTTTGGTAACATTGGGACTTTTCCTTTTTATTTGTCAACTTTGGGCTTTTCAGTCTCAACAGTCAGCAGCTGCCTGAGTTAAGAAAAGCCTCTAGCTTCAGTGGGCTGGGAGCAGGAGGCAGAGCTGAACCCCAACATTGAGGGGCCTTCACCCAGCCACTAGAGCCTGGCACTTTGAACTTGGACTGCAAGCCTCCAAACTGTAAGAGAATAAATTCCTGTGTGTTCAAGGTATTTTCTTGTCAGAGAGACACTACGCATTTGCAGCACATATAAATACATACGTGGAAATAGCCTCTGTGAAACCTGTACATACTTGTGGGTGTGGTCCCATTTGTCTTCCCACACCTCCTCAGCTACCATGTCTATTCATGTAGATTGTTGGTATAACTGTTATTGCAGGATTATGTATGTAACAGTATTTACTTTTGTTGCCTTTAACTCTTGTATTCCTCCCAGTGTCTCTTGCCTTGATCATTTTGTGCTGAATCCCCCTTTATTGTATACTACCTTTCCAGGTGGCATAGTGCCTAAGGCATCTGACTGCTAACCAGAAGGCTGGCAGTTCAAATCCACCAGCCACTCCTTGGAAGGAAGATTGGGCGATCTACTCCTGTAGTGATAGTGCCTCAGAAACACAAGGAGGGGTCGCTATGAGTCAGACCCAACTTGATGGCAGTGAGTTTAGTTTTTTTGGTTTGGTTATGGGTATGTGTCCCACCCCTGAAAACCTTCAAAGAATGTTTCTTTCTATGTGTCAACATTTCTTGACTTTTTATAGTAGTGGTATCATACAATATTTGTCCTTTTGTGATTGACTAATTTTACTCAGATAATCTTCTCCAGGTGCATCCATGTTATGAAATGCTTTGCAGATTCATCCTTATTCTTTAATTTTATGTATGTACCAAAGTTAGTTAATCCATTCATTCATTGATGGGCACTTACGTTTCCTGTTTCCATCTTTTTGCTATTATGAATAGTGCTGAGATGAACATGAGTATGCATATATCTATTCTCGTCACGGCTCTTATTTCTCTAGGATATATATACCTAGTAGTGGGATTGGGTATTTCTATTTCCAACTTTTTAAGGAAGCACTATACTGTTTTCCATAGTGGTTGTACCATTTTACAGTTCCATCAGCACTGTATGAGAGTTTCAGTGTCTCTACACACTTGCCAATAGTTGTCATTCCCTAGTTTGGTTTTTTCTCTTTTAATTTTGCTATGAATGCTGGAGAGAAATGCTATCTCATTGTTGTTTGATTTGCATCTCATAGTGCCTAAGGCACTTGACTGCTAATTAGAAGGCTGGCGCTTCAAACCCACCAGCCACTCCTCAGAAGGAAGGTTGGACAGTGTACTTCAATAGTGATACCCCCTCAGAAACCCAAGGAGGGGTCACTATGAGTCGGATCCAACTTAATAGCACATAACAACAACAACAACAATGGCTCATGATCACAAGCATTTCTTCCTGTGTGTGTTGGCTGCCCAAAAGTCTTCTTCGGTGAAATGTCTGTTCATGTCCTCTGCCCATTTTTTCAACTGGATTGTTCATCTTTTTGTTGTTGAGATGTTGAAGTTTTCTATAAATTTTAGAGCTTAGTCCCTTGTCCAATATGTTGTTGAAAAATATTTTTTCCCAGTCTGTAGGTTTTCTTTTTACTCTTTTGGTGGAGTTGTTTGATGTGCATAAATGTTTAATTTTTAGGGGGTTCCAGTCGACAATGGAATTTCTTGCATATATCTTTCTGCCTAAAGCTATCAGAAAGTCTTGCTTTTGGTACAGGCTGTGACATTGTTCTTCAAATCCACCCCCCTTTTCCTGCTCTTTTTCTCTTTCCAGGCTATGTTCCACAATGCTGTCAGCCAGACTAATGATCATTTCTTGAGCCTGAGATAAAAAGGCAGGAGTGTAATTAGCCCTGAGGGACTGGTATACCCCCCTAAGTAAGCTCAGGGGACCATAATACAACAGAAAAATGATTGTGACTTGCTGGCCTGAAAAATAAAGTAGAAATTTCTTAGTATAGTAAATGAGATCCTCTGTGATTAGGCTCCAACCCAACTCACCTCTACTCATTTCTAATAATTCCTAATGTGCACCACTCTAAACCACAAAGCATTCTCCAAATCCACCATGCACTTTCATTACTCCCTACTTGCTTAGGCAGTTCCCACTGCCTGGAATGTTCTGTGCCCTCAGTTTTTCCAACAAGCAGATGCCTTCTCATGCCTCCAAGCACAGCTCCAATATCATCCTCATCAACCTTTCATGACTCACCAGATAGAGTTATTATCACTCCCTTCAGCACTTCCACAGAACTCTGAACACACATCTCTCCTGGAGCTGAATACCCCATTGCCATTACATAGTTATGACTCTGAAGTCATCTTCATATTGCAAAAATCCATACAGTGCTTAGCACATGGTAGTAGCTCAGTGAAAATAAATAAATCAACTGATAAACCTCCTCCACTTTTCAACTGCTAGGGCTAACCCAAGTAAGTGGAAGATTTTGCCCTACAGAGGCCTTAGGCATCGCCTATTTTACACACACATGCCCACACACACACAGACACACACAGACACACCGAACCAGTTGCCCTCAGGTTGATTCTAATTCATGGCAACTCGGTGCTGCCGAAACTCCATAGGGTTTTCATGGCCGTGGCCTTTCAAAAGCAGACCTCAAAGCCTTTCTTTGGGTGGGTTCCAAGTACCAGTCTTTTGTTCAGTGCCCATGAACTTAATCATTTGCACCATCAGGGACTCCAGCATAACCTGTACCATTCACCAAACACAGTGGAACAGGATCATTCACTGAGATGATTTGTGCTTTCTTCCGGCTACTATTGCTGCTATCAGAATTCTTCTTGCTCCCTGCCAGGAAGGTGTCTACCTTTATGTTTAAAGGTAGACTTTATGTTTGTAGTTCTAGACTCCTTGGTCAGACTCACGAGAGACTTTCAATGGTTTGTGTATTGTAGGGCCATGCATGGAAGTTGCAAGGTGGTTTGTGGAAGAAAGCTTATGCCAGAAGGGAAGGGGTTGAATATAATTCAAGGTCAGAAAAGGAGTGAGTTTGAGGGGCTTGTGCTCTGGCAGAAACCCAGATGGTGGGGGAGTGACTCCAGGAAGTCTACAGTGGAAAACACTGTGCATGCACTATCTCTCCCCAAAATTGTCAGTGATGTGAGCAGCTGAGAGGTTCATCTGACTCTGCCTACATTCTGGGGACCCCATCTTCACCTACAGCATATCAGAACGTGCCAGTCATGATGAAACCAACTGGGGACAGAGAACTGGGCCCCACCTCAAATTTGAGCACTGCATTAGCCTGATGTCCATGTACGATCCCATGGAGTGAGGAGGTGCCCCAGTGACGGCTGAGATTCCATTTCCCTCCAGCCAGGCAGCTAATTTGATTTTATTTCAAGAAATAAAAGAATGCAATCTAGCACAGAATTATGATCTAAAGGTAATACTTACTACACCATGCTTAAGGGCTCAGCTGCTGACTGAAAGACTGGTGGTTCAAACCCACCCAGAGGCACCATAGCAGAAAAGAATTGGCGATCTGCTCCCAGAAAGATTACAGCCTAGAAAACCCTACAGGGCAGTCCTACTCTGTCACATTGAGTCGCTATGAGACTGAAACCTACTCAATGGCACCTAACAACAACACACAGTGCTAATTCAAATGCCCAGGAAAATTACAGGATATTTCAGAGGCCCTTGAAACACCTTTGGAACATAACATTGTCCTGTTCTCACACTGAATGCATCTATTACTAAGGCATTCTGCTGCTAACCAAAATGTTAGCCTTTCAAACCCACCAGCCACTCCACGGGACAAAGATGAGGCAGTCTGCCATTCTCACATCGAATGCATGTATTATTTAATATTTAAAAAAAAAAACAGTGCTGTCCAGTTGTATCCAACTCATGGCGACCCCTCCTTGGGTTTCTGAGGTGGTATCTCTAAGGAAGTAGATTGCCCAACCTTCCTTCCTAGAAGTGGCTGGTAGGTTTGAACCACCAGCCTTCTGGTTAGCAGTCAAATGCCTTAGGCACTACACTACCAGAGCTCCTATTATTTAATATACTAAGTGCCTAAGGCATTTGACTGCTAACCAGAACGCTGGAAGTTCAAACCCACCAGCCCTCCTAGGAAGGAAGGTTGGGCAATCTACTTCTGTAGAGATACTGCCTGGGAAACCCAAGGAGGGGTGGCTACGAATTAGGTCCGACTCAACAGCACATAACAAGAAGAAGATGTTATTAAAAGGTCAATTAAATTTTTTGTATGGATATTTCTGTTTAAGGCTACTCAAAACTTTGCTTATGGTATGTGCTGTGGCATAATCTTCAAACCATACTGATCAGAAAGCCAAAGGTGAAAACAATCCAGTGTGATCCATTCCAGCATTGCAGGATTACCTGGGCACAGGAAGGGAATCAATGTCTAGGGAAGTACAGTTCCTACACATGGCCACAAGGTGGCAGAGTGACTCCGCACAGCAGAAGCACAGGCCCAACACATTACTCTTCTGGAACCTGGGGTTTGTTAGAGAAGCTGGAGGACAATTAGCAAAGGTTAGTTGGGAAGCCTGTTGCTAAAGGACTCTTCCACGGAGTGACTGATCCTTATTATTAACGTATCCGTTTTATAGAGACAGGCCATCCAAGAACTTAGTGAGATCTGGGCAGCTTTCAGATAGAGTCTGTGGCTCAGGATCGGTTTTCCACACTCATTGGAGGCTCAGTGGAATTCCATTAGGATGAACATCTGTGATGAGCCCTGGTCCTGCTCCCAAGCAAAAAGTTACCACTTGTTATGGATTGAAATCCTAACTCCCGTACCCTGTCTCTAGGTGGCACAAACACTTAAGTACTTGTCTATTAACCAAAAGGCTGGCAGCTTGAATCCACTCATCCACTCACAGCACCTTAGAAGAAAGGCCTGGTGATCTCCTTGCAGAAGACTAAAGCCACTGAAAACTCTATGGAGCCCCATTCTACTCTGACACACATGAGTGAGGCAGAGTACTTCAATGGCAATTGATTTTATTTTGTTTCTGGTATTTATAACTATGACCCTGTTCAGAAATAGAGGATTTTCTTCTATTATGTTAATAAGGCCACACCAGTATAGGGTACATCCTAAACCTAATCACTTTGGAGTTATGAAAGACCAGAACAGACATTGACATACACATAGGGACAGAGAGATGCCATGTGAGAGCCCATCTACAAGCAAAGGAAAATCAAAGATCAACCGCAGACCCAAAAACTAGGAAAGAGGCACAGGGAAAGAATTAACACAGCCAAGATCCTGACTCAGACATCTAGCCTCCTGAACTGTGAGAAAATGTATTTTTGTTCTTTACAGCCACCCACTTGTGGTATTTCTGTTACCGCAACCCTAGCAAACCAAGACACCACTGAACCAGAGCTCCAATTTGAAACTCCCTCAATCTTGAGGCCTGATAGAGCCTCCAGACAGAAAGAAAGGAGAGGTGAACTTATGGCTAAATAGTTCATCAAATGCCAAATGGACTGTCTTAGCAGTGGGAGCGTAGCCTTTCAATGATATATGACCCCACTATCTTCAAATCACTTTCTCAAACCTATCAGTAAGGATTAGTGCACCTTCTGCAGGAGGGTAGGAGAAACTGGAAAACTCACACACAAAAACCAGAAAATTGCCAGGAATTCATAAGAGAAAATAAAAACCTAATTGGATATTAATTTAATTGAGCCCACAAGATTTATTCAAAGAAAATTAGAAAAGCCTAATGGAAGAAATAAGGACAGGCATAAATAGATGGAAATATATGTCAGGCTCCTAGGCAGGATGACCAAATATAGCAAAGATGGCCATCCTCCCTAAGTTAGTAAAATATAATATCTACGTATGTCTCCTTAGGATACCTCATTGAACCTGATAAATCTACAATGCAATTAAGATAATAAGCAAACAAGAATATTATTAATACACACACACACACACACTCATAGTCTTCTATTCTCCCTGTGTGTGTTTAAATTATAAAACAGTACAGAATGATTTTAAAAATTAGAAAAATCAACCAATGACAATATACTTAAAATGCTGATGCAACACAGGCCCTAAGAAAAACATAACAGAGCAATTCATGTTATTGGTGAAACTCCTATGAAGAAAAATTAACTTACATCCATGATATAATAAATTCTACTCTAGAGAAGTAAAAAAAAAAAAAAAAATGAAATAGCAAAATACCAGAACCAAATTACATGTTTTCTCTGTCTCTACAAGAGAAATGCATTTCAGATAGAAGACAACTGGGGCGGGAGGGGGGAATGACCAATTAAGGACACTGACTTAATGTCCTTCTTCTAAGTTCTTTCCAAAACAACTCAACCAATGTAAACAGAAAAGCTCTATCCCACCAGTAAAAGACATGGCTCACTCAGCACCACTCCTTAAACCCCTCTCCTACATGAGACATTAGAAATCTGAAAAGGACAGTTCCCAAACTTCTTTGGTTCCACCTATAACATAAGAAGCTCTCATGATGTAGTGCCTAAGGCATTTGACTCCTAACCAGGAGGTTGGCAGTTCAAACCCACCAGCCACTCCGCAGGAGGAAGACTGGGCAATCTACTTCCTTAAAGATTTACTGCCTCAAAAACCCAAAGGGGGTCTCTATGAGTCAGGATCAATTGACTTTGGTTTTTTGGGTTTTTGTTGTTGTTGTTGTTGTTATTGTTGTTTCAATGACATAATATCCATCAAGCATACTCATCCAGGAGAAACTGGAAGGTAAAGGTAAATTCTGTGATGCAGAAGACAGGGACTTTTTATTGTAAGTATTGCTGTGGGATCATTTGATTTTTCTGTAGCATAGGGTCAGGTGTTCAGTTATAAGCAAACAAAAACTCACAGGATTTCTGCTGTCATGTTGGATATTTCTCCAGGATGTTACCTTTGCCTGACTGGCTACCAAGCTTGTTTCCCTGGCCCTCTCACAAATTCTGTAAGCTGCCTTATACTCTGCAGTTAAATATTTTTCTGCTTAAAGTAATTGAGTGAGTTCTATTGTCTGTGCTTGTGTTAGTCACCATTGAGTCAGCTCCAACCCACACCACTCTACGTACAACAGACTGAAACATGACCTAGGCCTGGTCGTCTTCATGGCCATTGGTCTGCTCAAATCTAGTCTTGAGACATTGTGTTTTGAGTGCCTTCCAACCTAGGGGCCTCATCTTCCAGCCCTATAAGCAAACCCATTGTCATCGAGTCAATTGCAACTCATATCAGACAATAGTCCCTTGTGATCTATAGGTTGTTTTATCAGCTGATCTTTAGAAGAAAACCACCAGGCCTTTCGTCTTAGTCTTTAAGCTCTGCTGAAATCCATCCACCACAAGTGACTCTGCTGATACCTGAATACCAGTGGCATCGCTTTCAGCAACACACAAGCCACCACAGTATGACAATATTCCATTGTGAATACTAACAGATGGTGGATTATCTACCATAAAAACCTTTATTATAGTATAAGATGTAGAAACCAACACAATTACTCCAGTGCTCCAGGAGCAAATGAATGAATAAATAAATAAAGGGAGTTGCCATAGATAAGAGAGGAAAATGAGGAGAGGGTAGTGAAGGAACATAATGGAATGCCTACAGACGTCATTTTGAGGACCAAGCTATTCCTGACCCAAGCCATGGTATTTTCAATCACCTCATAGGTTTGTAAGGAGCTCTGTGGTACAGTGGCTAAGGCATTCAGCTGCTATCCCAAAGGTTAGCTTTTTGAACCCACCAGCCACTCCTCAGGAGAAAGATAAGGCAGTCTGCTTCCATAAATATTTATAGCCTTGGAAACCTTATGAGGGCAGTTCTACTCTGTCCTATAGGGTCACCATGAGTCAGAATAGACTTGATGGCTGTGGGTTGGGTTTTTGGTTGTCATATGTATATAAAAGCTGAACAATGAATGAGGAAGACCAAAGACGAATGAATGCATTTGAATTATGGTGTTGCTATTAAAAAAAAAAAAAAAAATTGAGCATACCCTGAACTTCCAGAAAAATGAAACAAATCTGTCTTGGAAGAAGTACAGGCAAATACTCCTTAGAAAGGAGGATGATGAGACTTCATCTCACACACCCTGGACGTGTTATCAGAAGGGACCAGTCCCTGGAGAAGGGCATGTTTAGTAAAGTAGGGGGTCAGCACAAAAGAAGATTCTCAATGAGATGGATTGACACTGCGGCTGCAACAATGGGCTCAATTATAGCAACAACTGTGAGGATGTGAAGGACCAAGCAGTGTTTCGTTCTTTTGTACAGAGTTGCTGTGAGTCAGAACCAACTCGCCAGTACCAAACAATAACAAAGGATTTTTAGAGTGGCCACATCTGACACTCAATTTTAAGTTGTTTGTATTACTAAATTCTAAGCTTCTTCCATCTCCCCAAACCATCAATCATTCTTCTGTAAGTACAAATTCCTTTCAAGTGAATGGATCACATGTGCTTGTATAAATTAAGAAAAATGTATTAAGTCCCTCACCTAGGTCAGGCAACACCAGCACAAGAGCAGGCATTACCAATAAAACTAAAAAAAAAAAAAAAAAAAAAAACCTAGAAGCAAGAATTAAAGAGTTGGGAGATAGAAGCAAGAATTAAAGAGTTGGAAGAGACTATGAGAAATCAGTCCCCAGAACAGAAATGCAAAAGAACATGGGAGGAAAGAACTTGAGCTGACCTATAGGTTACACAAGGATGAGATTCTTAGAAACCAGTGGTTCTCAAGCTTTAGCATGTATCCTCTGAGAGATGACTAAAACATAGATTGCTAGGTTTCACCCCAGAGTTGCTCAATCAGTAGGTCTAATAATTCACATTCTAACAAGTCCCCAGGTGATGCTGATGCTACTGATCCAATGACCTCACTTTGTAAACTACCATTAGACCATGGTAGACAGGTCTGACACAGAGAACATAAGTGAGGAAGACAGAACAAAAGTCTATGACCCAGGTAGAGAAAAAAAAAAAATTATCTATATTTTGAAATTTATCTTAGTAGAAAAGTTTTTTGTTCAATTTTGTTACCAGTGCACTATTAATGGAAGTACAAAGTGGTGCTCTCTTTCTGAAGGGAAAGCTGGCAATAATAGAATATTTAAGGATTATATTCTTAGATCAGCAGTTCCACACTAAGAGGTTTAAAAAAAAAAAGTGTAAAAGTATAACTTTAAGAATTTCATGTTAGTTTTTTTTAGTCTTGAGGGGCAAAAAAAAAAAAAAAAAAAACCTCTATATAGCAATTAAAGTTGTATTGATAAAATAATGGAAAGGAAAGAGACTCCAGTTAAGTAAAGTACTACTAAAGAAGAAGAACAAACTAGGAGGCCTCATACTTCCTTAGCCCCAAACCCACTGTACTGTCACAGTAGTTAAAACAGTCTAGTTCCGGCAAGATGGCGGACTAGGCAGAAAGACTGCACAGACCCTCTTCAACAAAGAAAAGGGAAACCAATTAACACAGACACAGAAGA